>NC_137033.1:6799305-6954305 GCF_032717465.1 Coenobita brevimanus
TGGAAGGAAAAGATGACTTGGAGGATAAGGGAACGAGGTAATCAGAAAATAGTAGAGGCTCAAAGAAGAGGAGAATGAAGAAGGTAGAGAGTAGAGAGATAGAGAGAGGAAGGAGAGATGGAGAGAGAAAATGAGGGCTGTGGAAAGAAAAGGGTAATTGGTGGAGGAGGAGGAAGAGAGGAAAGAAAAAAAGGAAGGAAAGTGGATTCAAGGAACAGAAGATAGCAGGCACAGAGAAAAGGGGAACGTAGGATGAGAGGGAAGGAGTTTGTGAGAGACTGGGGTAGACAATGGAAAGAAGTACAGAAAGGAGAAAGAAGATGGCAAAGATAGTAACAAAAAAAAGTGAGGAGGTGCAAATGATGGAGAGGGGAAGAAGAAAACGAAAAGAGGTAGGGAAAGAGAAAAAAAGGGAGCGAGAGATGAAACAGAGGAGGTGCATGTTAGGGAGAGAGGAAATGATGTAGAGTGGGAGGGTGTAAGGGAGGAAAGGAGGTATAGGTGGAAGGAACATTAATTTTATATCAGTAGAGAAGTGGGCAGTATCACCCTTCCGGCACTCAGCTTGTCAGGGTCTACGATGCAGGACACGCAGATATCAGAGGTATACAGGCGAAAGTATGTGCAGGGAAAGGCAAAGTTAGTGTGTGGTAGGGCAAGAAGAGGCAGAGGATGGACAAGCAAAGCAGAGAAGAGGTAGTGGTAGTGGAAGATATGGGTAGGGCAGGGTAAAACAGGGGCAGTGGGAAGCAAGAGTATGTCAAGCAGGTTTTGGATGAGGCAGGATAAGGATAAGGGAGCATTGGTAGGGTTAGGAAAGGACAGGAGAGGGACAAGGAAAAAGGGACATAAGAGGCCTGAAAAAGGGAAAGAGTGAGAGTGAGAGGAAAGGAAAGGAAGGTATAAATAATAGACACATTATGGTGAGGTAAGGGTAGGATGTCAAGGGATGGAGAAACAGAAGTAGGGGTGGAAGTGGTTGAAAAGTTATGGGAAGAGGGATGCAGAGTTAGATGTAGGGGTAGAAGAGGCAGGGGCACAGGCATTAGGGGTAGACAGAGGTAGGAATGGTGGAAGTGAAGGAAAATTAGTTAAGTACAGAGAGTACAAAAAAAGTACACGGATATGCAAACACAAACAGGTCTAATGGTTCTTTCGTGGTTGTTTATTAATGACTAGACTGTATCTATGGTATCTAAAGAGAACATGGGTGCAGAGACAATGATAAGGCAGGGCTTGTCGAAGATATGAGGTGGTGAGAGGCAGGGGAAGAGGGAGGAAGCGACAAGGAAAAGGAATTGGCTGGGGTTGAGAGGGGTGGGGAGTGCCAGGGGTAGGGGAGCCAGGGGTTTTGGTGGAAGAAGCTGGGGTAGTGGGGTGGTGTCAAGGGTGCGGCAAGGCCTCGGAGTAGGGAAGTAAAAAATAAGGCGGCACGGATAAGGAGAGCAAGAGAAGACAAGGGTGGCGGAAGCAATGATAAGGATGCCAGAAACCACGAAAGGGGAGGGCAGGCGTTATTGAGGCAGTGGAAGAGGATACAGAGGAGGCGTGAAGGGGAAGGGAGGCAATGGAAGTGGAGAGGATGCAATAAGACAGGGACAGGAACAGAGACTGAGGAGGCAGGGAAGGGAAATGACAGGTCAGCGACAGAAAGAGACAGGACGTGGGTAGCGAAAGCAGAGACAAGAAGAGGCAGGGGCAGAGGAAGGTATGGGAAAGGGTGGCTGAAGAGTGCGTGGGATGGGATGGAGAGAGAGAGAGAGAGAGAGAGAGAGAGAGAGAGAGAGAGAGAGAGAGGAGGGGGGGAGGAAGAAAAGAGGAAAGGTAGGAGAGGGAGGGGGAGAGGAAGCGAAGAGAAGGAAAAAGAAAGAGAAGAGGAGGGAGAGAGAGAGGGAGATGGAGACGGAGGAAGAGTGGGAGAGGGATAGATGGGGAGAGATAGGGTGGAGAGAGAGGGTGGTAGGGGGATTTGAATCTTGAATCTGAATATGTTGCATCAGAAGAAAAGGGAACTACAGAAGATCTAAGAAACTAAGGTGATAGAGAATTTGAGAAAGAAAAAGAAGGGATGAGGGTGTGGCGAGAGAGATGGGCAAGAAGAGAATCAGCTTCAAGTCAACAACTCGAGGAGGGAAAAATGACGGAGGAAAACACCCGAGGACGAAGGCGATAATAAGGTGGAAATCTGAGCACGGTGAGAGAAAGGAGGACGAAAGAGAAGGGAGGCTGAAGGTGGAAGAGATGCTGAAGAAAGGAGGAGGAGTGGGGTGAAAACGAGAGAGAGAGAGAGAGACAGACAGACAGACAGATACAGACTGACAAAACTAAAACGAGGCATAAAATGAAAAATATTAAAGATATAGGTTAAACACTTCACTAAGGGAAAACGAATCCGCTGTAGGAGGAAACATGAAAGGATGATGGCAAGCAGCTGAACATAACTCCAAAACAGCATACAAACCTGTGCTGAAGCACACTGTATAACTTTTTTTTTTTTTTTTTTTTTTTTTATGTGTCCGACTCAGGGCAGAGGCTCCACAGCCTGCTCTCAAGGTCCA
This sequence comes from Coenobita brevimanus, assembly GCF_032717465.1. Taxonomy (NCBI): domain Eukaryota; kingdom Metazoa; phylum Arthropoda; class Malacostraca; order Decapoda; family Coenobitidae; genus Coenobita; species Coenobita brevimanus. Next base: position 6,801,864 of record NC_137033.1, read on the forward strand.
GTAGTCCTCCTACATACCATACTCCTCTCTACATGTCACCACTTCGGCACTAACACCCACCGTCCATATTGAATACATGCTAGGGCTGTCTCATACAGGACTGGTGTAGTGGTATTAGCGGGGGTACTTTTATGACATGTCGGCGGGTCATCTGGTAGATCAGGAAAGTGTGCTTTCATGAAATTCAAATCCTTAAACTGTTCCCTGCCCCAGCCGGGATTCGAACCTGGGTCCATCAGGACTGCAAACCGCCTCTCTACCGATTCAGCCACCTGCCATCAGATATCCAACAGTATTTACACTCTCAACGAAGTCGTGTCTAGGGCCGCAGGGGAGGGAGAGTCCTCTAGGTAACAACTTCCAACATGAAGACTGAAAGCAAAGGAAGTGCGGCGTTCAAGGTCAAGGGTACATCCCTGGTGGCTTTGCAATTTGTCAGACCTCATCCATAGCGATTCACTTCTCGCATTATGTCTTAGTATTGTCTTGTATGTTCTTAATATAAACAGATTCTATATGAAAGCGGTATAAATAACACCGAAGAGAATATCAAGAAGGCAAAATAAATCGCAAGGGGAGAAGCTCATCGAAACCCATGGAGGCTCTCAGGTAATTACCAGTATATTTCTACACACCTCACGGTATCATTCTGCTTTATGACATTCATGCAGTCTCTCAGCATCATCCACACACACACACACACACACACACACACACACACACACACACACACACACACACACACACACACACACACACACACACATATATATATATATATATATATATATATATACACACAAGAGGCCTCTGAGGGTACAACTCCCACCAACACCAAATGGTCTTAGGACAGAATATTTGACTTTGCACTGTGACATTACCCTTAACCCATCCACAAACTTTGGTCCAAATCACATGAAATCTTTTTGAGTAGACATTGTCCAGTGACCTTGACTCTGATGTTCCCCTGCGACCTTGATCTTTGATTGTTCTGAATATCGAATCGCTTAAACATTTTAACTTGGACCCTTCTACACAGCTTAGTCTACATCTTTAAGTCGACTTTTTACCTATTATTCTAAAAAGGAGAAGGTCAGGTAATGGACGATTCCCATATAATCCAGCAAGTTGGATCCAAGACAAATGAAAACTGTTTTAATTTGTTCGCACAGAAACACGCGTCAAAAACTGTCCATACCTTGTGACCCTCACCTCTACTAACTGTACTCAAAACTGAATTCATTCGTTTTGGTCTGACCTTTAACACGACCACAGAGTTTCGTTCAGATCTTACTAAAACTGTCTGAGTTGACCTAGTCCTGTAATTTTGGCCTTTGACCTTCCACTGTGACTTCGACTGTTGATTATTTTCAATCCTTTTATCCTTGTCTTATCCTCAACTCTTCCACAAAGTTTGTGTGGTCGGTGGGGGCGCCGATCATCCACTCATTCAGTGAAGTGGTACTCTAATGTAAGGTAGCTCTACAAAGAGTGACAAGCCAAAGGATTTCCTGTAAGCCAGGAAGTCATTTGATATGCAGGGTAGTAACCTTATAGCCAACCAACACGTGTTCCCTGCGTGTCAGCTAGTTGGCGGGGGATTAGTGTCCCTCTCAGGAATGCAACTAACTACAAATACAAACACGAAGCCTCGGATCAGGACATACCAACAGGTGGCTACCAAGGACCGGACAAAGGACATGGTACAGACTGCAACATAGAATATAAGTGATGTGTATGGTGAGGTGCGAGAGAGAGAGACTGTTGAGGTGCTTGAGGGTGCAGAAGTCGACATATGTGAGGAAGAGTCAGCTGGTGCTTCTACTTGTTATTATATACAGTCAGGAGTACTTATGAGAAAGTGGAGACCCCCAACAGCATCAGCCGACTGTGAATGGGAGGTTGTACATCAAGTTGTCATCCCTCGTGTTTGTAGGCAGGATATAATTAGAGTGGCTCATGATTCCAGTTTGGCAGGACACCTTGGAGTGAGGAAGACTGTGGCACGCATTTTGAAACACTTCTACTGGCCAGGTATCTTCACAGATGTTTCCTAGTATTTTAAGTCTTGTCACACCTGTCAAGTTGTGGGGAAGTGTAATCAGACCGAAAAGGTTGCACCTCTAGTTCCCATTCCTCCTTTTGAGGCGCCATTCACCCGTGTGTTGGTGGATATTGTGGGCCCTCTTCCTAAGACTTCTTCAGGATTTTCTTATGTGTTGACCCTGATTGATATGGCTACTCGTTATCCTGAAGCCATTCCACTTAGAAATATCTCAGCAAAGAACGTGGTTAAGGAAATGCTGGGGTTCTTCACCAAGTTTGGTCTGCCCAAGGAGGTACAGTCAGACCGGGGAAGTAATTTCATGTCAAATGTTTTCAAGCAATCTCTGAAAGAGTTGGGCATCACCCTGATCACGTATTCAGCTTACCATCCCCAGACCCAAGGAGCGTTGGAGAGATATCATCAAACACTCAAATCGAAACTCAGGAAATACTGTTTGGAACATCAGAAAGACTGGGATAAAGGTCTTCCATTCGTTGTATTTGCCGCAAGAGAATCTCCCAAATGAATCACTGGGCTTCTAACACTTTGAACTACTGTTTAGCCATGAAGTAAGAGGACCCCTTAAGCTACTCATGGAATGCTGGCTGTCGGAGGAACATGATATTAACCTGCTGGAGTATGTGATGAAGTTCAAAGAACGGCTGTCCACTGCTTTACAGCTGGTGAGAGAGAATTTAGGAGCTGCTCAGGAGAAGATGAAGACTTGGTATGATAAGAAGTCCAGGTTACACCACTTTCAGCCAGGAGATCAGGTTCTGATTCTGCTACCGGTGCATGGGTAACCTCTTCAAGCCAAGTTTAGTGGTCCTTATTTTGTGGAGAAGAAACTCAGTGATGTCAACTATGTCATCACCACACCAGATCGTAGAAAGAATAAGCAACTTTGTCACATCAACATGCTAAAGTTATATCACAGGCGGGACGAAAATAACCCAGTCTGCACTGTAGCTGTTCCACCCGACTCTGCAAGTGAAGCACTCCCATGTAGTATGAGCCTGAGTGATAGTTTGGGGAAGAATCCTGATATCATGAATGATCTCCAGACTAAGCTTTCTGATCTAGCTCCCGAGGAAAGGCAGGAGTTTTCGGCATTACTGCAGGAGTACCCGCAAGTGTTCCGTGCCACTCCAGGAAGAACCACTGTGTTGATGCATGATGTCAATGTTGGAGACGCAAAGCCAACTGCCTCCTTACTGTATGAACCCAGTGAAAGTTCCTCTCGTCCAGGAGGAGCTTGGCTACCTGTTGGACCACAAGATGATTGAGCCCTGTCAGAGCGAGTGGAGTTCTCCTGTCACTCTAGTCCCTAAGCCAGGTGGGTCACAGCGGCTTTGCATCGACTACAGACGTGTTAATCAGATAACCAAAACAGACAATTACCCTCTCCCTCGCGTGGAAGATTGCATAGACAAGATCGGAAAGGCTAGGTACATAAGTAAGTTTGATTTGTTAAAGGGATACTGGCAAGTACCTATGACTGAACGTGCTAGGGAGATCTCATGTTTTGTAACACTAGGAAAGACTTGCATGTTCTGTAATGCCATATGGTATGAAGAATGCACCAGCCACTTTTCATAAGCTCATGAATGTTGTAACAGAGGGTTTGGCAGGGTGTGTTGTTTATATTGATGATGTATTAATCTTCAGTGACAACTGGAAAGATCACCTATGCCATGTCAGTAAATTTCTTGAACGTTTGGTTCAGGCTAATCTTGTAGCTAATTTATCAAAGTGTAAGTTTGGTCAAGCTAAAGTTCAGTACCTTGGGTACGAGATTGGTGATGGACACGTTGCACCACCAGGAGCTAAGGTTCAGGTTATAAGTGATCTTCCCAGACCTAAAAGTAGGAAAGAGCTACAAAGATTTTTGGGAATGGTAGGTTATTACAGGAGATTTGTTCTTAACTTTTCAATTCTTGTATCACCACTTACAGAACTACTGAAAAAGGGAGTTAAATTTGTCTGGACCGATAACTGTGAATCCTCTTTCAGTAAACTTAAAGCTATCCTATTAAGTCAGCCAGTGCTCGCTACTCCAAATTTTGCTAAGCCTTTTAAGATGGCTGTTGATGCAAGTGATACAGGAGCTGGGGCTGTTTTGCTGCAAGAGGATGATCAGGGTATTGAACACCTTGTATCTTATTACAGTAAGAAGTTCACTCCACTTCAAAAGAACTACTCCACTATTGAGAAAGAGCTTTTGGCCCTGATTTTGGGTTTACAGCATTTTTCATTTTATTTGCGTTCTGGTTTTGACCCCATAGTCATTTATACCGATCATAACCCACTGAAATTCCTTAGTAAGTTTAAAGATAAAAATCAGAGATTGACAAGATGGAGTCTACTTCTTCAGGAGTATTCATTAGACATACAACATGTCAAGGGGAAAGAAAATGTTATTGCAGATTCCTTATCTAGACTTTAGACAGATTGTTTTAGAGTAATAAGAAATTTCCTTTGTAAATTTCTTTTTCTTTGTGGGGAGGTGTTACATAGCCTATGATTTCATCATCCTTTGTATAATTCTAACGTACAGTATGCTGCATGTTTGATTACGATTCGCCTCGTGGCTTCCATAGTGACCAGACTTGCGTGTTCTACCTCACTCCCCCTTCTCCCCCTTATAGTAGAGTAAGTCGTTCTTTCTGTTGTTCAGAGCAGGATTGTCAACTCTTTGTCCCCTATGGCTTCATTTGCGCGTCCTTCTTACAAGTTGTATCAAGTTCTGCCGGCCCCAGTATAATGAGCTCAGTCTCTGCATTAATTGCCACTTAGATCTACTCCTCATTTTGTTCACATCTCTGTCCTCCCCTGTATAGTGTATTATTATTTTTGTGAGTGCTCAGGAAGTCTCCAGCCATCTAGCTGCTGTATAATTTGAGTATAAGTGTTGTTACCATCTTTCTTGTACTGTATGGCCTAAGGCATTAATTCGTAGGTCTGGTAAGGTTTTTGTGATTCATGTAAAGTTTTAAAGTCAGCCAGTGTGAATTGTGTTTTGTATTTGTGATAATATTATATCTTACTTTAACTGAGCATTATCCGGTTTTCTCATTTTATCAGGGCTGACTTAGATAAATTTGTTCTTGCTAAATTCGTGTTAATAGAGGCTATTGCAGTTAACCATATATGTAACCTGTTTTGCCATTACATTATCCTTATGAGTCCTGAATGTTTAGTTGTTAGTTTGAGCATTAAACTTTAACTTGTAATTTTACCTAACTCTTTTGTTTTGAACCTGGAGCTTTGCGGGACAGTAGTGATTTTTAGTATTCTCACTTGAAGTGTTCATTATCTCTCTCTGTTCCGTAACAGTGTGTGTTTGTGTGTGTGTGTGTGTGTGTGTGTGTGTGTGTGTGTGTATAAATGTTTGGCTAATAAAAGTAGGAGTGGGAGAGTGAGAGACTCTTTGAAAGAGTCGATGGGTGCAAGTGAGTGCGAAAAAGTCAGAGTGGGAGAGTAAGTGGGAGGATATAGGTGAGACAGTGTGAGAGGGTAAGAGTGGGAGACTAAGTGTGGTTGGATGGGTGTGAAAGAGTGGATGTTGGAAGAGCAAGTGATGGGGAGCAAAAATAATGGAGAATGGGAGGGTAAGGGCGAGACAGGGTGGGGCAGCTAGTTCTGGAGAGTAGGAGAGGTAGTCTGGGAAAGTTAAGCCATGAGTGGGAGACTGACTGTGAGAGAATGAGGACTGTATTGAGTGAGAAAAGGTGACGGAGAAAAGAATCATGGGAGGTTAGAGGAATGATGAAAGCTTGGAGGAATGCAAGAGGGTGTGTGGGGGAAAATGTAAGACGGTGCTGGTGTGCTGGTGTGAGAGAGAAAGGTATTGCGTGCAAGACAGAGCGGAGATTTTCGAGTGGAATTGTGTGAGATTGCAAGAGATTCTCAGTGAGAGGGGAAATAATTCAAACTGTGTGTGAGATTTTAAGGATTTTTCGAGCGCGCGCTCGTGTGTGTGTGTGTGTGTGTGTGTGTGTGTGTGTGTGTGTGTGTGTGTGTGTGTGTGTGTGTGTGTGAGAGAGAGAGAGAGAGAGGGAGGTGTTCCAGTTACGGTAAGGTAGAAGAAAATAAGGGCGTAAGTAAAGCTGAAATTCTGTGAGAGTTTATACTGATGTACTTATAAATGATTAATAGCATTAACAAACTGCAAAGAAGAATGTATTTGTGAAAGCAGCAAAGGTCACAGGTCTAGATGCATAAAAGTGAAGAAACTGTGATATGGGTATGTGACTGGGTGTGATTTGAAAGAACATTTTCTAAGAAGTGAAAAGATAACGTGATGAAGAGCATTAACGGCATGAGAAAGAGTGACCAGGGACTCGTAAGCTGAAATATATGAGGAAAGTGAGGATAACTTCAGTCATAGAAATCTATGCATAGATACATACATGCATATTAATGAGACAAACACCTAAACATATAGGCATACAAAAATTGAAAGACAAACAGAACGAGGAGGGGGGATGGGAACAGAGTGAAATGCCTTGTTCTGGAGGTAGGATAGTTCAGGATAAAGTATGAAGCAAAGGGTGAGAATGTGTGAGTGAGGATACAATGTGAAAGAGGGTATTGGTGGTGTATGAATGAATGGCATGATGTTGATTGTGTGTGGGAATATGGGAATGCGTGAGAGTAGAATGCTAGTGGTGGTGATGATGTGCTGAAGAGTGGTGGTGGTGGTAGAGGTGGTGGAAATGTGCGGGAGTGTGGTGTGTTTTGCATGCATGTATGATGCTGTTTCTAGGTATGATAATGACGGTGCTGAATCCGTGCTCGCAGAACTAGAGCGGGTGTGTGTGTGTATGTGTGTGTGTGTGTGTGTGTGTGTGTGTGTGTGTGTGTGTGTGTGTGTGTGTGTGTGTGTGTGTGTGTGTGTCTCTCTCTCTCTCTCTCTCTCTCTCTCTCTCTCTTTGTGTGTGTGTGTGTGTGTGTGTGTGTGTGTGTCTCGACAAACTAACTCAAATTGTTTTATCTGAATTTAACCAAACTCGGTGAAAGTGCTGAGGGTCAACCACGGAAGAAGCCATTTGTTTGAGGGAACAACAGGTCATTGGTCAAGGTCACAGGGACAGCTCAAACGATGACCTATTAAAATCAACGTAAATATTTTCTATCCAGTTTTGACCGAACTTGGGGGAATTGCTGAGACTACAGCAAGAATGAAGTTATTCAGTTTTGAGAATTAATCTTCAAAACTCAAGGTCACAGAGCAAGGACTTGGAGGAAGTACTGAGGGGTAGACGGAGTAAATCTGCTTTTTCAGAGAACAAGAAGTCAAAGTCACTGGGCCAGGCCAGCTTAAACAGTTTTTGTCTGACTTAGGCCAGAGTTGAAGAAAAATCAGTTAAAGATCAAGGTCACAGGGAACGATTAAATACCAAGGACATGGGGCAAGGGTGGCTCAAGCAATTTTGATCTGAACCAAACCTCGTGCGGTCGTTAAAGATCAGGCAAGAACGAAGTGAAGTGAGCAATTAGTCATAGGTCAAGGTCACAGGGCACGGTAAGAGTTGACCCATGTGTCTGTGTGAAAGCATAATAACGAACCGTTTTGATCTGATTGGGCTCCTACTTGGTTGATGAGTTGAGGCTCCCCAAAGAGGTTCTCTAAATGTTTTCGTAAACAGCAAGTCATAGGGCAAGGTCACATGATAAGGTAAACTTAAATAGTTTTTATCCATTGTAGACTAAACTGTGTGGAAGGGTTCATATTAAAACGAAAATAATGAGATTCAATTCTGAGTACAATCAGTCGAAGTAAAAAACCCTTGGGAAGGATCAAAGGTCAAGGTCAATGGATGATGTCAACATAAACATTTCTGATCTGATTTGAATTAAAGACTGTGGAAGTGTTAAGGATTAGACAATAATAAAGTAATTCCACTTTGAGTAATCTGTTGAAAGTCAAAGGCAAAAGACAAAGTAAATCATTCGGACCTTAGGCCAATTTGTGGGAGCAGGTGATGCATTCTTATTGCGCCTTCTTGTCTGGAAATAAATGTGGTGGTGGTGGTGGTGATGGTGGTGGTGGTATCTAGGAGTGTGGTGATGTTGGTGTGTAAGTGTGATAGTAGTCGTCGTGCGTTGGAGCTTGGCGGTAGTGGCCTGGTGCAATGTGGGGGTGGTATGATAAAGGAAATGTTGAGGTTGTGGTGATTACGTGTGCGACAGTATTGTATGGTGGCTATTAGGAAAAGTGCGGCAGTGGTAATGTGGGAGTGTGGTACTAATTGTTGTAATGGTGGTGGTGGTGGTGTGCGAGTGTTGTGGTGGCGATGTGGAACTGTGGCACTGGTGGTGACAAGTGTGATGGTGGTGATAGCGTGGGAGTGTTCTCTCGGTGGTGGAGGCAAATCTGGTGGTGGTAGTGATGTTCCAAAGTGTGGATTTGGTGCATGAGGGTGTGGCGGTGATGGTAAAGGTGGTAGTGATTGTGAAGTTTGTAGATGTTGATGGTGATGTATGGAATTGTGATGATGCTGATTACTTGGAGGAGTGTCATGGTGTCGGGAGTGTGGTGGTGGTTGTTATGGTTGTGTATGATGTGAAAGGTTGATAATGTTAGTGATTGCTGGGAGTATGGTGGTGATGGATTTGACAGTGATGGTGATGGTAATGTGTGGCAGTGTGGTGTTGGTGGTGATGATTGTGTTGTATGATGTGAGAGGTTGATAATGTTGATGGTTATTGGGAGTATGGTGGTGATGGATTTGGCAATGATGGTGATGGTAATGTGTGGGAGTGTGGTGTTGGTGGTGGTTACTGTGATGATGGTGACATGGGAGCGTCGTAGTGCTGGAGGTGCTGGTGGTGTATAGGAATGTAGTTTTGGCAATGGCGGTGGTGATGTGTGGAAATGTGGCAGTGGTGGATATGGTAGTGGTAGTAATGTTGTTTGGGATTATGATGGTGAATAGAAGTGTGATAATGGTGTCTGGAAATTTGTGGCAATGTGTTGGTTGTGATGGTGCCTTGTGTGATGGTGATGGGGTGTGAAAGTGTGGTGGTGATGGTGGTGTTCGTGTGTGGTGGTGGAAGTCTAGGGATGGTGATGGTGGTGGTTTATTGGAATGTGCTGGGGATGTGAGACTGTGGCAATGCTGTGTGGTAGTGTGGAGGTGATGGTGGTGTTAGTGTGGAGGTGGTTGTGTGGTGGCGTATAGTGGCGGTGGCAGTGTAGAGGTGTGTGAAGATGGTAGTGTGTGGTTGTATGATACTAGAATGTGGGTGTTGTTATGGCAGTTGTGTGGATGTATGGTGTTTTTTATGAGAAAGTGTTGGTGGTGGTCGTTGAGAGTAAGAGTATGGAAGCGAAGTGTTTTATTTAGAGGTGTGACAGCAGTACGTGGGGTTGTGGTAGTGGTGGTGGTGGTGGTGGTACTGGTGGTATGGATGCGAAGTATTTTATTTAGAGGTGTGACAGCAGTACGTGGGGTTTTGGTAGTCGTGGTGGTGGTGGTAGTGGTGGTGATGGTAGTGATGATGATGGTAGTGGTGTGTGTGTGTGTGTGTGTGTGTGTGTGTGTGTGTGTGTGTGTGTGTGTGTAATAGCGTTACTGGTGTGTATGAGTCTTGGGTGGTGTGTGTGTGTGTGTGGGTGGTGGAAGCAGTTATATGGGGAATGTGGTGTTGTTGTGTGGTAGTGTGGTGGCGGCGGCGTTGTAACAGCGGTGGTTAAGTGCTGGGGTTTGATGGTCTTGGCGTGTGCAGTGTGGTGGTAGTGGCGTGGGTATGTGATGGTGATGGTGTATGTCTGTGTGTGGTGGTCGGTGTGTGGGGGGGGTGCTGGTGGTGGAGGTGGTGTGTGTGAATGTCGTGGTGAGTGTGTGGGAATGTGGTGGTAGTGGTGTGTGTGTGTGGGGGGGGATGTGGTGACGGTTGTGTGAATGTCAGTATGGTAGTACGTGCAGGTGTGCAATAGTAACTGAATGTTGGATTGAATTAGTGTGTTGCGTAAAGAATTGGAGCAGTGTGTGGGAGTGTGGTGGTGGTACGTTGGTGTGTGGTAGTGATGTGGGAGAGAGCCTTGGTGATGTGAGAATGTGAATGTGATCGTGAAGTGCGTGTGTGGGGAGGGGGCTTTGATAGGCGGGATAGCAGTACCGGAGTGTTAATGGCGATATGTAGAAGTGTGATGTATGTAGTGTCATGTGGAAGTGTGGTGGTGTTGCTGGTATAAAACACGATACATAAACTGAGTGTGGGAGTGTGTGGTGCGGAGTTTGGGTTCTAGTGGATAAATGAGCTGACTCTTGATTGCACAGTCCCGAATTAAAATCCTGACTGTTGCAGGGACAATATTCTGTCTGCTTTAAACTGACATGAAATCGCCATATATCCATTTTGAATGCTGAGTTGTACCAAAGGATTTACAGTACACCAGAACACAGTGCTAGTTACAAACGCGTTCAGTGGAAAGATGGGGTATTGTCTGAGTCTGCCATTGAGTTACGGGAAATAAGTTGCAAAATTCCCTAAATCTCCACCAAATTAAAGTGGAACAAGATAAAAATTTTTAAACGGATTTAGTCAGTCTTAAAACCCCCAACGCCAATAACATCTTCATTAATATGTACCAGAAATCCAGAGTAGAATATACTTGCTGGGTCAGGCACTTGTTTATAAGTAGAATGTATGTATTAGAACAGGCAAATAGTAAGTAGGAAAGGGAATATAGAAAGGTGCTCTCGCTTTATGTAATGAGTCGGATAAAAGAATATAATAGGCCTATATGAATGGGAAAGAGAGGAGGGGAATAGAACCTACAGAAGTACCGTAGCAAAAGAGGAAGTGATTCTCCCTTTCAGTTCTCTGTTAACACTGAGGGTCTTAAATTCAGGTTATCCAGCCGCCAACAGGGTAAACAGTGATAAAGCATCCTGACAGTACGTGATCCTTTACTCGAGGGAATATTATGGTGGCGAGGTAGGGTGCGTAGGCAGGAGAGAGAGAGAGACTGAGAGAGAGAGAGAGAGAGAGAGAGAGAGAGAGAGAGAGAGAGAGAGAGAGAGAGAGAGAGAGAGAGAGAGAGAGATCAGGTGGCTCGTGGGAGGAAAGTTGATGTGGAAATATGCTAGTTTTTTTTTTTTTTTTTTTTTTTGGGGGGGGAGGATGTAAGGGAGACAGAAAAGACAGTAAAGTCAGAGAAAAAACTTCGTCTAATATATCGCATTTTCGGGTTCGCATTGCTCTCTTCTGGTTAAGATTCATTAGCTGAAAGATGCTTCGTATGTTTCTCTTTGACGTGGGAGGGAAATGGTGCAGATGCCTTGAGTGTGAAGCAGACACAGCGGAATAATAGAACTATTGTCTTGGGCATGAAGGAGGTGGAGAGGAGGCGGAAGAGAATGGAAGTGCAAGACAGGAGGAAGATGAGGGAGACTGATAGATGAAAGATGAAAGAGGTGTGAAATGAGGAGGTAGGGGTGGAAGGTTGGAAGGGTGGATGACTGATGCCGTGAGGAAGCAGATGGAGATTAAAGGCAAGAGAAATATAATGAAGGATGAGGGGTGGAGACAGATTAAAGGAGGTTGACATGAAGAAGCAAATAAGGAATGATGATAGGAGTAGGTGGATGTGCGATGCTATAAGAACGTACATGGAAGAAGAGAGGTCGATGAGGAAGGTAAATAATGGACACTGATAAATAATGATGACTGAGAGGCGAAGATTGATGAAACGAAGTTAATACAAGGAGATGAAAGAAGAAGGTAGTGGAAGTGAGTGAATGAGTGATGCTGTGAGGGGAGGACGCAGATGAGGGAGATGAAAGGTAGTATGATGATGAAGGAGGCTGAGAGCGGGAGATAAGAGTGGGGAGGAGGTACACAAGAGAGAGAACAGGAGGTAGATAAGTAACTCTGGAAACGAGTAGAAAGACTGAGGAGAGAAGGAAGGTCAGAGGAGGAAGCCGGGTGAAAAGAGAGCAAAGGCTCTTAACTCCATCGCTATGATAACTTTTTTTTTTTATTCTTTTTCTTTCCGTCTGCCGATTTATTCAAGCTGAGAATAATCTAAGACGGTGAAAGGCTTAAGAAACTCTAACACTTTCACTCTTACATGTCACCCTGAAGCTGATGAAAATCGTGTACGTGTAGCAAGATTTTACTTGTGTGTGTGTGTGTGTGTGTGTGTGTGTGTGTGTGTGTGTGTGTGTGTGTGTGTGTGTGTGTGTGTGTGTGTGTGTGTGTGTGTGTCCGTCCGTCCGTCCGTCCGTCCGTCCGTCCGTCCGTCCGTCCGTCCGTCCGACTTTGAGCTCAGACTTAGCAGCCCGTTCCCTGAGGCCCAGCAGTTTTCCTACTCGCCACCCACTTTCAGTTGTCTTCACTTCGGCGCTCATACCCATCGTCTCTTTTCAACGTACGATAAGGCTGTCTCGCCCAGGACTTGTGTGACGATATTAGTGGGAGTGATTTAAGTAGGTTTTTGGGAAGATCAGTAAAATTTCTTTTAACGAAATTATCTTTATCTATCTGTATCTATATACCTAGGCTGCTTCCCCCAAGGAAAGGGAGGTAGCCGAAACAGGACGACACACTCCCCATTTACTCATCCACTCTAACACATTCATTCGCATCTTAGCCCCAAAGGGGAGAAAGGACAGATCCTCACCGCACCAAACCGCACGAGGGTCAACTGCGCAGTGCAATCAGTGACATCCGCAGCAGGGCCCGACAGCAGAGCTGGTCCCTGCCACATCATAAGAGACTCATCCCCTTACCTGCACCTGACCTGATCAGCTGATCAGACAAATGCAGGAGAGTATCCCCACAGGGCTGCGTCATCATTTATTCATTCACAATTTCCCTCCATTCATTTCTAACACACACAGCCACTCTTCCTTGCTCAACAGATATCCCTCTCGCATTCAACACTCTCTTCACATTGTTCATCCATCCTATTCGTGGTCTTTGTCTCAGGCTTACACCTGTCACATCAGACCGTTATCTTTTTCACCAATCGCTCATTATCCATTCTCTCCATATGCCCAAACCATCGCAACACCACCTGCTCAACTCGATCAGCAATCTCCCGAACAACTCCAGTTCTCCTTCACACTTCATCATTTCTCACTCGATCCATACGCTTCACTCCACACAAACTCCTCAGACACCTCATCTCCGGTACATTCAAACTTTTCCTCTCTGCTACACCCATATTCCATATTTCAGTCCCATATAACACAGTCGGTATCACAACACCCTCATACAGCCCTTTCTTTACATCCAGTCTAAGCGAACGACATCGAAACACTTTTTTCATTCCTCCCAGCACCTTTCCTACTTCATTCATTCTAAGCTTCACTTCATCTATTCTTCCATCCATAGCAACATGTGACCCTAAATACTGAAAACACTCTACCTCCTCATGCAACTCACCATACAAAACTATATTCATCCTCCTACCATCTGCCAACCTCGTACACGTTATCACTTTACTCTTATTCTCATTTACTTTCAATTCCCTCCTTTCATACACCCTTCCAAACTCCTCTATCAACTCTCAATCTCTCCTCCGAATCAGCCACCATTGCAGTATCACCTGCAAACGGCAGCTAAGATTCCACTCATTACCATCAACATTCACGAGACTCATGCCTCCACCTAACCCTCTTTCATTCACCCCCTTTACAACACCATCCATATAAATATTAAATAACAAAGGTGACATCACACATCCCTGCCGCAGCCCCACTCTCACGGGAAACCAATCACTCACAGTATTTCCCACTCTTTCACAACTCTACTATTTACATAAAAACTTCTCATTCCTTTTAGTACCCTACCATCAAGTCCATACAATCATAAAACAGTCCACAAAGCCTCACTATCAGTTCTATCATACCCTTTCTCTAAATCCATGAATGCCCAAAACACATTCTTACCTTTCGCTAAATACTTTTCACACACCTGTCTCACAGAAAACACTTGATCCATGCATCCCCTCCCTATCCTAAAGCCACACTGCTCATCACCAGTCACTCCCTCTGTACCTTCTCTAACTCTCATAATTAACACTCTACCATACACCTTACCTACAACACTCAACACACTTATACCCCTAAAGCTAGTACATTCATACTTACCTTAGCCGTGTTTTTGTTGTCCAAGCTGGGGCTTGAGATTCAAAGCACGTCTTGAGGTGCTTGGTTTCTGTCTGCTAAAACAGTCCAGGATACGTAGAACCAAACAATTACACTTGCCGATCGCAATGTAAACAGAGGGGTTCGCCGAAGAAGATCATCTGCCGAACATGCATTTTACACATAGCCCTTATATGTGCTGAACTGTCCCTATATTACATTAATATTAGCCTCCTGTACCGGAATTTTATGTACATCGTGCTAATTTCATGATATTTATCATTCACGTGTCCTTGCTGGCCATTCTCACTCTCCCCAAGCTGCACCAAGACTCTTCCCGACCACGCTTGGGTGAGATACGAAGACGGTCTTGGTTTCCATGACAAATGCTTGGGCCGGCTCCGTATCACTTTGATCGACAAAAACGGCGCAGCTTGGTTTCACTGAAGATGGCTTCAAATCCAATCCGTCAGCTTGGATGACAAAAACGTGGCTCTTTATACAAAAGGACCAAACAAGCACTTGCCCAGTCAATTGGCACCATACCTTTGACAAAGCACACATTCAACAATCTTACTAACCAGTCAACAGTAGTTGCTCCACCACCTTTCAGGCATTCCACAGGACACCCATCCATACCTGCAGCTTTCCCTGTTTTCATCTCCTTTACTGCCTCCTGCACTTCCTCGTTCGTGATCAAAGAATCATTCAACTCTTCCAATACATGTATTAATTGCACCCTTCCATCCATCACAGTCTCAACCTCCCTTTCCTCCTCTACATTTAACAATCTTTCAAAATACTCCGTCTGTCTCTTCCTTACTGGATCCATCTCAGTTAACATCCTTCCATCCTCTCCCTTTGCCACCCGTTTCACCTCCTTCCGAAACATTTTCTTATTCTGTTGAAAATTCTCAGTGAACCTCCTACCCCACCTCTCATCTGCTGCCACTTTAACATCACGCACAGCCCTTCTCGCCCTATGCCTCTTTTCCTTATACCTCTCATATGACACATCCTTCCTCTGCAGCCACACTTCATATGCACGTCTCTTCTCAGCCACAGCCATACTTACTTCCTCGCACCACCATTAGCATCCTTTTCTTACACTACCACCCACACGTCTCACACCACACACCTCTTCTACATGCCCCACCACAGGATTCTTAAACAGCTGCCATTCCTGCTCCACAATGCCAGTTTCCTGATCTTTCACTGCATTCCACTCATCTTTCAATTTCTCCTGATACTCTGTCATTTTCTCTCTTTTATCTAACTCACTTTCAAACCCTCCCTGCCATACCTAACTCTCCTAGCTCTCACCCATCTCTTACCTACTCTCAGCTTTCCCTCCACCAGGTAGTGGTCAGACATACCTCCACCCTCCCCTCTCAGAACTCTCACATTCAGCAATCTTCATATTACATTCCTGGACACAGCCACATAGTCCATCAGTGCTCCGTCAACAACCCTTCCACCCTCCTGTCTCACCCATGTATACTTATAAATATCTTTCTTCTCAAACAAGGTATTTCCAATCACCATCTCTCGCTCAACGCACATGCCTATCATTCGTTCCCCATTTTCATTTCATCCAGGCACACCATGCATACCAACTGCACCTTCAGCTGCGACATTTCCCACTCTAGCATTCATATCTCCCATCATGACCACCTTCACATTCGCTCCAAAACCCTGCAGACACTCATCAACATCATTCCAGAAAGACTCTCTCTTTTTCATCCCTTTCACTGCCAGGCCCATATGCACTCACAAGCACCCACAACTCACGTTGAAATTTCGCTTTCACCCACATCAGTCTTGATGACACCTCTTTCCTTTCAATCACTCATACTGCTGTACTTCCGGGCACACTAACAAGGCCACACCTTCTCTTGCCTCTCCCCTATCAACACCTGACAATCTTCCATTCACACTTCCAAACGTAGACTCACCTTTCCCTTTCATCTTCGTTTCACTCAAAGCTAACACATCCAACTTTCTTCTCGCATTCTCTAAATCTCCTCCCATTTAGCCTCAATCGTACTACATCCACGCACATTCATAGACCCAATCTTCAGGGTACGGGGATAACTCAGTCCCCCATCCCTATCTCTGGCCTCTCCCCAGCCCGGGTTAGAATTCGCATCTTTTTTTTTTTTTTATATTAAACTGTTACTGTAATGAAGGAGTTAAGAATTAGACTCGTTACAGGATTAAAAGGATGATTGCAGATGATGGAAACAGGTACCAGAATAGAGAGAAATAAATGTATCAATGCACAAGCTTAAGGTAACCAGAGTCCTTCATGTACAGCAACTAATAACTTTGGCCCAGAGGATAATGAATAACTGGTAATATATGTTTTGAATAACCTCTTCAGCTAAATGACTTTTTTTTTTTTTTTTGTTAACGTTACTCAGTTCAGGGACGGCTTCTTGCAGTGAAAGGCTAAGTGAAAGTTATATCTAATTCCACGATACTCATTATATATATATATATATATATATATATATATATATATATATATATATATATATATATATATATATATATATATATATATATATATATATATATATATATATATATATATATATATATATATATATATATATACTCTAACACTTCTTTCACTCGGACACACTTTTAGTCAAACATAAAGAATGATGGGAAAGGGAGCAAGTAAAGTGACTAAATGAAGAACTATGTAAGGCAGGCAGGGAAATTGGATGATCCGTCGAGGGATAAATAATAGTTTAGGAGGTGCGTGGGGGCAGTGTCTGATTTTGGAGTAAGGGGTAGAAATTACAGGCGGGAGGAAAGGTAATGAAGGTGTGGGCTGTCGACAATGGTTCCATACTGACATACAGGCAATCAGGCAGTGTGTCATTCAGTCATGCAGGCAGTCATTCATTTACCCATGTCATACAGTCCGCCGTTTGAATCACCCATAGGATATACACGCATACAATCACAGTCCGTCATCATCATCTTCAATATCATCATCATCATCAATAACTTGAGGCTTCCTACTAGCCCACAACTTTTTCTACTTTGACCTGTTTGCCTGTTCCACCCGTTTTCAGTAATATTTTGTATTTCACCTTTCTGTCTCCCTCTGTTAGTTGCCACTCTGTTACCCTGGACTAGTTGTTCATAATGTGCTTATACGAAATGCATGATGTGCCCATATTCATTTTTTGTTTCATCGTCATATTAACACTAACCTCTGCTTTCGTCTGTTCCCTACCCAAGAAGCTTTTCTATCCCTCTGAGTGATGCCAATACAGTACCTTCTATTCCTCTCTAAATACACCTAAGTTTACGTTCTAAACATTCTGTCAAGTCCCAGGTTTCCGACTCATGAGCTTGAACAGGAAGGAAATTCCTGCTATAGTCCCTTTTCATTTTACAGAGACTAATTCCTATCGTTCATAAAGTTACTTCGTGTACCTATAAAGCAGTATTCCATTTCTATTCCCATTCAAGTCTGTCAGTTTAGCAAAGAAGGGCCATTCTGCGCCTTTATATTTTCATGTAGATATTTAATGCATTTTACTCGTAGGTACTGAATTCGACTGCAGATATAGCGCACAAGCAACCATTAACGTGCCATAAACAAGAAGAAAATAATGTTAAGGAAGAGGTGCCAGAAACTCTCCTAAACTGTTGGGAATACGACCCATAGTAACAGCAAAAGCATTTTTGTTTCGTTCCTTATGATGTGTAGGGGCCCCAGGCTGGTCTACCTTCGTCCAGTTTACTTAAGGATAGATAACCAGCCTGCTTTCCTTAGCGGCATGATATGATTCAACACACACCAGTTATCTCTAGGGGATCAAACTCTATGAAAAGCCGTCACTCCGACTGGGGGGTTCTTAACGTTAGACCAGCGGACAGTAAAGTCAGTCAGTCACTCGCTCAGCCATACACTCTCTTGATCAGCCAGTCAGCCACCCATACACACACACCCATTCCTCCAGCCTTTCAGAAACAGACAGGGCAACGGAAAAACAAAAGACAGCAGAAAAATACGAACATGGAGAGAGAGGGAGCGTGGAGGAAAACAAAATAAGTCCTTGGAGGCAGGGAATGAATAGAGGAGAGGGAGGGAGAGAGGAAGGTATGAGTAAAGAAGTGTGATAGGAAATGTGTTTTGAAAATAATAAGTAAGAATGGACGAGAGAAGGAGGGGACGAGAGGACTGGTGTTCCCTTTCTCCTCCCTACATTCTCCCTCTAACCCTTTTCCCCTCTTCCTTCCCCGTCAGTCCCGCCCCCCTTCCCTTGGTCCGGATGCAGCTTGTGCCAGTGTGGGGTGGAAGGTCAAGGGGTAAACAAATAAGCGATAACAACACGTACAGACAAATGAAGAACAAAGAACAACACGGCACAACACAACATCACCGTTACCACCACCACCACCATCATAATCGTACTCCCAGACGATTTTATTATTGTCAGAGGCTCTTTTCGAAGGGAAAGGGTCAGGAACAACATCCATTGATCATTTCACAACAAGGCATCTCCTCTACGGTGAGTGGATGAGATACACAGGATACAGATAAAATTCTTGTTTAGGGCTACAGAGAACCCATCTTTGGTGAACTTTAGTCCCTGTAGATGGTTTTTGTGTACCCTGACCGAAACGTTAGAGAAAATTAAAATCCAAGCTCTATCCTGTGTATCCTTCCCACACAGCTTATCCGCTCGTCACCAGGGATCAGCCAAATCTCGGCGAACTCTAACAAAATCGTCTAGCAACAGCAAGAATAAAATAAGCAATGCGTCACAAAATTCTACGGGTTGATACGAGTAAATATGATAAAAGATGTGGGTACCAATAACTAATAATGTTAGTGATGAATGGGGGAGGTGCAAATAAATGGTAGTGGGGACGAATAAATAGGGTAGGGACTAGTTTATTGGGTTAGTACTAACATAAGAGGTAATATATGGGTGGGCAATAATAGAAGGAGTGTATACTAAAAAATGGGTTTCACACCAGTAAGTAGGGCGGATTCCATTGAATTATGTTCTAATAATTAATCAGGTGGAAAAAATAACTTTTTTCATGCGAAAGATTATATAGTAAAAATCATCTTGACTTTCCCTTGACATGCACTTGGGATTCAAGATGGTATGAAACAACACTGTTATTATTTATTTTTCTTTTGCTTGAGAGTCGAATGACGTTAACAAAATAATACACATTTGAGCACAAGGATCACATTCCTTGAGGATTCTTTGAAAACTAAAAATCTAGTTTAAAAGTCAAATGAAAATCAGGGTAACTCTTAATCTTAATCTGACTTTCTCTTGTACTTACCTCGACATTCTGCACTCTCTGGAACATATCCTGGCCATAAGTCAAAATAAATCAGGCTAATGTCCAGTAACCTTGACTTCAGCTTATAAGACAACATGCACAAGGTTAGGTCACTAGCAACAGACAGCCAAAATAGGAGCGGAACCGAGTGGAGAAGAGTATGGCAGATAGTTATTAGCCGATGATAAGTGTAGCAAAAATATAAGAAAAAATAAATAAAGTAAATACTACATAAAGTGTTGGAACAGGTGCACTAGGCTATCCATTATGAAAATGTGCTCTTTAATAATATTACACACGACTAATGGAGCAATTTGTGGACGTCAGTGTGGCCAGGATAAATGTGATTAATGTAACAGATATAACATAGACTTTGGTATATAAATCATTTTGGGGTTAACAACCGGGAATAACCTACCTGTCCATTACTCAGACAAGTAGTAATCGTCCAACGAGCCTATAAACAAGGAGTGCCCGTCACTCTCACTGGGTCATTCCAACCAATATGCTACCAAACGTCTATTAGAATAGGAAGCGAATTACAGTATAATAATCTGTATATATATATATATATATATATATATATATATATATATATATATATATATATATATATATATATATATATATATATATGAAAATGTCTGTCTTTCTGTCTGTCTTTCCTCTGTGGAGGTCGAGGGCGATGCTTATGGAACTCTTTATGCAGTTCTTACAGATGTAACTTTTTACTACAAATTTAAAGGTGTACAGTACATAAGAGTTGCTAAAGTGGCACCCCTGGTGGTTAAGACTAGTATTTAGAATTAATCAAGTCAACATTGTGTAGATATGGTCGCCAATTACCGTAGATTTTTACCCTCCACTTGACGAAGTCAGAGGAAGGTACTGTTATCACTGGGATCAACAACGATGGGTGACGTAGATTTTTCGTATCTGGACCAGAACTCAGAAAGTATTTACTATGGAGTCACGAAATTTCTCATAGTTATGTGTCTTATGGTGAACTGGTGCCATTTCATAGGTAGAATGTTGTGTCTTAAGTAGTTTTCTTTTTAAGTGAACAAATAAAAAAACAAAATCTCAGATTTCAACTCGACCTGCACAAGGAATCTAGAGGGCCCAATGCATTTTTCTATTAAAACTTTACAACTGTTACACTCAGGAGGCAGAAATTGTACATATTAAGTAATTATATGAATATTTAATTATGTATGAAGTTTCATGACTGAATCTATTATGTGACAATAAAAATGGCTGCCTAAATGAAAACGCACGATTCATAATTCCATCAAATCCGTTCACAACTTCATTATTATCATGGATAAACTACTAATTTTTCAAAATTATTAATATCTTTATGTTATACAGAGGGGGGAGGGGGATGAGGGCCGTTATATGCTTCGTTAGGTGTGCAGGGAGGTGGGGGGGGGTATGTGCTTCGTCAGTTGTAGAGTTGCAACAGCGTAGAGTTGCATATATATATATATATATATATATATATATATATATATATATATATATATATATATATATATATATATATCATCATCATCAGCCGTTGAGGTCCACTGCAGGACCAGGCCTATCCCTACCGAAGCAGGGACGATGCAGCCAATGTATCTCTACCTAGTGGCTTAGGCTTTCTGGTAGAGACTGTATGTAGGGTGAGAAGTGCTAGTGAGTGTGATTGTAGTGTTGTTGTGGCTTTGGATGTGTGTGTAGTCTGTGAACCAAGTGTAATCGGCTCGCCTTAAACCGATTGGGTGCAAGCATACTAGTATGTGACACTGGTTCAACCACAGCACCCCTTGTGTCCGCCAAAGTAGCAAGTGGCTTGGTGAACGCTTCCCAAAGTTTTTACAACTCTGGCGGGAGGCGAACCCCCGCTCACCAGCGTATATTTTACTTCCGGAACTATATCATTATTAACTACAGGTAATATGGGTGAAGGGACTGGTGGGGTGGGTAGGTAGGGTTGATGGGTGGGTGGGTAGTGGGAAAATAAGTTCACGGGAAGGAATATGTCCAAGGGGAATATATCTCTGGATATATGGGCCCAAGAGGGAACATTCGTTCGGCTGGGTAAGCTGGGACCTCGAGAGTCTTGTCCCACAGGGTGAATGACCATCCAGGTCACAGACAGTGCCGTTATGCACTGGCAGTATCGCGTACTCCTGCAAGTAGGATGAAAAAAAAAAAAGTACTACTACTACTACTACTTCGAATACTACTGTTACTTCTATTACTGCTGCTACTACTATTATTATTTTCATTATTATTACTCTTAGTATTATTATTTTAATAATAATAATAATAATAATTATTATTAGTATTATTATTATTATTATATAGTAATACTAGTAAAGATTTTTAATAATAATAATAATAATAATAATAATAATAATAATAATGTCATAAGTCAATATTATTAACAATAATACGGATAATAAGAATGATGATAGTGACAGTAATATTCATGATAACAATAATGATGATGATAATGATAGGGATATTAACAATAGTGGCCTGAGGAAGTTCAGGGAATTGTTGCCTCTCCTGACATTGAGGGGGACTCTCCCTCCGTGCGAAGGGTATGAGTCTTGTGTTAGAGGTGTAATGCTGTATGGCA
Source organism: Coenobita brevimanus (assembly GCF_032717465.1). Lineage (NCBI taxonomy): Eukaryota > Metazoa > Arthropoda > Malacostraca > Decapoda > Coenobitidae > Coenobita > Coenobita brevimanus. The sequence goes on from NC_137033.1 coordinate 6,823,981, forward strand.
GTCAGACTTGGGCAGTGAAGGAAGAGGATATTCGTAGGCTCAGACGTACAGAAACGACACTGATTAGATGGCTGTGTAGTGCATCCTTGAATGCAAGGCGGGGAAGGGTAATATTACTACTGAAGAGTTGAGAGGAAGGATAAGACTGGAATGTATTGAGTTGGTGATGAGGAGGGGTAGACTGAGATGGTTTGTTCATGTTGTGAGATTGGGGGACGACAGTTGGGCGCAGATTATGAGATATGAACGTAGGTGTTGAGGTTGTGACAGGCAGACCGATTAGACCTGGGACAAAGCCATAGAGTGTGACCTGAGGGATAAGCGACTGAAAAGGAAGGCTGCCAGATACCGGCCAGCTTGGAGTGCTGCCGTTATGTGACTAAGGTTGGACCATGTAAGCTTGTTGGAGGCTTTATAAATCATACGATACGATACCAAAAATAATCATGATGCTGATGCTGATGATGGTAATGATGATGATAATGACCGTAATGACCATGATAACGATCACAATGATGGTAGTGATAATGATAATGAGTGACGAAGATGATAATGACAATGATGATACCAAAAACAATGATAATGATAACGATGACAACAACGACGATGGTGATAATAATGATAGTGACGATACTACTACTACTACTACTAATAATAATAATAATAATAATAATAATTTATTATTATTATTATTATTATTATTATTTTTATAAAGCTGTCGATATCAGAGTGCCGTGATTTACTCAAGAGGAAAAATTACAGACCTATTAGAAAAACCTACTTATTGTAACTACGACGTTTTCAGCCCGTCTTGGACCCTCTTCAGGCATGAGCCAAGCCAGCGTGAATCTGTTGCGTGTCCCATCGAACAGCATTTCCAAATATGAGTATAATTCCCTCAACAATAATGGCAAGAAACATAATGAGAACAGCAGTATCCATTGTTTTCATTATCATCATAGTCTTACTGAGAACAATAAAAACAAAATACTTTAAAAAATAGCCCCCTCACACACACACACACACACACACACACACACACACACACACACACACACACACACACACACACACACACACTCCAGTACTTACCACTCTACAGGTATCGTGCTAGGAATCCATACACCTGTGATAAATAATAGCAATAATAAGAACCTTGGTATTACGGTCCTCGGAAGTTTAAGTGAATTGACCTCCAGAATAGTCTCTTGGGAAGTGACTGTGACTGACCCCCCCCCTCCCCCTGTGCCTGCGAAATGAGTCGATCTGGGAGTGAACTAGAGAGAGAGAGAGAGAGAGAGAGGGAGAGAGAGAGAGAGAGAGAGAGAGAGAGAGAGAGAGAGAGAGAGAGAGAGAGAGAGAGAGCGACCCACAGAATGAATCATAGAAGGTGGTCGGAATTAAGAAAGAAAGGGAAAATGGAGAAGAAAGCGCCAAATAATTGAAAAGAGACACATAAAGCGAGGAAAAAACGGGTTAAAGAAGGAGTATAATCCAGAGGAAAAAAAACAGTAAAGTTGCTAGCCAAAAAACAGGCATATTGTAGAACTGTACGAGTGCAAGGTGTACAACGCAATATACAAGCCTACGTATAACACATTCCGGTGTCAGGGTGAGAAACATTGTCGTATTGCTAACAACACACACACACACACACACACACACACACACACACACACACACACACACACACACACACACACACACACACACACACACACACACACACACACACATATTCTAGCAGGCAAGCACGCACACACACAGAGGAGGATTGCTAATAGACTACAGAACAATATACTGTAAATGTCCAGATATAAAGAAGGAGACTGAGACGACCCTACTGTAGGCCGGTATCCATCACCATGGGTGTTTACATACTATGTTTTAAAAAGTATATTAGAATAAGACTGACTTCCCCTTAGAATGTGAAACAGTAACAACCGAACAGTATGGATTCAGGAAGGGATCTTGTTCAACTAGCCCACTGGGTTTCCGCAACAGGGTTGGTGGATGTTATGGAAAGGGCGGGCTGGATAATCTCTGTCAACCTGGATCTAAAGATGGCATTTAATACGGTGTCACGCTGCAGATTTATTTGAAATTGAAAAGTACTGTTTGGGTGAATGGAAAATTGTTGAAACGGATTGAGAACTGTTTGGTCGGAAGACAAATGAAATCATTTGCAAGGAACTAGTATTCTTAGTGGGGACAGTGAATAGAGGAGTGCCTTATGGTCTAGTGCTGACTCCTGTTATGTTCCTGATGTACAGTATGTAAAAGATATACCAGGAATAATAAATAAATACCGGTACAAAAGAGTATCTAAGGATGGTGCAAGAACTCTCAAATATATCAAAGGTTGAAGGCAGCCGTAAGGATTTACAAAATGATTTAGGCAAATTGTATATCTATAGCCAAATATGAAAATTTTATTTCAGTAACTAGAAATTCTGTCTTAGAAATGGACGTAAGTGGTAAAAAAATGAAGTGAAAAGAATCAAAAGAATGATATAGCGAGGGATGAGAACAAACAAGAAGTGACCATACTGGTCAAGATGAATTACCACTAAAAAATTGCATATACACGACCAATGAAGGGACATGAAGAATGATGACCAACAAGAGAATGGTTCTTGTTTATATACTGTAGATGAGATGTTGAAGAAGATAATATGTCAATGCCAAGATCGAGATTAGAATTTACAGCAGTGCTGATTAGAGTATACAGCAGTGATGTGGTCAACATACTTAAAAAATATATATATATATATATAAAACAAACACGTTTATGAGCTGGGAAGCTTAAGTAGGAAGGCCACAACGATAACACCAACCTTGAGAGAGAGAGAGAGAGAGAGAGAGAGAGAGAGAGAGAGAGAGAGAGAGAGAGAGAGAGAGAGAGAGAGAGAGAGAGAGAGAGATTTTACTATGGATTTAATGTAGTTAGAAGACTGGACGAGTGATCATAGATCTGTTTGTGAAAGACAATGGAAGAAGATGACTTGAACAGAAACTAAGGGAGAACAGATGTCTAATGGATGGATAAAGAGTCCAGTTTCCCAAAGAGAAGTACAGATGTTTGGAATAACCTGGAAGAGGAGGTGGTGGGAGCAGAGATCATCGGTGTGTTGAAAAAAAAAACAAATAAATAAATAAATGTACACATGGAGATAGGAAAACATAAGCTTTACTCACTATCATGCACACTACAATTTGGTAAACACACACACACACACACACACACACACACACACACACACACACACACACACACACACACACACACACACACACACACACACACACACACACACACACACACACACACACACACACGGTACATCCTGAAACAGCTGAATGAAGATCACAAAATGAACAAGGGTTGCACCGATAAGAGATACTGAGTTATATGTACTACTTCTCAGTATGTGGTAGCTCGCAAGTAGTATAATATTGGGACTTCCCAGCATGGGAAGGAAATAAAGCAAACTTTCTGTCCCCTTTGATTAACCCACCTCGGACTTCACGAAGGATTTGCATAATTTGCCACTTAAACCTTTGGAGTAAAACTATCGCCTGGAAGATCCTTAAATTGCAGTTGAGAGCAAGAGGAGCTACCTTCTCACAGACCTGATTAATATATATAATATATTTCCTTTACTGACGTAAGCTCTAGATTATGTTTAGCAATGTATCTTTGTTACACAACCTTTTGGCTACGGTGAGTTTGTATGAGGCGAATAAAACTCACCTGTTGTTAGCCATGTTATGATTTTCTAAATTTCCCTTGACCAAAATATTTCTTGCTAAACATCATTATCAGTATTTCCATATTTATTTATTTATTTATATATGTACTTATTCATTTATAATTTCAATCTGAGCATCTTTGGTTCCTCTAGGACGTAATAAAATCGCCTAATTTTAGATGACAAAAGTGAAGAGTAAGTAATTGGCAGTCATAGGTTTGACTGGGTATATCAATCATTATTTCCAGCCACTGTCCCAGCCCGCAGGAGTTACTATATTGGTCTGTACTAATGAACCAAGAATTACCGAAGCTCGAGGCGCTTCCAAAATTACTATTGGCATTATTAACAGAATATATTTTTCGAGGGAAGCAAATACGCAGCGGCGGTGAATCTGAGGGTGTGAGAATTAATTATAAGAGGCGAGGGATTGGGCCCGGCCGGGTAAAAGAGAAAAGAAGGGAAGATTATCGGATGGAGGAAATAAGAGAAGAGGGGAAGAAAGGGAGGGAGGAAATGAGAGAATGGAATATAAAAGGGGGATGGAAGGAAGAGAGAGAGAGAGAGAGAGAGAGAGAGAGAGAGAGACCTTTGAGTTTCATAATAATAATATGTGTGGCAGGTCAGGACGCGTGTCCACTGAAGGTTGGAGAAGTCAGTTCAGGGCACTATAGGTCAGGTCCGGGTGAAGGTGGCGAGCAAAATGGGAAAGAGAGGAGGGGGAAGGGGAGGAAAAGAAGGAAATGGAAAAGGAAGAGGAGGGAGGAGGAGGAGAAAAATACTAGGGTTCGTTCCCTATATAGGGAAGTCGATATAGAAGTGGAAAAGAGAAAAAAAATGAATAATTGACAATAACTACATTTGGAGAGCCGAATATTGGGTTGATACACTAACTTCGACTCAGTTTGAAACCACAATTTACTGCAACGTTATGTCAAAACAGAGAGAGGAAACAATACAGAAATGAAGCCCCGAGAACTCAGGCCTCAAGCTCTCAACGTAAGGCGTCACTCGGTACGCTCCCACTAAGCCTTGCACATGGACTTACCATACAGCCCATACGACCTCCATGGCAGGGTTCATTGTGGGTTGAAATGAGACTGAAGGTAAACTAAGTTGACTCCATGTGACCTTGACCCTGGACCCCTTGACCTTACTGATAAAACCAGCTCATCGTCCCTTAATACTGTATCACTGACAAAAGTTTGGTCGAAATCCGTCGAGGGGTTCAAGAGATCTCGCGCCCACACCCATATGGCCTTGACCTTTGACCCTTTGACCTGGCTGCCCAAATCAGTTCATCGTCCCGTAATACTGTGTCAGTGAGAAATGTTTGGCAGAATCTGTGGAGAGGTTCAGGAGATATCGCGTCCACACCCATATGACCTTGACCTGGCAGATCTATTCAGTTCATTGTCCCTTCAAACTGCATCACTGACAAAAGTGTAGTCGAAATCCGTCAAGGGGATCAGGAGATATCGCACCCACAAGGATGATAAACTAAGTCGACCCATGACCTTAACCCTTGACCCCTTGAACTAGCTGACTCAGTCAATTTATCACCCGTTCATATTGTATCAATGCCAAAAGTTTAGTGGAAATCCAGTGATGGATTCAGGAGATTTCATGCCCACAAGGACTCATGGGCCAATGCACTCACGCACGCACGGACGGACAGATCAATCACTTTTAATGCCTCCTCCACCATAGGTGGGCTGAGATATAATGAAAAATTAAAGCCTACACACACACACACACACACACACACACACACACACACACACACACACACACACAATCAGAGAGAGAGAGAGAGAGAGAGAGAGAGAGAGAGAGAGAGAGAGAGAGAGACTTCAAACAGGATGAAAAATGGAAGTAGATAAGGTTTAGGTGCAGGGACGAGCCCTCCCCTGTTATGCGGGCCTCTTCGCCAATCCGTGGTAAGCTAGGGGGGTGAAGTATGGTTAGGTCCTCTCTTGTGAAATCAGTGGCCCACCACTGGGTTCACCTGAATGAATATAGCATCAGTAAATATGATAAAGCATAACATAATAACGTGAAAATAAAAAGCGTTGAGGAAAAAAATTGGAAATTATATGAGGGCTTAGTGAGAGCTAGGGTAGGTTGCAGTGTGACCTGATTTCAGTGTCGTGAATTATTCAGATGGCAGAATTGTACACCGAGGACCTTAAAAACTCTCCCACCTTTAATAACTTGGAGATAAGTGTTCTTTCTGGACTGAGGCCGTCCCTAACAATCAAGGGCAACGAGCACGCGTAATGAACCATCCAAGGTTTTGTAAGGAGTGACATATATATAACGTATCATCTTGGTGAACCAGTGCATTGTCATACAGACAATAAACACTGCTTTCATATTACACTACTGTACATGAAGTCTGACTAGCCGTGGAACACTGGGATACGAAAGATGGACCATAGCTTACATGTAGAAAATGCTGACACGAAGCAACTGAGCACCTGAAAGAGACTCACTGAACGGTGGTGGACTGGAGGTGTCGTTGTGGGTGACGAAGAACATTGACACCAGCACGGACATAGTTTCGTAAACTGTAAGACTTAATCATTCATCCTTGTGGTCTTGAAGATAATGTTTGATTACGTGTATAAACCATTAAATCTATTTTTTGCGAGCTGTAAAAAATTGTCGTCTTTTATATAAGTTTAATTACTGATGCAAATTTGTCTATATTCACGCAGCCCTATGTATCACCCGCCTAGGTTCACCCTATCTTAATTGCTAGTCTCTGCACCCCATCCCGTATCTTCTCCAGTGATGACTGGCAAGAAAATGTAAGAAGTAGCCATTTATCCCTGTATTCCTAGCGAAATTAATATAATCCCATTACCAAGCGTCATAGCTCATACTAAATTCTCATTTACTAAAAAGTTCACAATGACAAACGCGCTCATAACACGAAGGGATATGTATTTGTTTTGGTTAACTAGTTTGTCTGTCCCCCTGCCTGTCTCTGTCTGTCTGTCACAGCAAGATAATGGAAAAAGATTTGGCTGAAATTGAACCATGTTTATAGTAGTGATCCAGGGGCAGCAAAAGAACTACCATTGTAAATTCTGGCCTACAATGGTCATAGGTCAAGAGCAAACTCAGCTCAAACAGTTGGAACCATTTTAGAACCCACTGGAAAGGTGGAGGGTCGGGAAGGGATGATTTTCTAAAAAACTGAGAGAAATCGGTAAAAAGTTCGGCCTTTACCTGAAACAGTTTTGAATTGATTTTTACCCCACTTGGTGAAAAGACTTAAGATTGACCAAAGATAAAATGATTCTGAGAACAGTGGGTTAAATGTCAAGATCACGGGGATAGGTCTGCTTAAACAGTTCCGATAAGTTTGAACAAGACTTGATGGAAGGTTTGAGAATTAGACAAAGGTGAAATAATCAGATTTGGAGGAAATCGGTTGAAGGGCAAGAGTACAAGGCAGGGTCAGAGGTTTAACCTTAGACCTATTGTGGGACACGGGTGTTGCATTTTCTAAGTGTTCCTTGTTCGTTAATGAAACCAATGCACCTTCCTGTGTAATCATTCTCTTAGGTGCATCTCAACAGATCATTAGCCTCTGTAGTGGTATTTTCTCCAGTGATGACTCAGGTGAGGACAATGTCTCGCTAATTTCATTTTGCATGGAACATTTGACACTTGCGAGAAATGAAATTATCTGTATAATACAACAATGCAACTTTCCTGAATAACTTTAACCCTTGCTTGTGACTTCCTAGCCAATACTAGGTTTGAAATCTAGTTCACTTGCCTTAGAAATCTATTTTTTTTTCTACCCACTTGCTCCAATCTACGCCGTGTATTCTCTATGTCGTGCCACTTCCCCCGTTTTTTTTTTGTTTTTTTTTTAATACCAACATTCCCCATTCTGCTGCCACCTCAAACCTTTGTTTCATATCCATTTCACTGTAAATATTCTCAACCATCGCACTTTAGCATCAACGTCTTTCAACCAATTGAGTGAACATTACCACCTCAACCACACTGACAGGCAATGCACAAACAGTATGTCCTTCATTTCTGTCCCCCCACTCTCGTCTCTTTAACCAAGTCCATAGATCATATGATATCAAGTTCAGAATGAGTATTATAGGTTGCTGCGACGTCGAATATCGCTGGTAGGGAAGAAAAAAATGCTGTTATATGCTTTCTCCAAATCCATGAAGGCCATATACAACTTCTTTCCCTTCTCTAGAGATTTTTCGACTAAAGATCTAAGAATGAATATGTGATCTACACAACTTCTTCCCCTCCTAAAGCCTCCCTGTTCTTCTCCAACTAATTCCTCTGTTATTTCCCTGACTCTGTCAATAAGTATCCTACCGTATACTTTTTCTTTTACACTAAGAAGGCAGATGCCCTTATCATAACAGCACACTTCTTTTCCCCCTTTCCCTTTGTACAAGGGAATACGCATACTTGACTTACAGTCATCCGGGACTCTACCTTCCTCCCAGGCCAATCTACACATCTTCCACATCCATTCTACTACTATCTCTCCCCCATGCTTCAGCATTTCACCACACACTCCATCAGTTCCTGGGGCTTTCCCCATTTTGACTTTCTTCATTGCTTCCACAAATTCCATCCTACTGATTTCTTCCTGTCTTCTCACCTCCCTCCTTCTCCCAGCCATTCCCCAGCCACTTATACTCGCATTACTTTCATTCTCTATGTTCAACAGTTCCTTAAAGTGTTCTCTCCATCTGCTCACATTTTCTCCCATATCAGCTAGTAATCTACCATTTTTATCTTTCACTCCCCTACTAACTTCATTTCCACCCTGTCTGACTCTCTTTACCTCTTTCCAGAGCATTTTCGTACATTCCCTCCACTTGACACTCAAATTCCTTCCAAATTCCTCATCCACTCTCTTCATTCTCTTACTAATCTTTTCACCTCTCTTTTCCTTTCTACATATAAGTCTCACTTCCGTCTCTCAACTTCTTCCACGCCCCTATTTCTCATCCATTCATTATATGCTTTCTTCTTTTGTGCCACAGCCTGTCTCATCTCTTCATTCCATCATGCTGTTCCCTGCACCCCTTTTCGTTTACTCTTCACCCCACACACCACATCACATGCTGCACATATTTCTTCTGTGAATATCTTGCACACACCTTCCACGTCCCCCATCTGTTCCAATTCATATTTACCCAATGCTTCCTCCACTTCTCTCTTATATTCTGCCTTTTTCTCATCCTCTTGTAACCTTTCCACTCTCCTTGCAACTACTCCTTCCTCCCGTCCTACCCTTCTTCTATTTCTCCATCATACTTGGATATTCTGGCCACCACCAAGTAGTGGTCAGAAATTCCACTTCCCCAACCTCAATAAGCTCTTGCATCCATTACACAGCTTCGCATCCTCTCATACACACACACATAATCAATCATTGCCTTCCTTTCATTCAGTTCACCATCCACCCTTCTCATCACTTGCCATGTATACCTGTGGATCATTTTGTGCCTGAAAAGGGTATTGGCTATCACCAACCCCCTCCCGGCACAAATGTCCACTAAAGCACTGCCATTCTCATCCATCTCAGCAGGCACATCCCACTCACCAACTACTCCATCCACTTTCACATTCCCTACTTTACCATTCATATCACCAATCAAAAACACTTTCTCATTCCTTTCAAACTTTTCCATGCACACTTCCACATTTGTCCAGAACTCTTCACTCATTCTGCTTGCACGATCTTGCGTTGGCGCATACACGCACACAATTGCCACATTTGTAGTCCAAAATTCAGTCTTACCCACAGAATACTTGAACCAACTGATCTGTACTCTCATATTCTCCTTCCATCTGTTACTCACAACAATACACACTCCTTCGTTTGCCCTCTCATTCTCACCTACTCCTGCACATATATCCCATCCATACGTACTCCCAGTCTCTCGCACTCTAACCTCTCCATTTAGTTTCAGTTACTCCGCATACATCCACTTTCGCACCCTCAAGCACCTGGACAATCTTTCTCTCTTTCACCTCATCATTTGCACCCCTTACATTCCATGTCGCCATCCGTATCATGTCCTTTGTACGGTTCTTAGTCGTCATCTTTTGGTCAGTCCTGGTCCGAGGCTTCTTGTTCGTATTTTTAGTTAGTTGTTTTCCGGCGAGGGGCACTAACCCTCCGCCAACCCACTTGCTGTCACATAGGGTGAAAAAGCGAGGCACGTTGGACTGCTGCGCCTCAGGAAAACGTCTAAAACATCTATGGGCAGACTCTGACGTGGAAAAAGAATACAAGAAATTCGAAGGAAAAGAAAAAACTGTAGGAAAGAAGGGTAATAATGGAATGCTGAGAACTGGGCTAGAGAAAAAGAGAGTAAGAGCGACGACTGTAGGGAGAATCGCTACAATGTGGGACTGGCAACATGGTCATTAACAGCGGAATGAGTCTTACAGCACCTATGGGAGGCCAGGGGTAACTGGGGTTACTGGTACCATGTGCAGGGAGCAGGGGGTGCAATTGTGGTTGGTTGAGAGCAAGAGCTGCAAGGCGGCCCTGTGGAGCAAAGATTTCATGATTAATTGTTAATATCAAAAAGGAGAACTTAAAACGTCGGGAGGGCGAGGATGATGAAGGGTGAAGATAAATGAGATAAGATGGAAAGGAAAGGGCAAGGGAAGAAAGAAGTAAGGAAGGGAGAGAGAGGCAAGGGAAAGAGCAGAGTTAAGTCTTTTAAGTTGATGATGTATTTTACAGTTTATTATTGATATCTCAAGACTGAAGGGAAATGCCTGGAATGGAGTATATGAGGCGATAGCTATCCTTTGTACTCCGAAATTTTTTTCCTTAGGTCAATAATATCGTCGTGAGATGGCAACATTAAAATGCAATATTATGTCATCGCACTGAGTGAGTGAAGGGAGCTAGGGAGGAGGCAAGACGGGAAATGACAACACTCAGGTGCGGCAGGGAGGGAGGGAGGGGAGAGAGCAATCGAGCGTGCTGATGCGGGGAGGGGAGGGGGGAGATGGAGCGAAGTGAAGCAAAGTGAGCAAGGTAGGGCATGAGGGAAAGGAGTGAGGCGTGGCAGGTAGAGAGGGAGAGAGCTGAGGCTGGAGGAGAGGGAAGAAGGTAAGGCAGTGGAGAAGGGAGAGAGGTGAGGTTGGAAGGGACGGAGGGAGGGAGAAAAGTGAGGCAGTGAGGGAGGAAGCGATATGAGGCAGGGAGAGAGGGAGGAGGCTGGGGAGCGGGGGAGGGGGGAGGAAAAGGAAGGAGCCAATCTTAACAATAGTATCGAAAAGAGAAATATGTGACTAAAAGATGAATCGAGGGGTGAGACGATAGAGCTGCGTTGAGGCAGAAGGAGGAGAGAGAAAGGGAGGGAATGAGAAATAAGAATAGTGGTAGCAAGAGCAGTGACGAGAGCTTGATAGGGAGCAAGAGAAGAGACGACAGAATTAAGGTAAGGCAGGGAGGGAGGGAGTGAGGGAGAGAGGGGAACCAGAAGTAGACGGACAACACTGGTCACCCCGCTGGGCCAGGTTTGTCATATTGATTCAGTCGGCCCTCAGTCCACCGGTCTGTGAGGCTGCCGTGACACCTGCTTGGGAGGGGAGGGGAGGGAGGCACAGGGGAAACAGAAAAAGGAATTGAGAGGGGTGAAGGGAGAATAGAAGAGGGAACTTTGATAGAGCAAGGGAATGGAGAGGGTAGAGGTTAATGGGAAGGAGAGAGGATAAGGATGAATGGGAATGGGAGAGCATAGGAATTAAGGGGAGCAGCAGTGAGTTTGGAAATGCAGAAGTTCATGGACCGGAGGAACTGTTAAAAGTGGGAACTAGGGTTGGGAAAGACAGGGGCAGGAGGGGCAGAAAAAGTGGTGAGCGAAAGAAGTTAGCAGGGGTTAGAGAGAGTTGTGGGGAGAGTAAGAGAAATGAGTTCAAAATAAGAAATATGGCAGAGAAGAGAGGTAGAGAAGGCAATATGATGGAAGAATAGCGAGGAAATACAAATAAAACTGATCACACGCAACAAGTTGATTTGTAACGACATTCCCAATAGCAGGGATGAAGTTAGGCCTCAGAACCAAGCTACAAATTTGGGACAGAGATAAAGACAGATATTTGCCCATCTATCAGTCTGTCTGTCTTTCTATCTCTCTATCTATCAATATACACACACACACACACACACACACACACACACACACACACATATATATATATATATATATATATATATATATATATATACACACACACACACACACACACACACACACACACATATATATATATATATATACATATATATATATATATATATATATATATATATATATATATATATATATATTGTTACATAGCCTATGATTTCATCATCCTTTGTATAATTCTAATGTACAGTATGCTGCATGTTTGATCACGATTCGCCACGTGGCTTCCATAGTGACCAGGCTTGCGTGTTCTACCTCACTCCCCCCTTCTCCCCCTTATAGTAGAGTAAGTCGTTCTTTCTGTTGTTCAGAGCAGGAGTGTCGGCTCTTCGTCCTCTGTGCCTTCATTTGCGCGTCCTTCTTGCAAGTTGAATCAAGCTCTGCCGGCCCCCTATATAATGAGCTCAGTCTCTGCATTAGTTGCCACTTAGATCTACTCCTCATTTTGTTCACATCTCTGTCCTCCCCTGTATAGTGTATTATTATTTTTGTGAGTGCTCAGGAAGTCTCCAACCATCTAGCTGCTGTATAATTTGAGTATAAGTGTTATTACCATTTTTCTTGTGCTGTGTAGCATGGGGCGTTGGTTCGTGGGCCTGGTATAGTTTTTGCTGTCAGCCAGTATTAGTAATATTTTGTATCTATAATAATATTATATCTTGTTTTAACTGAGCATTAGCCGGTTTTCTCATTTTATCAGGGCTGACTTAGATAAATTGCTCTTGCTAAATTCGTGTTAATAGAGGCTAATGCAGTTAACCATATATGTAACCTGTTTTGCCATTACATTATCCTTATGAGTCCTAAATGTTTGGTTGTTAGTTTGAGCATTAAACTTTAACTTGTAATTTTACCTAACTCTTTTGTTTTGAACCTGGAACTTTGTGGGACAGTAGTGATTTTAGTATTCTCACTTGAAGTGTTCATTATCTCTCTCTGTTCCGTAACATAAATTTGGCGACCTCTTATCAGGATATTCAGGATATTATCATGAGGATATTGCTTGATATTTTGTGACTGTGATTTATTCATGATGTCTACTATTACTACTCTTGATGAAGCCAAAGATTTTTTGTCAAATGTGCAAACAGTGTGTGATGTAGAAAACAGAACAAAGAATGAACTTAAGCTTGTTGCTCAACAATTGGGAATTGCTGTTCGCTCTCATCATTCTAAAGATCAAATTGTTGGCATGACTAATAAAAGCTTGTTTAATGTAACTCCTCCAGATGAGCAAACGCAGATTGAAATAGCTAAGTTACAGCTAGCCCTGCAGGAGGCTCGTGCTAAGGAGGCTGAGTTTCAGGCTTGTGCTAAGGAGGCTGAGTTTCAGGCACATGCTAAGGAGGCTGAGTCTCAGGCTCGTATTCAGGAGGCACAGGCACAGGCACAGGCTCAGGCACAAATTGAACTTGCTAGGATTCAGGCAGACCATGAGTATCGCATGAAACAAGGTGGAACTGGATCATCTAGCTCTGATGATTTTGATGTGGCTAAAAATGTTAAACTTGTCCCTCCTTTTAGTGAATCTGATTTAACAAAGTATTTTCAGTTGTTTGAGAGGGTAGCTACAGGTTTTAATTGGCCCAAAAAGTATTGGCCAGTATTCCTTCAGAGTGTTCTCACCGGTAAAGTTCAAGTAACTTATGCATCTTTGCCTCAGGATCAATCTGATAATTATGATGTAGTTAAGGAAGGAAGGTGTAATGATGTGGTTTTCCGTGAGGAAAACTGAAAGGCAGGGAAGTGGATGAATGTGAAGGTGTGAAGTGAGGCTAGCCTATGGACAGTCGGTGGTGGAATGCAGAGGGAGTGGATCTTTTGATACGTGATGAATGGCAAACAGGCACGAGAGATCATAAGTGTGTTAACTCTGGGTGCAAGTACGTTATGTTTGATTTAGAGGGTGACAACAACTCTGATTATTGTGTATATAACATGTAATAGAACAATGTGAATGGGCAAAGTTTTGGAGTCAGTTTGACAGAGTGATCAAAAACATGGCAAGAACTTTTAATATCAATGATAGGTAACCTGAATGAAAATTTTGGTATAGGTCCTGTAAATTTCGTGGGTACTATTGTTGAGCCAAGATAGGCTGATAAATGACAGCGACTGACACGTTGCCGTCAGTTATCAAGGACATGTATCGAGAAAAAATATTATGCACTTGTAATTAATATTTAAGAAAAAGAGGTACATAAACATATTGACATGTTGACAAAAGCATAAATGATTGTGTGCTACCTAGTAGAGAGAAAGCTACTTTGATAAGTCATTGACACGAGAGTCGAGAGAGGATTGTATGGAGGACGCTCTGATCATGTGACTGTGGGTATGCAGGGAGAAATTGAGGGAAGTATGGAAGAAGCTGGGTGAGTGAGATACTATGAGTGAAAGAACAGAAGTTAGTAGGCATATCAAACTAGGCAGACCCACTCCCCGGCAGAAGATTTTATGAAACCTAGAGGATCACAGCAAACGTAGGTAATACCACAAGTAGCTATAAAAAGATTCCCGCTGTTGTTGTTGCTGAGTAATCTCGGTCTGTCTGGCCAAGTAAACCCATTCAACAGCAGGCAGGCAACCACCCTCGTAGTGCCGTGCCGTGCAGTGACCCAATACTTCCCCGTCGCACACAGTTCCTCACCACAGCAAGGCGTGAGTGTGGAGGTTTGGCTCTCGGACTTTTTATTTTTTATTAACAAGCCGAGGAAGGAAAAACATATTAACTTAAAAAAATATTCCATGCACCAGGGTACATATATCGTCTATTCATAAAATATAAAAGCAGTTGGGCTTTATTTGCTGCAAGTTGAATTTTGGGGTGAAATTAAGCTAGGGAAGCGAGTTCCAAACATTAAGAACAAAGAAGAGACCATGCAATGACAGTATATGTCTAAAATATAAGGCTGAAGCAGAGTAAAGAAAAGAACGGGATATCTGAGTAAATTAAAATTATGAAAACAATTCTGAATAGTATTGATGATGGAAGATGTGAGGTGGCAACTGAATCATAAAGGAGAGATCTAAATGGAGTATGAAAGTAGATGAGGGAGACCACGAAGATAGACAATGAGAGAGAGAGAGAGAGAGAGAGAGAGAGAGAGAGAGAGAGAGAGACGGGGTGGGGGGCGGGGCAGTCAGCTGTGTACCACCACTCAGTTCCACATTCAGTCCTGACACACGATACAATATTTCCCTCCCCTCTTCTCTCTCCTCTCCCCTCTCGTGTTCGCTGTTTCACTCCCTCTGAGTTTACTTCACCAGCTGGGTACAGGTGATATTGATGCTATGTATTCAGGCATATTGTTAACATCGAGGTTCAGCTTTAAATATGTATGAAGCTGCACTACTGTTATTACCCTGATACCACTCTGAGATGGCATGGCCATATGGAGTGAATGGAGAGTGAGAAATTGACTTGCTGAGCTTATGTGGGCGAAGCAGAGAAAGGAGAGATGAAAAGGGAGCCGAGGATGAGGTGGATGGAGAGAGGAAATAAACGGTTAGAAGGAAACCAGGAATGAGGTGGATGGATAAGATTAGGAGTTCTGTGAATTACAGTAAACTGGGTTGGAGAAACGTCAACTTGATGGTGGACAGGACGACACCGAGGCGATTAATATTTTGCTCGCGGTCACTCTTTCCATGATGAAGGCGTCTGACTATATATAAAGTAAAAGGTAAATGTGGGTATGGGACACCTGATGCATTTAGCCGCGGCACTCATCTACACAAATTTGGCCTTTGAGCTTGTAGCATGCCATTCATCTATTTTCCTGGGATACAGTGCTACTACATCAACCAGGTCACCACAGTTTCTCCTTCAGATGTTACCCAAATTAATCATTTTATCAACTAAACCACAAAGGGCGGATTGACACCTAAGTCGAGTGACACAAGCTGCCCATACCAGGATTCAAAGTCTGTGGCTACCGAGTCTGCAGCTTTTCATTTAGCAATGCTAGCGACTCTAACTACTCAGCCACTGACTCTAGGCGTAGGTTTTAAAAGTCCGTTCCCTATGACCAAGCAGTCTTTTTAATCTCTCGACGCCTTCACATGTCATCATTTCGGTTATGTTATCCACTATACACAAGCCAGGACTGTTTCATTGAGGACTGATGCACTGGGATTAGCGGATGTTATAAGTTGCCTTTGGGTCTTGTGGGAGATCATTTACGTCTACTTTCAAGACATTCAAATAATCAAACTCTTCTTTGCCTTAGCCTGGGATCGAACGCGGGTCACTGCAGACAACCGATGACATTGCTAACCACAAGCCTACTGTTTGCAAATATAGCCAAACCATGTGATTTTTTTTAACGTATAGCGTGACAGGAATATAGTTAGAACTAATATCACTCTCTAGTAAGAAGACTTCGCATAGGAATCCCATTTTGATATAATTTTGAACAAAGAACTGCATCAGTTTCCAGTGAAACAATTATGGAGTCCGTACTTTGTTAAAAAAAAAAAAAAAAAAAAAAAGTTCGCTCCAGACATCGCATAACCGGGTTCTAAAAGTCATTGGTCATTATCTCATGGTTTGTTATATCGCTCCAAAGTTCAGGATTATTGCAAGTGGGATTCTGGGGAAGGGTACTTAGCATAACTCCATTTACATATCACTTCATAGTTGGAAAGCTCATAGATCGTTACTTTCGGGATCCCCTCTTATTTAAGTTTGATATTGTCCCCTCCATGGGCTCTAGAGGGTTAATGTAGTGGACTACCGGTAGTATATATTTATGTTCTCAAGGGGATGGCGTGGTGTAATCGAAAGCATACGCTACCACCACCAAGAGGTCCAGTTCGATTCCATTACTGGCCATAAGACGTTTTGGTATGGTCTTCTATACCCTGGCCTATTGGTACCCAGATATTATATAGGGCTGCAGGCTGTAAAAGTGACAGTTGTGTGTCATTTTCTGATGAGAAATGGAGACATTATAGTGAAAAAATAAGAATAAAAAAAATGCAGTTATTGGCAATTGTTAACAGCAATGGACACTTATTTATCTCAGTAATTGGTCAAGACCCTTCATAAATAAGGACCAAGGTGGAACCAGGAGATACTTTCTATAACCTTGAATCAAGAAGGGAAAGACAAGGCCGCATTTTATAATGTTAATTTACGCATTACGCTAGGAAGATCCATCGTGTCTTGTCTTCTTATAACGTTACTAATTTCAGTCTAATATGAGATGCAGGCTAATCATATCTGAATACTGAAGAAGTTCCATACCTGATATTAAAAAAAAAAAAAAAAAAAAAGGATTTCCCTTATCTTCAGTCGATATAGGGTTTAACTCATACTATGCTACAACACGATTCTATTATCAGCAAGCTACGTCCAGACAATTAAGTTCATCTGCAAGACTACGACAAAGCCCTTAATAATCTATTTCCCCTTACATGCATTTCCAGAGCTTGTACAATTTTCATGAAATACCAGATGAAAAAAGAAAAGCAGTTAACTTTTTCAAAGCTTGTAGGATAAGAGTCTAATTACAGATCCAAGGAGGTTGGCCAGGAGTTTAGTCGAAAGGAGGATCAAGCTGCTCTTGATCATTAATGATAGAAAAGATTTGGGTTTGTCCATCACGTGGATCAGTGAAAGGAGAGAAGAGCCAAAGACTTTGGTAAACATTAAAATTGCCTAGAATGGAGATTTCAGAGAAAAGAGATACTGATGGGATGTGTTCCATCTCAGAAGCAAAATAGTCAAAGAATTTTTCTTAGTAGAATTAGGGGAAAAGAACACAGCACGGATATACATAGTCAGAGAATGACAGGATAGCTCAAGCCAGAGAGCACAAAATTCAGATAATTCAAGGTCAGGAAAACGAGAGCAAGATATGTTATTTCATACTTATCCATAATAGCAGCCTTTGGCTTTGTAGTGAGTAAAGTGAAAGTAGGAGGATACATAGAAGCGTTTTTTATCAGTCACCGCAGACAGCTGTCTCTCTGAGGAAGGGGAGGTGAGGTTAAGAGGAAGAGATGTGATGTTCAACAGAGAGAAAATTGAGAAAAGGCCACGAGTGTTGCAGAAATGAAAAAGTGAATCAGACAGTGCTCCCAAGCATCTCCCTTGACCTTCACCAGATGCGCGGATGGTGGGGGCCTGTATGCCCCCTCCCCTTCCCCACCAGGGACTTTGAGGCTGGGTACTGAGATGCCACCGCCCCCATTTTTATTTTTAATTCAGAAATGGAAGGTTGGTGTGTAACGTGCATGTAGTTTGGTATTGACGGTTAGAAGAACTTGGAGAGTATGGTGGCCGACTCTCTGTGTTAGTGAAATACTGATATAGTTTAGCAAATGGGAATGGTCAGAAGCTAGTCCTAAGGATCTGACGACAAGGGAGCTCTAGCACTCCCTGTCTTCAGTTTTCCATCCAGTTTGGGAGTAGTGACCTGCTCGACTGGTGCTTCAATCTCATCCCCATAATTTATTACAGATTACACGGTGTCATGGTTAATGCATCCATCTCGTAACTGAAAAAAGTGAATGTTTGATTCATGGGCCAGTTAGGCAGGTGGGGTTAGTTATCTTCCCAGTGTTCTTGTTTATCCAGCACTACATTTGAAGACATGGACGCAGACTGACTATTACGGATCTAGTTTTAAGGTTGGATTGCACTTGGCATCAGCTTTAAAGAACTCATTGTTTGCGATAATTGTAAACCATACTCTTTCTCGTTTGTTCAGTATGATGTAGATAACAAATGACAGGCAGCGAACCTTATGCCTGAGAGAGTCTGTCATGAAATATATAAGTTCACACGAATACAGTATTTACTGCTCGAGGGAGAATGAAGTTAGGCTACTAATTGGCAACCTAAATGCTGACATTTTTTTTTTTTTTTACCGAAACCTGATCCTTTCTAAATTTGTTGCAGAACTGCCGGGCATGTGCTAATGATCATATTTCGTCATTGTAACTAATGCAGGTCATATTGTTAAGGAAGACTGTTGACTCGGCAAAAAATGATTGAAAGCTTTGATGACCCTCGTCCACTGGACAGGAACTAATCGTAAGCCATCTTTTTCTCATGTATATAGGTAGAAGAGTGAATCGGTGGTCGTTTAATAATAGTAATCAGTTGATGATGGCATGATATTCTCATTCTTCTTTTACTTGGCTTAAAATTGCCGTCTATTCGGAATACTTAACTGTGGCAAGAGAGTAGTACTATAATTTGATTCTGGTAACAAAGAGGTGCTGTGTCAGTGATGTCTGATTCTGGCACTAACTACGGGATATAAGCTGTAAATGGACAAAAATCTCCAAGGTAAGATGTCGAAATATACCACTCAGGTGGGTGAGGAGGCGAGAAAATTGGTGCAGCCAGTTCTCCATTAGCTGCTTCTCCAGCTCAACCAAGGGCGCCCTTACCCCTGCCACTTCATTTAATTTTCTGGTGCTTAACACTTTCAGTGTTGGAACTACTTTGTAATTCTTTTTATCTAGCACAAGACGATTGTATTAAACTGTCAATGTGCATAAGAGGTTGATATAGATTATGATTACTATTAACCCCCCTCATAGTCTAAGCAATTCTAATAATCTGTTCCAGCAATCGGTGAGTCCTTGTGGCGACGAACAGTAGTATTGCAACTAACTTTGCAAAATTTCAATATTTAAGGCTGTTTCTTAACAGCTGGAGCACTTGCAAAAAGCAGGACTTTTTGTCATTTTGAAACTGGCCAGTCTTTTTGTAATCGGCGCATTTTGCTTGGCCGTAAAACGCAAATTCTTGACTCCTTTAGCCCCGAAACGTAGTATCTGTTTTGTTTTTGCTGTTGCCTGCCAACTTCATTCAGCTTAAGAGAAGCTCTTTGAACTGGAAAAGTAGCCTTCATATACTCCATTTTCTGTTAAGGTGATTTCCTAAGCTTAAAGCTTCCGGTAGCAGCCTCGCAACTGACGTACTTTGGGTGAAAGTTGAGTGTATGATGTTAGTATTCTGTAGTTTCACTTTAAGGATGTCTTTCTACAAGCGTTTCATTTATGTATTGCAGTTGAAAATTGCCTGTGATGGATTGTCTTAATTAATTATTTGTTTCCGTATTTGCTGAATCTCCCTTTCCTTTTTTTTCTTTCATTCGCGTCGCTCTCGTTCTTCTTCGTTTCTTTTCTTTTCTTTCTTCTTCCCTTACCTCCGCTCTCACTTCTCTTCCCTCTCTGATTGTCTCTCCTGTTCTCTCATTCCCTCATCTGTCTTTCCGAGGTCGTCCTTCTTTTTCATGCCCGTTCCCTCTTTCATCTTTTTCCATGTCTTCTGCGTTCGCTTTCTTGTTCTCCTTCACTTGCTTCTTTCATTATTTTTCCCCCTTTTATTCCATCCAGTCCTATTGTGTCCCCTTCTTCTCCCCTCCCTTTTTAGTTCTCTTCATTCTTCCGCTTTTTTCCTTCTTTCTTGACAGCCCATTTCTTTCTCCCGTTCCCTCGTCCTCCATATCTTATATATTTGCTTTCTTTCCATGTTTTCTATCTCTCTTCTCTTGTCCCTTTTCTTTTCGTTTCTAAATCCGTCCCCTTCCTGTCCTTTACTAGCTCTATATGTCTCCCTTTTTTCCTTATTTTCTCTTTCCTCTTTCGCTCTCCTCTTTCTTTGATTCGTTCATTCCCTCCTTTTTTCTTCCCCTAGTACCTTCTTTCTTCTTTTACTTCCCTCCCTTTTGACATCATCTCTTTCTGTCAAATTCTCTCCCTTTCTCTTTTTCTTCTGTCTTTGTCTCCATTTTTATTTCTCTCGCTTGTTCCGTGTTCTCTCTTTCCCCCCTCTGTCCTTCTTCGTCTCCTTCCTTTTACTCCAGTGACCCTCCACTCTATCTCTCCCCCTCTCTTGTTTTCTTTAATGTTGTATCTCTTCGTGTCTCCTCTGTTCTTTCTTAGTTGTCATCTCTCTCTTATTTCAACTCCCTCTTCTCTTTCATTCTCTCCCCTGATCATTTTTCTCCCACCCTCCTCTCTCTGTCGCTACTTGTCCTCCGTTTATCAGTTTCCCATCGCTTTTACCCCTTCTTCTCTTCTCTTACCTCTCAACTTATTTCCCTCCTCCTTCTTGTGTGTCCTTCTCCCATCATCCATCCCCTCTTTTCCCCTCCTTCATTTCTTCTCTCTTCTCCGTTTTCATGTCCACCTCCACCGTCTCCCTTCATATAACGTCTTCTGCCTCCTACTTTCTCTTTCCCTTCCCTTCCTTACCCTGTATATTCCCTCACCTTTCTCCTCGTTCACTCACCGTTCTTCAGTTCCTTTACATTGATCGTCTTCTCCCTCTTCTTTTTTCTTGGTTGCCTTCTCTCTCGATAACTTTTCACACATTATACACGAAATTCTCTCTCTCTCTCTCTCCTCACATGAAATTTTCCCTCACCTCCTCAGTCTCCCCTGCCATTTCTTTTCCTTACGCACGAAGTAATCTCTTCTGTATTCTCTCATGTTTCTCTACCCGTATGCCTCACCTCCACCAGTACTACTACCACTACTACTACTACTACTACTACTACTACTACTACTACAACTACTACTATTACTATTACTACTACTATTACTATTACTACTCGTACTACTACTACTACTACTACTATGTATTTACTTTCAAGCCACGTGGTATGTAAATGAAACAAATTCTGGACTCTATCGTACAAAATAGGATAGACAAAAGGAGGAAGTTATCACCTTTAGTTCAATGATTTTTTTTTCTTATTATTCCTTGTTTGTACAGTCGATATATTCCAGCTTTGGAGAACCACCTGGTAGTGAAGGTATTAATGAAGGCTACATTACCCCCTCCATTTCCTAAAGTATTTCCATTACTAAACATGATCATCTAAGGGTAACAGGAGTAAAGAAATATTGTGACATCAGAGTGAAGGGCTTATTGGAATGACTTTTCACAGTCATTTATATGTATGTAGCCGTTCTCTAGAGTCGTATAGAAATTTCGTCTATCCAACATCAACCCCAAAGTTGCGAAAACATTACGCTGGCCATTGGCATTTTCTCGTTACGTGTATACCGCTGATTTCTTCACATGTTCTCCTCCTCCTCCTCCTCCTCCTTCTCTTCTTCTTCCTTTACAACGACCTACCTCTAAATGGCATTAGTGATTACCATGGTTTTCTCGCAAACGGGTGTTAAAGGACAGAATTTCAGGCAAAGGCGAGGAGAGGAAACAGTTTGATTACATTGCTTTCGACAAAATATATCATTAACGATCTTCTGATGGATGCACCGACATATAAAGACGCCAGCACTAAAACCATTGCACTAGTCCTGTATGAGAAAATCCTTTCATTTCTTCATAATGGACGGTGTGCATTTAGTGTCGAAGCTATAACATATGATAATGCGTCTCTTGCAGGGGAACAATTGGCCTTAGGAAACGTGTCTTAAAGTCAGTGGTCAGGTCTGGTCTAAGAAAATAAATAAGAAGCTAAAAAATCACTTGGCACTCACAGATTATCACGAACCATGTTAGTGGCTCATAATCGGGATCGCCCAGGAATTTACTGAAAACTCTTCTAGAACACTCACCCGAAAACCATCTTCGAATGCAAACTTATCCTTGAAACAACATCCAGAGGGTTCCATTTTAATCGTTTAGGTTAGCCAAGCAGTGATAATGTTAAAAATGGGTGTTATAAGAAAGTTTGGTACATTCGAAATTTGTTAGTTTGTTCATATTATTATTATTCATATTGTTGTTCCACAGGTTTACTAGAAAATTTATTCGGTATTTTGGGATAAAAACTAGCTACTCGTACTGAATTGGTCGCTGCGCGTGTCCATGACCTGTTTTAGAACACCTAATCAAAAGATGATCATTCACCTTCCGGATACATTGAGATTCTACACCATTGCAAGCACGTGAGACACCATTCAAGTACAGAATTACCGTCAAGTATCAATAGTGCATCACTAGCAGCGTGACTACATTAAATTTTGTGAACCACTACCGTGGTTCATGATGCGTGGATTTAAAAAAAAAAAAAAGTAAGCAAACTAGGTAAATGAAAAATTAGGGATTTAAAAATGGGGATTAGGGATTTCTAAAAAGAAAAAGTAACCAAACAAGGAAGGCTTGCTAGAGAGCATGCACAACCAACAAGAATTCAAGTAACGTTGACAATGTAAACTCACAAATCCCTGTTTTGACTCCTCACAAACTGTTAATATCAGGGTCAAAAGGGATTTGTGGGTTTACGTTGTCAGTGTTACTTGTATCCTTGCTGGTGTTGCATGCTCTCCAGCAATTCTTCCTTGTTTGTTTCCTTTTTTCTTTGAGATCCCTATTCCCCATTTATAAATTGCTATTTTTTTTAATTACCTATTGAAATAAGGACTCTTATTTTACGTAAGTTTTGCATTTAATAAGCCGTAGTGCGCTAGGCGAAGTACATAAACATGAGTGCTACGAATGATACTCTTTATTTCTCGGCGGTGAATTCATAGATAAGATTGATAGACTATTATCATCATCATCATCCCTCTTCCCTCCTAATACATGGGGAGGGTCACTTACTGTGAAGTGCACACACACACACGCGCTTCATAATGCGATTTGGATAGTGATCGTTCCGTCGACTGCGTGGTTAAAGAGAACTACAGAGTCTGTTATATGGATCTGCGTACATACTTCATCCATCTTGATCGTTCGTTCATTTTGTGGCATCTTCAGCATTCTCTTGAGATATGATATCTTTGGTAATTAAATAAGATAGCAATTACGTAAAACATGACAATGAGCTTTATGATGATGTAATTGGAAGCGTAATTTTTTACACTGCTCCCTACCGCTGCTCTGAAACTCATATGTATACATTAGGCCTCTAAGGCGTTAATCCAACATGCGTGCCTCTCATGGCTAGAGAGTTTGAAGTTCGGGGCATAGAGACTCAAGATGTGCTGTTGCCTGCTAAAATTTCTGGAAAATGAGAATAAGTGTTTCTGTGAACAATCTTCACGAACCTCTTAGCATGGACTGAAAGGTTTGTCTATATCTGTAAAGGTCCATTCGACTGTACCTCCTCTCCTTTCTGTAATAAAAATACTTTTTTTTTCTCTCTCTCCTCTTCATGTTGGGTTATATCCTTCGTTTCTCTCTCTCTCTCTCTCTCTCTCTCTCTCTCTCTCTCTCTCTCTCTCTCTCTCTCTCTCCTCTTCATGTTGGGTTATATTCTTCGTTTCTCTCTCTCTCTCTCTCTCCCCTCCTTGCACCTCGTCCCTCTGTCCCTCTGTAACGAAATTACTTCACATTTCTACTTTCACCTTTACTGGCTGGACTTCTCTGTTCTCATTTTTGTCTTCTTTATCCACCCGCCCCCTCATCTCAGCCCGCTTCTTAATTATTCTCTCTCTCTCTCTCTCTCTCTCTCTCTCTCTCTCTCTCTCTCTCTCTCTCAACTCAAATTATTCATACCCGTTTGCCCTCTTCCATTTTCCTCTGCTTTCTCCCCTTACTTCACAGCTAATTCTTCTTTTTGCTCCCAGCCTTCATACTCTTTTCTCTCCAATGCTTCCCTTCTAATTCCTCGTCCTATTTCTCCTTCCTCTCTCCACTCAGTTTCCATATAACTTCCTTCCTTCCGCGCTTTGGCTCTTCCTTTTCCTTCCTCTTCATCCTGCTTTCCTTCTTTCCCTCCTTTTCCACCTATTCCTCCTCCTCTACCGCCAGCTTCTCCTCATCATCACCAATATCACCGAGTTATCCTTTGCCGCCTCCTCATTTACTTCCTTCACCTTCTTCACCTCTACATGTTCCCCTCATCTACTTCGCCTCCTCTTTCTTTTCCTCCTCTACCTTCTTCATTTCTCCTCCTCCTCATCATCATCCTCATAATCATCCTCTTCCTCCTCCTCCTCCTCCCAGCCATTGTTTGTTCTTTAAGATGATAAGGATATCTCTAATCTCTCTCTCTCTCTCTCTCTCTCTCTCTCTCGTCTTCCTCAGAGTTTCTCCTTGCTTCTCTGTTTTCCGGGAAACTTCTCTCTCTCACTCTCATCCAAGTTTTTCATCTCTCTTTTCATCCCACCGTCTTTCTTTCAGTTTGCCCTCAGCCACTTCCCCTTCGTTTATATTGCACCTCATCTTCAGTTTCGTCTCTCTCTCTCTCTCTCTCTCTCTCTCTCTCTCTCTCTCTCTCTCTCTCTCTCTCTCTTCTTTATCTTCCTTCATGTGTGATTTCTCTGACCTTCTTTGTTTTTGTTTTTCCTGTCTTACCCTGTTTTCGATGCTTTCACCTTCGTCGACATTTTTTGCAGTTTTAATTTCTCTAGAATCTCATTAACACAAGATACTTTCCTTTCATGTTTTCTCTCATATTTTCTTTTCTATCTATATTGCTTTTCTTTATGTTTTATTCCCTTAATTTTTTTCCCTTTATCCTTTCTTTTTCTGTCAGCTTTATTATCTTCCTTACTTCTGTATACAATGCTTTCCTGCATTATCTTTCCCTTTAATTATTCCTTTAGCTCATCTTTCAATTATTTTTACTTTTATTTTCTCTTCTTCACCATTCTTTTATTCTTTCTTTCTCTCCCCTCCAAGATTATTTTTTATTCATTCTCCTTTTTCATTCCTTTTCCGCATTTTTTATTCTTTTTCTTTCATACATGCACTGCCTGTCTCCTTCATTATCTAGTCATTCTTCCTTGTTCCTCACTCTCATAATTTCATTCCTCTATTATCTTTCCCCACCCATCTTTGTTACCTCCCTCCTTCCCTCTTTCTTAATCTTTTCCTCATTTTTCTTTACTTTTTCCACAGTTTCTTGTCTTCCCCCTTTACTCACTTCCTTTTCTTTATAGTTACTTCACGTTTTCTTTCCTTCCTTCCTTCCTTCCTTCCTTGTCTATTCTTCTCTTTCTCCCTCCACTTAATTCTTTTCCCGTCCTTCTCAACTCAAGTTATTCCTACCCTTTTGCCCTTTTCCACTTTCCTCTGCTCTCTCCCCTGTCTTTAAATTTTTCGTTGTCTTCCACCCATCATACCCTTTTTTTCTTCAATGCTCCCCTACTAGCTTCCCTTCCTATTCCCTCTTTCCTCCCACTTTCCACCAAATATCTCTTCCTTTCTTGCTTTGGCGTTTCTTTTCCTGTTTGTTTATCCTACTTTCCTTCTTTCCCTCGTCTTTCAGCCACTCCTCTTCCTCTTACCTCCCTCTTCCTCTTCCGCAACCTCCACCTCATCATCACCATTATCACCCAGTTTTACTTCTCATCCACTTCCTTTCCTTCCTTCACCTTCTTCACTTTTTCGTCTTCCTTTCTCCTCCTTCGCCTCCTCTTCCTTTTCCTCCTCTACCTTCACATCTCCTCCTCCTTCTCCTTCTCCTCCTTCTCCTCCTCCTACACATAGTTTGTTCCTTCATAAGGTAAGGAAAACTGATTAATCCATTTTCTCTCTCTCTCTCTCTCTCTCTCTCTCTCTCTCTCTCTCTCTCTCTCTCTCTCTCTCTCTCTTTCTCTCTCTCTCTCTCTCTCTCTCTCTCTCATATTTAAGAAAGGTCCTCGTTTTCAGTCCCACAGCTCTAGGACACTTTTTTATAGTTCATTCATACTTCATACAAACTTTTTTTTTTTCAAGTTAGTAAACAGTAATTACCACTTCGTGAACTGGGCAAAGATGTCTCCAGTTAACTTCATCTCCTCAAGCAATCTCGCCAGAATTAAGTTAAATTTGTTAAAGACAGAAACAATGCCACAATAATTATGTCCTCTGGCTAAAAAATTTGACTCATTTTATCACGATCTCGCCTCCCTCTTAGGTCTTTTCTTAGATTTTTCTCTTCCGTATCACTGTCTCTCTTCCTCTTACCATTCTTCGCTCTTTTCTCTGCCTAACTCATTCTCTGTCGTCCACCGCCACTCTTTCTTCGTTACGTAATATTCACATCTTTTTTCCCTCTATAGTTTCTCAGCATCATCAATTTTCCATCTGCATCTTACATTCCACTCCCATTTCTTGTGTGACATAGCAAGAACATACCCTTATTCTGCTTCTTTACAACGTCCAGCCACAGATTTGCATTGTAGGTTCCTATTTCATTTCCACGTGCGAATTACCTGCAGCAAACGAAACTATGTTCAAAGGTCCTGTGATAACCAGAATTCCAGTCAAGATCTCGTGGGTGCTCTCAACGACACAGTCATTATCCCACTGCTGTATTTCTCCCTCTTAGTGTTTCTTGTATTTCTGTCATATATACTTTACCTGTCCCCAGTTCTTTAGTGTCTCCATTCTCTTTTATTATCTCTCATATCACCACTCAGTTTTGCCTCACCCCTGCCTTAACTTTCTCGTCTATTTTCTTGCCCTCCCATTCCACTTCCTCCACCTCTGCCTCTCTTCTCTGGCCACCGCACGTAACTCTGTTCGCCTTCCTGGTCAGTTAGATTTTCTACTATCTTTTCCCTTATATTTCCCTCTCTCAGATCGCTCATAATTTTTCTTTACATCTCTTCCCCTTTCCCTTTCTCATATTTCCTCTCTCTCTCTCTCTCTCTCTCTCTCTCTCTCTCTCTCTCTCTCTCTCTCTCTCTCTCTCTCTCTCTCTCTCTCCTCCTCCTCCTCCTCCTCCTCCTCCTCCTCCTCCTCCTCCTCCTCCTTCTTCTTCTTTTTCTTCTTATTCATCTTCTTCTTCTTCTTTCATTCCTGTGTGAATTCTCTGACCTTTCTTGTTTCTGTTTTTCCTGTCATCCGCTCTTGCCTTTGCTTTCAACTCCGTCCACATTTTTTGCAGTTTTAATTGTAATACAATCTCATAACACAGACAAGATATTTTCCTTCCATGTTTTTTTTTTTTATATATTCTCTTTTCTTCTATATACATTGCGTTTCTTAATGTTCCATTCCCATAATTATCCCTTTTTTTTTTTTCTTTTCCTTTCTTTTTATGTTTCCCTTAATATCACGCCAGTTCTCTATACATTGCTTTCCTTCATGTACTTTTCTCATCATTCTTTCTCTCTCTCTCTCTCTCTTACTTCCTTTATTTCTCATTTTTTCCTTCTCATTTAATCCCTTTTTCTTCCTCCCCCGCCAAACTTTATTTTGCTTCATTAATCTGTTGCCTTCCTTGATCATTGATTCATTTTCTCTCCTTCCTTTTCAGCAACATTTTCTTTTCTTTTCCCTTCACACTTGCACAACCTGTCTCCTTAATTAGCTACTCTCTCTTCCTTGTTCCTCCCTCCATTCACTTTGTCTCTAGTATTCTTTCCTCTGTTTACTTCTTTCTTCCCTCCATCTTTTCGAGATGTCTTCCACCTTTCTTTAGTTTCTCCATTGTTTTTGGTCTTCTTCCCATACTCATTTCCTTCCTTCTCTTGTTGCTTCACACCTTCCTTCCTTCATTCCTGCCTTCCATCCTTCCTTTCTTTCTTTCATATTTTCTTCCTTCCTTCCTTCATTCATTCATTCGATCCTGCCATCCTTCCTACCTTCTGTCATCCTTTCCTTCTTTCTTAATTCATCTCTCTCTCTTTAATTAATTCTTTTTTTCCATTCCTCAAGTTATTCATACCATTTTGCCTTCTTCCATTTTCCTCTTCTTTAACTTCACAGCTAATTCTTTTGACTCACATCCTTCATACTCTTTCTCCTCCAATGTTTCCTTTCAACTTCCTCGTCATATTCCTCCTTCCTCTCTCCTCCCAACTTCCATATAACTTCCTTCCTTCCACGCTCTGGCTCTTCCTTTTCCTTCCTCTTCATCCTGCTTTCCTTCTCTCCCTCCTCTTTCACCTACCCCTCATCCTCTACCGCTACCTCCACCTCATCATCATCATATCACCCAGTTATCCTTTGTCGCCTCCTCTTTTACTTCCTTCACCTTCTTCACCTCTTCATGTTCCCCTCATCTATTTCGCCGCCTCTTCCCTTTCCTCCTCTACCTTCTTCATTTCTCCTCATCCTCATTATCATTCTCTTCCTCCTCTTCTTCTTCCTCCTCCTCCTCCTCCTCCTCCTCCTCCTCCTCCCAGCCATAGTTTATTCCATAAGATGGTAAGGAAAACTCTAATTAATATAATTATATATTTCTCTCTCTCTCTCTCTCTCTCTCTCTCTCTCTCTCTCTCTCTCTCTCTCTCTCTCTCTCTCTCTCTCTCTCTCTCTCTCTCTTTCTCGTTATCTATCCATCTGTCTGTCTAGTTGTCTGTCTGTCTGTCTATCTCATTTAAAAATATATCTGGCCTTCGCATTACCCCCTTCTTCTCGAGACACCTTTTTGTAATTCATTCATGCTACATCCAAACGTCTTCATACAAGTTTGTAGAGTTACCCCGTCGTGAAGTGGGCAAAGAATGCTATAGTCAACCTCACCTTCTTAAACGGCCTCTCCAAATCGACGTAAAAGTTGTTGGTGAAAGGAGTAATAACGGAAAATTAGATATTGTGGCTGAAAGATTTGACCCATTTCATCATGTTCTTAGTTTCCTCTTAGGTCTGTTCTTATTTCGTTCTCGTTTTCCTTCAGTGCCTCTGTCTGTCGCCCTCTTCCCACTCTTCCATCCCTTCTCTACCCAGTTGTCATTTTCTCTTTCTCACCTCTGTCTCGTTCTTCCTTAATCTATAGTACTCTCTTTCATTTTTCGTTATACTGTCTTCATATCTTCAACTCTCCATCTGCCTCTTACATTCCATCCCTACTACCAATATGACATAACAATGAAAAATTTATTCCTCTTGACTGCAACCTCCAACCGCCGATTTGCAATGCAGGTCCCTAATTCATTTCTAAGTGCGAACAACCTGCGACAAGGAAACCGTGTCCAAAGGTCCTGTGCTGTCCGGAAATCGAACCTAGATCCTCTTGGTTCCTTTCAGTTACATACATCACCACCATCCCACTTTTGCATGACTTTCCTCTCAGTATTGCCTGTATTCCTGATGTACTTTACCTGTCCCTAGTTCTTTAGTTTGTCTCTTCTCTTTTATTATCTTCAGTTTCACCACTCAACCTTCCCTCACCTCTCCCTGAAGCTTCTCCTCTATAATCTTTCTCTCCCATTTCACTCTCTATGTCTGTGTCTCTTCTCAGGCCTCCTCACCTTATTTAATATTGATCTTCCTTTTCAGTTACTTTTTCTACTGTCTTGTCATTTATATGTCGCTCTCTTATCTGTCATACTTCCACTTTGCATCTCTTCCGCTTTCTTTTTTTTCAGATTCTCTCTCTCTCTCTCTCTCTCTCTCTCTCTCTCTCTCTCTTTCACATCATCACTATCCCCCATCCATTTACCTTTCCTATCACTCGCTCTCTCTTCGTCCATCTTCCTTTTCACTCCCTCTCCTCCCTAACCTTGACTCTAATAGTTTCCCATAAAAGAGCTATTGATAGAGCCTCGGGGCCGTGAAAGGCAAAGTTAGCGACATCATAACAGCTTCATGGGCCGCCAACTTTATCCTCACAGTCATCAGTGTCCGGAATAAACAGCCAAGCTAAATATTTTCCAAAGAAGCAGGTTATTCCTATTTTAAAACGCATTGTAAGTATGTTTGAGTGTATTTACATTTCCACAACGAATTACGTCTTTAACTTTTTTCATGTGATTACCAGATTATTTCATTCAGCTTAGGAGAGATTCAAAGCAGTGAAGGGATATTGTAGTAATGGAGTTAATTAAGAATACCGGTTGGTCTGTAAATAACGTCCCTTTACAGACACATCTGGTGATATTATACGTGTTCGGGGGAAGACTCAATCTGCAGTTGTAGGTGTAGGTGTGACAGTGGGGATAGAATATGAATATATGGTTTAGTATAGATATTAATAACGCTAATACATCCTCGCAACACTCAAGAAATCGCCCGGTGATGTGGAAATGAAGTGTTATATATGGGCCACTCAGTACATTAAATCCCTTACGTTCGAATAGCCTAACTTGAGCTAAATGGAATGGTCTCGGGGCTGTGAGAAAATATAAAAGATCCAGGATATTGAAAGGATTAAAACTAAGATGGGTAATAATGATACACTTATGGGTATTAACCATTCTCCACTTCTATCTCATATATTTGCATTGCGTTGCTATAATAATACCGCATCTAATATAATATACATTCTCTATTTCAACATTACTAAATCAGCACAAGGTGGTGATAGGTATTTATATTACTGTTGTCCACGAACAGTTTTATTAAGCATCGGATACATAACATGAAATGGAGAGAGAGAGAGAGAGAGAGAGAGAGAGAGAGAGAGAGAGAGAGAGAGAGAGAGAGAGAGAGAGAGAGAGAGAGAGAGAGAAGGGGGAGAGGGGTACTGAGATTTTTCCAGAAGGCTCTCCAACATTTAATAAAACTGTCCGACAGCAACAAGAATACAGCAGAAATTAATTATTCGGACACACCATTTTCCCGACACCAAGTGGCCCAAAATTTCGTTTTCGCGCTTCTTACCATCATCACTGTCTTCACCCATACTTTCGTTGTCATATTTTCCCCCATAAAGTTACCGAAAAGAAAATGTTAAACGAATGGCTCTTATGGTTTTCCTCCTATAATACGTTTGTGTTCCTCGTCAGTCAAGCAGTTGAGTTCCTGATAGATCATTTTAGACAGGGGATATCTTTCATATTATACTTCTGCTTTCTTCCGACGCCTCTATTTACCAAATGATAAACCTTCGAACTTCTTTTCTAGTATAGGGTTATCGTAAACTAAATAAAATCATTGCATGGTAACAGCAAAATATATTTCAAGAAGACGTTAGCGCAGAGCAAGGATTATATTTAGGTTGCTGTGTCAGTTGAGGGTCTTGCACCACCAAGCGGATTTTTTTTAATGGCTGCACTAAATTCACCCTTCATCTCTCGGTTGCGCTTGAACAAGGCCCCTTACAACACTAGAAGTATAGTTGAAAAACTCGAGAAAATGGTACTCAAAACAACCTCAACGCGTCAAGCCATTTTCTGGTGTATTTTAGTTTGGCTCGAGACCCCCCTTGAACATGGCATCCCTCATATATTGAATAACAGAAGAGACAGCGTGAGATGTAATATAGCTGAACTGGCAGAGACAAACCTAGCTATATTCTTATCATTCTGAGGTAGATGGGAATAAGTATATCGATTTATTATGGTCTTTCATTTCTAAATAATGAGATAGTTATGTTTCATCCCTCATGAAGCAATAACACAGTCTACAATGAGACACAGTATATTATAAAATACGTAAGGACTTTTAGTTTCTTTCACCATTCCCTGCTGCCGTCACCTTCAATTTTCCATCTCCTTCCCATCTCACCTGGTCGTCACCTACCTCCTCTCTTCCTTTTACAACCTCCTTCCATACTGGACTGTGTAAGTTCTCCTCTCTCTTTTGTTGTCTTTATTCTTCATTTTTTCTTCACCTATTTGTTGTAATGTTCTGGTTTCAGTATTTTCGTCCACGTGTCTTCAATATGTTCTGATCTTCTTTCTGCATCGTGTCTTCATTAGTCCTGTTCTTCCTTCCTCTACGTCTCTCTCCACATTTCTTGCCTCTTTTATCATGTTTCTTTCTCTATCTTCTCCCTTCCCTGCTCTCTCGTATTCTTTCTTCACTTCCACTTTTTCTTTTCTTGGCATACCTTCATCCTTCTCCGTCTTAAGTGTTTTCATTCGTCCCTCCCGTATCATGTGTACCCTTCTCCCACATCTTATTCTCCATGTCTGTCTCCAATTCCTTTTTTTTCTCCTTCCCTTGCATCTATTCGTCTGTCTCTCTCTTCCTTCTTGCCATCCCTTCCTTCTTTCTCATTTATATTCTACTTATACTTTTTCCTGTCTTCTGTGTCACCTCCACTGTCTTCTTCCTCGACTTTCTCTTTCCCCTTCCCTCTCCCTTCCTCTCGTCCCTCTTTCCTCTCTCATATGTACCCCCGGCCCAATATTCCCCTCCTCTCCTCTCCTCACCAAACCTAACCTTTCCTCTCATCACCTTACTTCACCTCACCTCTCCTCTGCTCCCTGCCTGGCCGCCTCTCCCTTCCAGCTTCACGCCTGCTCGCCTCTTGCTAATAACCAGAGGTATCTCTTTCAACACCAGCCACCCACCCACCCACCTAGCCACCCGCCCAGCCACCAAGCCACCCACCCATCCTCCCAACAAACCAGTCACCCAGCCATCCATCCTGCCGCACACTCACTCACCCACATCCCAACAGCAATCCAGCACACCACCCACCTACACACCCAGTCACCCACCTATCCACCTAGCAACCCAAACCACCTACCCAAACATCAGCCCAGCCACCTAGCAAAACAAGCCACCAACACACCCACCCAGCACCCCAGCCACTCACATACCCTTCAACCATCCACTCATCAAGCAACGCAACCACCCACCCAACTATCAACCCAACCACCAAGCAACCCACCCACTCACCCAGCCAACTACCCACCCAATTACCCACCCATCCACCTAGCAACTCAGCCACCCAGCAACCCACCCTGCCATCAACGCAGCCACCCAGTAACACAGCCACCCAACACTCATCCACTCGCCCTCCAAGCCACCCACTTGCCCACCCACCCACTCTGCAACCCAGCCACACATCCACCCACCTACCCAACCCCTCAGCCTCTTAGTCATCCAACCACTCACCCACTCAGCCTTTCAACCATCCACCCACTTACTCACCCAGCCTCTCAGCCATGCGCCCACTCACATAGCCAGCCACCCAGCCATGCAGCCACCTACCCACCCACTTAATCAGCCGGCCACCCACCCTCCTACGGAGCCAGCCTTCCACCGTGCCACCCACCCTCACACCCTCAGCTACTAATTCAGCATCACAAAAGTACCGAAGTCAAGGCATAACGCAACAAACCATGTAATAAGTCAGGTTTATACAAATCAGTCACAAAACAGTTTGGCTGGAAATGAGTAGCATCAGATAACAAGTCTGATCCTAAAATACAGAATCACATAAGCAGATGAGCCCCAAAATATCCAGTCACATAATCAGTTAGGGCCAAAAAGAAATCATCATATATTCCACCAGGTCTAGAAATACTTCAACAAACAGTCAGCCTCATCCCACAATATTTCATCATATCAATCGAGTAATAGAATAACTAGCCAAATAATCATCCCTTACACCACATCTTTCGCTAGTCAGTATGTTTCTTGGCTGTCCAGTCTAGGCAATATGCATACTGTTTGTACTTTTAGTCAGACCATCAAACAACCATCCACATAATCACTTTGGTTTTAGATAATTAGTCGTTTATCAGTCAGGCCCTTGTCTGATCACTCACACAATCTATCAGGTCCTTGTGTAATCAGTCACATAATCTATCAAGCCTTGGTATAATCAGTCACACAGTGAGTAAGGTCTTGTAAAATTAGTTAAATGTCGAGTCAGGCCCTTTTATACTCAGTCTCACAATAGTCAGGCCCTTGTATAATTAGTCACACAGTTAGCCAAGCTCCAATACAGTCAATCGCACAATTTGTCAGGCTCTTGTTTAATTACTCACATACTCTATCAGGCCTTGGTATAATGAGTCACTCAATGAATCAGACTCCTGTACAACCAGTCACACAGTCATTCAGGCCATTGTGTAATCAGTCACATAATCTATCAGGCCCTTGTATAATCAGTCACATAATTTATCAGGCCCTTGTATAATCAGTCACATAATTTATCAGGCCTTTGTATAATCAGTCACACAATCTATCAGGATTTTATACAATCAGTAACACGATGTGTCAGGTTCTTGTGCAATCAGTTACGCAATGAGTCAGGTCCTAGTATATTCAATCAAATTACTTTTGATCAGTCAGACAAACAGTGATGTCCTTGTATTATCAATTACAGAATCTGTCAGATCCTTGTGTAATAAGTTACGAATTGTGTCAGATCTAAAAACAGTCAGTCAGGTCTTTGTTTGATGAGTTAAGCAGTTCGTGAGATTTTTTTTTTTTAATCAGTCGCACAGTGAATCAAGTCCTAAAGCAGTCAGTACAACAAATTAGTCAGGTCTTTGCATAATCACTTGCACAATGAACCAAGTAATAAAACAGCCGGTCAGGTACTTATAACGCCATTCTTGTAACGAATGTGGTCCATTAAAAGTCAGACAGATTCCACTTTAACCAATCTCCCCATCATCCACTTGCCTCAGCCAGACCAGTCGTAGAAGCCATCCAGAGCAGGTGGTGGAGGCATGAGGTGAGGTAGGTGAGGCATGCATGCAGCCCGCCAACTGAGTGCCGGCTATTCATCACCTCCAGCCACTCACACCCCTCGCCACTGCACCACTCGCACCAGCACCTACCATGCCACTCACACCAGCACCTACCATGCCACTCACACCTGCCCCCACTACACCACTCGCACCGTCCGCCACTACACCACTCAACCATCCGCCGCTACATCTCTCGCACCATCCGCCACTACAACACTTGCACCATCTGCCACTACACCACTCGCACCATCCGCCACTACACCACACCTCAATCCGCCACTGAACCACTCACACCAGCACCTACCATGCCACTCACACCAGCACCTACCATGCCACGCACACCAGCACCTACCATGCCGCTCACACCAGCACCTACCATGCCACTTGCACCAGCACCTACCATGCCACTTGCACCAGCACCTGCCATGCCACGCACACCAGCACCTACCATGCCACGCACACCAGCACCTACCATGCCACTCACACCAGCACCTACCATGCCACGCACACCAGCACCTACCATGCCACTTGTACCAGCACCTACCATGCCACGCACACCAGCACCTACCATGCCACGCACACCAGCACCTACCATGCCACTTGCACCTGCACCTACCATGCCACGCACACCAGCACCTACCATGCCACTTGCGCCAGCACTACCATGCCATTCGCTCCAGTACCTACCATGCCACTTGTACCAGCACCTACCATGCCACGCACACCAGCACCTACCATGCCACGCACACCAGCACCTACCATGCCACGCACACCAGCACCTACCATGCCACTTGTACCAGCACCTACCATGCCACGCACACCAGCACCTACCATGCCACGCACACCAGCACCTACCATGCCACGCACACCAGCACCGCCACTCACACCAGCACCTACCACGCCACTCACACCAGCACCTACCATGCCACTCACACCAGCACCTACCACGCCACTCACACCAGCACCTTCCATGCCACTCACACCAGCACCTACCATGCCACTCACACCAGCACCTACCATGCCACTCACACCAGCACCTACCACGCCACTCACACCAGCACCTACCACGCCACTCACACCAGCACCTTCCATGCCACTCACACCAGCACCTACCACGCCACTCACACCAGCACCTACCATGCCACGCACACCAGCACCTACCACGCCACTCACACCAGCATCTACCATGCCACGCACACCAGCACCGCCACTCACACCAGCACCTACCATGCCACTCACACCAGCACATACAATGCTACTCGCAGCACCAGGCACTACACCACTCATACTACCAGTCACAACGCCAGTCACAACACTACCCACAACACAACTCACACCATTACACCAGTCACACCACCACATCATTACACCACTCACACCAGCACATCATTACACCATT
The DNA here is from genome assembly GCF_032717465.1 of Coenobita brevimanus. Classification (NCBI taxonomy): domain Eukaryota; kingdom Metazoa; phylum Arthropoda; class Malacostraca; order Decapoda; family Coenobitidae; genus Coenobita; species Coenobita brevimanus. Next base: position 6,860,556 of record NC_137033.1, read on the forward strand.
CACACCATCACATCGTTACGTCACTCATATCACCACACCATTACACTATTCTCATTACCACATCATTACATCACTCACTTCACTACACCATTCACACTACCACATCATTATATCACTCACTTCACTACACCATTCACACCACCACATCATTATATCACTCACTTCACTACACCATTCACACCACCACATCATTATATCACTCACACCACCAAACAATACTCAGCCACCAACCACTACATCATTCTCATCACCAACCACTAAATAACTCATGATAACAGTCATGACACCACCACTACTTACATCACTCACACCACCAACCACCACACCATTCACACCGGCAGTCACCACACCACTCACACCAGCAGTCACCACACCACACACACCACCAGTCCCCATATCACTCACATCACTATCGCCATCTCATTTATACAACCAACTACAATATCAATCCCAGCACCTACATCACCACCAACCTCTACAAAATTCACACCATCATGATCACCACCACACCACCTATATCGCTAGTACCTCACCAGTCACACTACAGCTCATCACACCACTATTCACCACACCACTCACACCGTCTACTACTACGTCAGTCACAGCACTTACGCTTCCTGCCACTACATCATGTACACAATAAAAACTATCCCTCACACCGCCCCAAGCCAATCGCACCTCTCGTCACAGCACTCGCCACTCCACTCGCACCGCCACCTCGACCCTACACACAGCTCACATTTTTTTCCATTGTTTGCTTTGTCATTCATCGTCTTCACCTCTCAGAAACAATACCACATTAAGCGGTTATTCAGGCTAAACCAAGACAACTTCATAATTCAGCTCATGAAATATTTACCAGTTGAAGGTCTAAAGAATCCCTGTCCTTAAACTCATTTCCTTAAGAATCTATTATCTGAGCCCCCTAATTATTCTCTTTGTTGGTTCTTACCCATATTACCAGAAACCCCGAAGTGAAAGAATACTTGGATTGAGTATGCATTGTGTGTATTTAATTCTCAGGCATTTGAAAATTTTCTTGGAAAACAAAATAACTTACGAAACTGTCCTTTGCAACTCATTCTCCTCCTCAGTTTTGTGCGTACTTATTTCTCTCAGACATTTCAAAAACTTCTTGAGACACAAAATGATCTATGAAGCTGTCCTCAGCAACTCTCATTCTCCTCTTCGATTTTAATTGTTATAAGTTTTAGTTTCAACTAAATCGTTGTTTTCACTCTTTATTTTTTTTCTTGTGATGTCCTCTTGGCAACGAACTGGTTATTTATGTTCTGTGACTTTTCGAAACTGAGCGGTTTAGCTGAATTAAACTGTTCACTGTCAGCTATCATTCCAAGGTTATATAAAATCGTTTGGTGATAGAAACAATATACTAAAATCAGTCAAAACAGCAAGCCAGGAAACTATGGTGTGAGAGTTCCTAGAGCCCTATTAATTCATTACGACCTCTGAATCACGACCATATTAGAAAGTGAAAGGTGATGCTTGCCAATCTTTAATACTCTGAGGCGCCTAGAACTCATCCCCAGCTGAATAAAATCGTCTGGTGATAGCTGGAATAGAACATTAAATTTGTTCCTATCATTGGTGTTAATTGCTCTTATATTTTGCTTATTCCAAAGCCACATTGCATAACTTTATGGACATTAGTCTGCTCCTTAAAGGATTGTTTTCCCAAGTTATGCCGTTAGATCGCTTTTATTTTGCCTTACTATTTCGTAAGGTATGTTTTAGAGATGCTGCCTGCAAAGATATTAAAATCTGTTGACATATCTGAGTATATTTCGTGTTCCTCATCCAAAATATAATTGTTTTCTGACTCTTTTGACCAGGTATTCCCTCCCTTCCAAATATTGTTTCTGTACTGTCTAACTTATGTCCACAGCTGCAACTAAATATCAACAAACTACCGACCAGCTAGTGCGTATATATACCCCATTAATTGTCGATATTGGCAATCAATGGCCCGTGTAGTGACCACCTATTGACCGTCAGGGAGGGCGAGGCATAAGAGTTGGAGCCTCACGCGAAAACTGCATTTGGTGCGTAATGACTAGCCAGCCGTGAGGTATGGGGGAGCGAGGGGGTTGGTTGAGGTATGGCGGAGGGCAGAATGAGGTAGGAGTTGGGGGAAGGGTAGGGAGGGGAGGAACAGTAAAAGAAATAGTAGGAGGAAACAGAGGAAGAGAGTAGACAAAGAAAGGAAGGAAGGGTGTACAAGAGAGGCGAAAAGGAAGAAGAAAATAAACTGGGAATGTGGAGAAAAACAAAGGAATATGTTTCGAGAAGGCGTAAGGAAGATGATAGATTTATAAGCAGATTGGGAAGTAGGATAAGTGGAGATGAAAGGAAAGGAGAGAAGGCGACGGAAGAGAAGATACAAGAGAAAGGAAAGAGGATATGATAAGGAAGAAGAGGAATGGAACACAATAGGACAAGGGGAGGGTCGTCATTATCAAAAGCAGCAGCAAGAGACAGTGCACGAAGAAAGCCTCTCCTTTCTTTTTGCAGTCTGCCCTGTTGCGAGATAGGCTGTTCCATCTATTCCCGACAAATATGCAAGTTCATCTGTTCATATTGTTCTCTGTTTTCTTTTTCTCACTTCCTCTGTGAGTTGACCTTCTGCTAATATAACTGTCTACCTGTTGTTTTTTCTTTTAATAAACCGAATTGTCTATCCTCATTTCTGTTTTTTGATTGTCATAAATACATCATCTACTTTCGTCTCTTACCTAATGAAGAGGCTACACATATCCATATGTGTGATATGTAGCAAATCCCATCCAAGTCTCTGTGAACAATTCGAAGTTTACCTCCCAGGGACATTATACTCTGAGTGTCCCATTCATGACTTAGGAACAAGAAGGACAGACACACTGATCTACTACTTTTCGTTCTTGACATAGAGGCAGATTTCTTTTTTTTTTTTTTTCCTGATGTTACTCTGTCGTAGATCTTCTATCCTATTTCCTGTCTGCCTTGTTTGTCTTCAAGTTTTGTCCTGCAGCACATTCTACTAGTTTCGTCCAATTTCTACCAGAGAGCTGTGTCCGTTTTAATCATAACTATCACTGTTTTCATATTAATCTTCAGTTTATTTTGAGGCTTTTTTCACTATAGCTCATTTATCATTTAATGAAGTTCCTGTCCTGATCCACTGAGAAAATGTAAGCTGTTACATAATTTTAGACTGTTCCGTCGCAGTGCTCACCTGCATTACTGTCATACCGGTCAGCATTTCTGAAAGCGCTTTTTAGACAATAAGTAAATAACTATAACGATAACGTTATTCTTTTGTATTACCTTTCTTTACTGGTATATTTTACATATCCCAATAGCTTTTTATGGTAAAAGAGCGATCTAGAAATGTTTGCCGATACCTTTTCACAAGCATTTTCTACACCATGTCTTACAAATTATTATTTCTTGTTACAGCAATTTTTTCAGATGAAGCTTTTTTTTCATAACCAGTGGAAATCATAACTAGAGGATTATTTAATTTTAAAGTTTTCTCAATGACTTTGTAACTTGAATTGGTCTAAATCTGAATAACCAGTTCTTTTTTCCTTTTTTTTTTTTTCATCGTGTAATAACGATTGGGTATTTTGGTTTTGTAAAAAGTTAGTATATGGCTCGAAATGAATTATCTGACATTATCTTTTTAAACACTGAATGTCACTTTTTTTATGGGGGAATGTAGTAAATGTGTTTTTCCATGACATGGAAACTGCAATGGCTCTTAAGCATTTCGGAAACACTTTTGTTAATATATGTAATGGAAAGTTAACTGCATCTTGAAACCGGGGGCAAGAATATACTCAGTCCCTGCTTTACCCCTCTTTATTTCTTTCAGAGTTAATATTCTTTCCCCAAATGAAAGGAGGGGGATCCGCAGGTATGGAAAGGGTGAAAGAATGGAAAAGAAAAATGGTAGAGGAAGGTTACTTGTACAACGGTAGTAATGAGGAGTGAAAGAGCTGGTGGGAGAAAAGATAAGGTACTACAAAAGGAAACTGAGAGGGAGACACAAGAAATTAAAGAAAGGGGAAGGGAGGAAAAACGTGGGGAAAGGAGAAAAAGGGAGCAGACAGGAACACGGATAATCCCTCCCTGGACGTATTCCCTCCTCGACAAATCTCTCCCTTGAAATTACTGGTTCCGTAACATTTACCATTGAATGTACTATTTACTAATCCTATCATTTCGGAAGCTGCTTCATTGCTTAAAGCAGAGTAGCTGGAGGAATGTTTGGAAATGTAGGCCTGGTCAGAGATGCAGAACTAGTGGGAAAGTTAAATACATTAACATGATCGGAAATTTAACATATTCTCTGAAAAATTTTATATAGGCAAAGGTAAGTCTGAAAAACAATATATATACTTCCAAGGGACTACTACTAATTTGTTGATTACTTAAAGAAATTTCTTAACTGTCAGATTTGTGTGTGTGTGTGTGTGTGTGTGTGTGTGTGTGTGTGTGTGTATGTGTGTGTGTGTGTGTGTCGCTATCATCACACTCTACTGCATATTTCAGTATCGTAGTTAGGTTATGGCGTTCCTCCCTTCTTCTTCAAACGCTGGAATTCCCATGGTGTGCCCGGGTCATCGGGGACTGTAGAAATGTGCCTGAAGGTTGGAATATCACATTCACATGCGTGGTTGTTGAAAAGCAACCATCACTGTGAATGCTCATAAATACATAAAGACATGACTTTTTTTTAGTGGTACTTACTCTCCATCGGAAGGAATCAGGTGACACTAAAAAATATTTCCATCAGGCCACAAAACAGCTGTGAGAGCAGTTGTTGCAGATGTATTTGGATTGGCGGGATGAACGAATTATGTAGTCTCCCTTCGTTGTTACTGTTCACTGAATGTATGATGTATGTATTTCTATTATCAAGATAAAAATGACCTCTTTGTTAAGAAACATGAAACAGAGGACAAGACTGGTGGGAAAATACGTTCACTGAGATGGACGTGTGTCTGGGAGTAAGTTGGGAGACAGTGATGGCAGTGTCATACAGCCGAATGCCTCAGAAAGGAAAGGTGTCCGGGGAGAGGAGGGTGAGTGGTTGCAGGTGGGGGTGAAATCTCGAGGCTCAGAGTGAATAATGCTCGGGGGAAGGGGGAGGCGGGGCGGAGAGTGTCAGGGTAAAATGCCGAAGACGATGGTAAATGTAAGGGAGTACGGAGGAAGGATAGCAAGAAAGAGGTGAGGATGATGGTTAGGGAAAAGTGGTAAGGAGAAGGCTGTAAGATAATTGAGAGGGAATGAGCAAGAGGAGAAAGGAGACTGAAACAGGGAAGAGGAAATTAAGTAAAAAAAGTAAAAGAATGAAAGAAAACGCTAAGAAACGCAGGAGAAGGAAGGAAAAGAGATTGCATATAAAAAGAAAGAAGATAAAAGAGAGAGTAGAATGGTGAAGAGCAGTAGGTAGATGGAAAAAATTACTGAGAAAGGAAAAGTAACAGATAAACTATAAGGGAAAAAAGTGAGAGGGAAACGATATGACGGTTAGATGGATGGAAACGATTACTAATCAGTGTTGAGGAAGGAGAATGCGAGGGGAGGCAGTGAAAAGAGAAATGGTAATTGAAACTGGTAGATATGAGATGATATTGAGAGAAAAGGACAGGTATTTCATTTTCATTCATCAAGACCTTTTTTTTTTTCCTATGGATATATTTGTCATAAGCATTACTTCAAAGCTAGATTAGTTAACACCTTACACAACCAACTAACATCCCGACGCGATTATGATTGCAGAATTCTGGTAAACACTCGTGGTGAACACCTGATTGCAAAATTATCGTTGCAGAATTACACAAGCTTTCAAAGATTCTGAATGCATAAAACTGGAAGGGAGATCTAATGTATAATAAAGATAAATAAAATTAAAATAACTGAATTGGATGTGGAAGTGTATGATTCCATGTCCACTGAAATTCTCATGAATATATATATATATATATATATATATATATATATATATATATATATATATATATATATATAAACAAGTCTCAGGTGTAACATTCAGACAACCCAAAACGATAAACTGTTGTACGAGATGAAATCGATCATAAGACTGTACAGCGTAGGTGATTTCAGTGTTCGTAACACTGGCAGAAATATTGTGTGTTTGAACAAAGAAGGGTACAGGCTGCCAGATGTGGTAGATGATGCACCTCTAACTCAAACAGTAAGCACACCAACCCGTAATAGAATGTTCAATCATCTGTTAACAACAGACATTGATTTACGTAGGCTGTGTTGTAATACCTACCATGCTGCCCTTGTTGTCTGTCGCGTTTTCTTTCTTGTATTCTTTTGGCCAGCTCCATGCTACCATTATTGTTATTCGCGTTTTCATTCTAAGATTCGTTCATTCTTGTCTAATTGCGGCAGGCACTTCTACCCATCAGAATTAATCAATTCTGACCAAACTTGGACACAATGACTAGCCATTGACCTAGTTGTGTCCGCAAGGTTTTGGTTGCTAGGCAAGTACTCACTGCCCAGCAACAGCCGAAAACTTGCTTTTTTTTTACTTTTCACGTTTTGGCTATAGAAGTATCAGGAATGGGCTAAAAAATCTATGACTTCTTTAGGCATAATCTTGAGGTCATTCCCTATCAGAAGTGTGTTATCCTTTTTTCCCCCGTCTCCTCTAGTTTTCGAGTGGCAACCCTGCAAAGACTGGCCTCAGTGCCCCTAGCAACCAGTACCGGTTTTCAATAATGCCTTCCTAATTCCCCAGCAGCTAGATGGAATTGAATGAAAGTTTGCATGCTAATAGACACGACTAAAACTAGAACTTTCTATGTACACCTATGTGCTACATTGGCCAAGTCAGGGATCAAAGGTCATCAAATGAGAAAACGGTGAAAATAGCTAAAATCACTACTGTGCTCGTGGAAAATGCTAAGGCTCCGAAGATTATTAAGCTAGGGCCAAGATTATTGGATGGAAAGTTGTCCTGGAGTACCTCCACGCAAAACTGACATTTAGTGTCCAAAACTCACTTCCAGTCGCTGGCAGTGGCACCTAGAAGTTGTACCTCTGGTGGGTCATTCTGTGAATTTCAAATTCCCTAGCCGTGGATGGAACTGAATAAATTTTTGCATGCTTATAGACGTTCACGAATACTACAAGTGTGTTTTGTACATGCATGACCTATATCTGCCAGGTCAGGGCTCAAAGGTCTTCAAGTGAAGAAAATATGAAAAAGAGCTAAAATTACGACGCTGCTCGAGCGAAATGCTACGGCTCCGATGATTATTAAGCCAGGGCCATGATTCTTAGGTGGAATGCTGCACTGGAGTACCACCATCTAGAAATAACTTTTAGTGTCGAAACTCACTTCCGGTCGTTCACAAAGCTTGGTCCGCATAGTGCTGACCATCGTTACTCACCGGCTTGTTTATCCAAATTGGAAGTGCAGCTTACACATTAATAACCTATCAGTTCCTAACTTCACACATGCTTACTTCGATGAGTGATGACGCTCCCAAAACTAACTGGATGAAATTATTACATGTAGACAGTGTTGAAGGAATGTGAAAAGCATTCACTAATAAAACCAATATACAATAATCCTGACCGGGCATGCGTCTCTCTCTCTCTCTATGAGTGTGTGTGTGTGTGTGTGTGTGTGTGTGTGTGTGTGTGTGTGTGTGTGTGTGTGTGTGTGTGTGTGTGTGTGTTGTGTTACACAGCCGAAATTGGAAAAAGAATTTCGATTAATCTTGGCAGGATGGTTGCAATTGCGTTATAGATGGACCTGTTTCAGTTTCATTTCGAATGAGGTATTCTTGAAGGGTGTTATGACTCCATACTTTTACCATTGGTTTTACAGGGACAGGGAAGCAATTACTCCTGCATCGGCACATAAACCGATACCTTCAAGCAAAGCGAATTGCGGCCAAGAAACGACTCTCATCCGAAGAATTATACTGAGCGACTGGATAGGGCTGCGAAGCGCCTTTTAATATCTTTAAAAAATACTCAGGGAAGTAAATGCTATAATTAGCCAGGTATCGGGGATATAAATGCAATAATATAAGCTAGTCTAAGTGACCAAGCATTACGAAAGAATTACTCGTATTCTTCACGAGAGAAATGCAGACGGAAGATATTAGCTGACAGGATATAAAAATCGCTGTATTGAGTATTTCATATCAGGGCGACATTGCATGAAAATTATTAGAAAAACCAACGACAGACCTTAAATATCTACATCCTTTATGAGACTCAGAAGAGAATCTCGTTCTTCATAACCTAGCTTCTTTTCACAGTGTTTCACAAATGCTTCTTTTAACAGTGTTTCACAGAAGAGTGTACACATACCCAACCCACACTCAATTTTTTTTATGATCTGAGGATGATGAATTACCAATCAGAGACTGGCAGAACAAGAAAGTATTAGAATATCTTGAGACAACTGAGCCTGATAAATCAACTGCTCCAAATCAGCAGCCAACCGAATGCCCCGAGAATGTCATCGTGAAATAACCTTTCTTAATGTACTTCTAATGGAACAGTGGAATAAATTACCAGCAATATTCGTTAGTGCAAAAACTATAGATACATTTTTAACTCGGTTAGATGAATATTCCGAGACTAGAGGCACTAACCACTTCAGCCGCTTTATTTCCAGGTTGATGTGTATCCTGACCGCAGTGAGGTAAGTACTAAATTATGAGACATACGGTGTAGTATTTGTGTGTGTGTGTGTGTGTGTGTGTGTGTGTGTGTGTATAAAAGTGTTCATGTTTATTCTGTCAAAAAACCATAATGTTCTCCTATCCTTTTCCTCCCCGTTCCCTAGACAATGTTGTTGATGGGGAAGGAGCCTTTCCCTTTCTTATCCTTTTTCAGACATGTTTAGAATTAAAGTAGTATTATTTGTTTCTCCTATGGGTAGATAGGCCTCTTGTAATTATCTGTACTTCCTGTGAACTATGTATTCATACCTCCATCATTTGCTGCTGTTCTTACCATTCACTCCTCTTGGCATCCTTGCCAAATCCAACCACCCTTAGCATTCACCCCTTGCCAATACCATCATTGCTTGCCACCCTTACCATTCACTCCTCTTGCACCCTTGCCACTCATCCCCAGCCACTCTTACCACTCATTCCCTGCCGCCACCATTATTTCCATCCACGACCATTCTCTACCACCTATGCATGTCATTCACACCCATGCGACACCAGTATTCCCTATCGTCTTTGCCAATCACCCATACCCTCACCATTCCCTGCCATCACTGCAATGCATTCGCCTGCCACTACCACCATTCCCTGCAACCCTTGCCATTGACTCCTCTGCCATCACCAGCATTCCCTACCGCTTCTGTCATTCAGTATTTTGGCACTACCACCATTTCCTTTCACGCTTGCTATTCGCTCCCATGCTCTCCTCTGCCACCCTTTCCTCTAGAGCCCAAACTACATATTTTTGAACCCTAAACCATTTCAGAACTGCACCATAAGTTTAGTCTTCGCAGGATGGTAGCTTTTAATATAATCAATAGCAACCCTTACCTAACCGTCCTAGAGTAGCCTAACCTAACTTAACCTAGCATAACTGAAAACTAGAAGAACAAACTAGCCTAACCGAATTTCATACCGTCCCTAACAGATGTACCTAAGCTAATCTAACTTACCCAGACCAAATCCTGAGAGGCTAATCATATCTAACGTAGACCTTACTGTAGAGGAAATAGTGCAAAAATCGACTACAGTACAGATATTTGCGAACCAGGCTGCCAGTCGCTCATCCATCATCAATTTCACACGATGACAGCTCCAGACCCCCTCCCTCCTGTATATATCTGTGGGATTCCTACACAACTTTTCAGTGTGTGTGTGTTGGAGAATTGCTGGCTCTGAAAGATAACAACTTTTTATTTGAATAACTCTCATATCCCCTTCAGTGAGTTATCCCTCCCGGTACCACTGGTTATTATTAAGCTAAGAAAAACCCCAAATAGACTGTACTGAAGGCTATATCTGTTTCTTTCAGTTGTGTAGTCCAGACAAAAGTAAATGAACTAATCAGGAAATAAAGATAGTATAGCATAGAAAATAAAATGTCACCGGGCTAAGGGAGTTAAGTGATGGTAATGCCGACTGTGGATCTTTCTGAGACGAATGAGTATAACTTACTTTAGCAGGAACGGAAGAAAATGCTTGTTTTGTTTTTTTACCAAACCATAAATAAAGATAATTTTTAAACCTTTTTGCTTCCGTGAGTTGTCTGGACCACATTTAAATCACATGATGTCATCAGGATACAAAACTCTTGAGAAGTTATGTTCAGTAACCAAACTCAGCAGCTTCCTGCCCTGCTTCATTACTCTTCAGGTATGATCAAGCACTGACCCAAGCACGTATTTTCTTAGATAGATAGATAGATGGATGGATAGATAAAAAACATAGGCAGACTGACAGACAGAGAGACAGATATACAGATAGGCAGGCAGACAGGCAGACAGAGACAGAAAAACAGACAGAGAGCTGAATGAATAATGTCAAAAATTTCAGACAGGTAATGGATAAAAAAGATGCAAAAGAGAACAAGGAAGAAAACGGTTAAGACTGAGTAAAGAGGAGGGAAAAGGGCAAATGAAAAACAGGGAGGAAAAAGTAGAAGGAAGATGAGGAAGGAAAGAAATGAGAGAATTGATGATGCAGAGAAGATTTCAGAATAGTAGAGAATAAAGATGGGATGCATGAGAGAAAGGAAGAGAGAATGGAGGGACAGAGATGGACGGAAGAAAGTGAGAAAGGAGGAGGGTGGTAAGGACTAGGGAAAAGTGAAGAAAAATAATGGTTTGAGAAGGAAGGGGTGAGAGAAAAGGGTATAGTAAAAAGAATAGGACTGGGCACACTCAAGGAAAGGGAAACGGTTAAAAAAAGAGGGAAAAGGAAGAGAAGAAAGATCAAGGACAAAGGTAAATTCCGCACCTCTGTTTTGAAGGAAATGGGTACTGGAGAAGACGTAAGTAAGGTTCAGGGAAGAAAACAGTTCGGAGAAAAGGTTAGAAGGCACGACACCCACACATGACCGTGGTATGATAAAAACTCTGAACAAAGTTAGAAGGAAATAATTATCTAAAGAAAAGCCAGGGAAAAACAGCTAATAACAGGAGAGAACAGAATAACGTGAAACCGAGTTATGCAGTGCCTGACTCAAGCTAGCCCGTTATGTAGAGTCAGATTAAATAACACACAGGATGAAAAACTTTGTATCGTCACCACCACGTTAACTCAGAAGCCGAGGACATTCACTTTTATATATTTACTTAATTTTATAGAGCCCCCTGCAGACAAAATTATTCAGATTATAGGAAAATTTTCGAACCTAAATGGTTAGATATACCTTTTAATACTGAGCCCTTTTCAAGACTGATTACCTTGCGTTAGTAGGTTTTTCTCCTTGGACTTGCAAACTCGTTCAAACATTGGCATAACCCTAGTATTCAGGTTCAGAGATCACGAGGCGATTTTATTCAGTTGAAAGTGAATCATAGGAATCTGAGTATTATAATAGTCATCATCACCCCTATCCTGTCAGGACAGCTCTAGTACTTAAATAGGTAATGCCAGACGATCATAGTCAGCAGAAACTGAGTCACAGAAGCCAGAAAAGGTTAATTTCAGTCGAAGTTGTTGGTTCCGTCATTTTATTGTGCCGGCGACCTCAAGACAAAACCTTCATTCAGCCAGGCGGTTCAACAGTCAATTAGTTAGAGCACTCATTTGCTCCCTAGTCGTTCCAGCTTCGGTAATAACACCTTTTAATTAACATGTTACTCCTAAAAATCTGTTGCTGGACGCCTAATCCCAGTTATAAAATGGTGATTACGACAGAAACCACACTGAAACCTCTATCTGTCTGGCATAATTCACCACTTCTCATCCAGTGCATTTTTTTACTGCCAATAAATTTACTTATCACTGTAGAGGACACTGGATAAACCCAACAGTATATTACGTGGAATAACTGCGAAAACATCAGCAGAGTGTAACCTGAATGAAATGCTCTCGTGACGACAGATGGTGAACTGCCAAACCTTCACTCCTCTCATCGTTACCAAGTACAGAATCACCACTCTACACGCACCCACGCACAAGCACAAGCACAAGCAAAGCTGTACTCACAAGCATGTTTGTATGTGCAATATTGTATGGGTTGCATAAACAAGCCTGTATGTACATACAAGCAGTGCTGCATGCACAAGCAAGGTTACATGTATAAGAAATGCTGTTCGTGCAGTGCAAACAAGGACACGTATAAACAAACACAGCTATTAGCACAAGTTGTGTTTTAATGGTCAAGATGTCGTCTTTTGTCTATAATGATGTAGGCTCCATCCCTGAATGGGCAGGGAACAGTATCCCTGCTTGTCGTATGAGGCGACTAAAAGGGTTGCCGGAAGGTTAGTGCCCCTCCCCGGAAAACAGCTAACTAAAAAGACGAACAAGAAGCCTCGGACAAGGACTGACCAAAACATGACGACCAAGGACCGGACAAAGGACATGGTACGGATCGTGACGTGGAATGTCAGGGGCGCGAATGGTGAGGTGAAAGAGAGAGAGATTGTCCAGGTGCTTGAGGGTGCGAAAGTGGATGTATGTGTAGCTGAAACTAAATGGTGAGGAGAGAATGGGAGTATGGATGGGGTATATGTGCAGGAGTAGGTACGAATGAGAGGGCAAAAGGAGGAGTGTGTATTGTTGTGAGTAAAAGATGGGAGAAGAACATAAGAGAGTATGGATCAGTTGGCTCAAGGATTGTGTGGGTAAGATTGAAAGTTGGAATATAAATGTAGGCGACTGTGTGCGTGTATGCGCCAAAGCAAGATCGTGCAAGCAGAGTGAGAGAAGAGTTCTGGACAAATGTGGAAGTGTGCATGGAAAAGTTTTGAAGGAATGAGAGGGTGTTTTTGATTGGTGATATGATTGCTAAAGTAGGGAATGTGAAGGTGGATGGAATAGTTGGTGAGTGGGATGTGCCTGCTGAGATAGATGAGAATGGCAGTGTGTTAGTGGACAATTGTGCCGGGAGGGGGTTGGTGATAGCCAATACCCTCTCCAGGCACAAAATGATCCACAGGTATACATGGCGAGTGAAGAGAAGGATAGGTGGTGAACTGAATGAAAGGAAGGTTTGATTTATTATATCTGTGTGTATGAGAGGATGCGAAGATGTGTAATGGATGCAATAGCTTATAGAGGTTGGGGAAGTGGACTTTCTGACCACCACTTGGTGGTGGCCAGAATTAATATCCAAATATGATGGAGAAATAGAAGAAAAGGACGGGAGGAAGGAGTAGTTGCAAGGAGAGTGGAAAGGTTACAAGAGGATGAGAAAAATGCAGAATATAAGAGAGAAGTGGAGGAACGATTGGGTAAATATGAACTGGAGCAGGTGGGGGACGTGGAAGGTGTGTGCAAGATATTCACAGAAGAAATATGTGCAGCATGTGATGTGGTGACTGGGGTGAAGAGAAGACGGAAGAGGGTGCAAGGAACAGCATGGTGGGATGAAGTGGTGAGACAGGCTGTGGCACAAAAGAAGAAAGCATACAATGAATGGATGAGAAATAGGGTCGTGGAAGAAGTTGAGAGGTGGAAGAGAGACTTATATGTAGAAAGGAAGAGAGAGGTGAAAAGGTTAGTAAGAAAGAGTACGAAGAGAGTGAATGAGGAATTTGGAAGGAATTTGAGTGTAAAGTGGAGGGACTGTAAGAAAATGTTCTGGAGAGAGGTAAAGAGAGTATGACAGGGTGGCAGTGAAGTTAGTAGGGGAGTGAAAGATAAAAATGGTAGATTACTAATGGAGAAAGGAGAAAAAATGAACAGATGGAGAGAACACTTTAAGGAATTCTTGAACATGGAGAATGGACGTAATGCTAGTATCAGTGCCTGGGGAATGGCTGGGAGGAGGAGGGAGGTGAGAAGACAGGAAGAAATCAGTAGGATAGAAGTTGTGAAAGCAATGAAGAAGGTGAAATTGGGGAAAGCCCCAGGAATTTATGAAGTGTGTGGTGAAATGCTGAAGCATGGGGGAGAGATAGTAGTAGAATGGATGTGGAAGATGTGCAGATTGGCCTGGGAGGAAGGTAGTGTCCCGGAGGATCGGAAGTCAGATATAATTATTCCTTTGTACAAAGGGAAAGGGGAAAAAGAAGTGTGTGGTTATCATAGGGGCATTTGTCTTTTTCGTGCAATAGGAAAAGTGTATGGTAGGATACTTATTGACAGAGTTAGGGAAACAACAAGGGAATTAGTTGGAGAAGAACAGGGAGGATTTAGGAAGGGAAGAGGTTGTGTAGATCAGATACTCATTCTTAGATCTTTTGTGGAAAAGTTTCTAGAGAAGGGAAAGAAGCTGTATGCGGCCTTCATGGATTTGGAGAAAGCATATGACAGGGTGGATAGACATGGATTGTGGAAAGTACTGACAATGTATGGAATAGATGGGAAGTTGCTGAATGCTGTGAAGACTATGTATGATGGTGCTAAGGCTGCAGTGCGTGTGGATGGTGAACTGAGTGAATTTTTCTCCTTGATGACTGGGTTGAAACAGTGATGTGTCATGTCTCTACGGTTGTTCAATCTGTACATGGATGGGGTAATAAAAGAGATACACGGTAGGGCAGTGGATGTTGGAGTGGCCATAGTGAGAGAGGGTAGTGTTTGGAAACTCCCTGTACTGTTGTTTGCAGATGATACTGTGTTGTTAAGTGAAGACGAAGAGGAGCTGCAAGACTTGGTGGATGAGTTTGAGAGAGTGTGTAAGAAACGGAATCTAAAGATGAATGTAGGAAAGAGTAAAGTGATGGTCTTTGAGCGAGGTGAAGTCAGTGAATGTACAGTGAGGTTGGATGGTGAGGAAATGGAAAATGTGAGTACGTTTAAGTACGTGGGTTGTGTGATGAGTAAGGATGGAAGTTTGGAGGGTGAAGTGCTTGAAAGCGTACATCAAGGAAGAAAGGTTGCTGGTTCCTTGAAAGCAGTGATAAGAAACAGGAAGTGAGCATGGAAGTGAAAAAGTTACTACATGACAGTACTGTGATAACAACTCTAAGGTATGGAAGTGAAGCTAGGACATTGTTGGAGGGACACAAGTCAAGAGTGAGAGCAGTGGAAATGAGTTATTTAAGAGGAGCCTGTGGAGTCACATGGAGAGACAGGCTCACAAATGAGGATATAAAGGAGCGTTGTGGTGTGGATGTGGATGTGATAGGAAGCGTTAAGAGAAACACGCTGGGATGGTTCGGCCATGTGGAGAGCATGGAGGGTGAGAGACTAACAAGGAGAGTGTATGTGAGGTGGAGGGGGGAAGTGAGGGAGGGAGGCCGCGGATGAGATGGAGGGATGGAGTGGAGAGGTATATGAGAGAGGGGGATGTGAGTTGGGAGCAGGGCAGTGAAGTGGCGGGGGACAGGGCGACGTGAAGGCGATATGTTTGTGGCCACCCCGTACGGGTTTATGGCGTCTGGAAATAGATAGATAGATAGATAGACATACTACTAATCTTTCAGTAGACCCATTGACTTTTCAGAGAAACGCTCCCCGCTTATACAGTACCAATGTACCCGTTCTAAATGAGAAAACCCTAGCATGTACTCAGTATGGATGACTATTATTGATGCAGGCTGGTGCCTTGTCAAGGTATATGTACGTAGGAGGACTGCTGGACCTCAGAGAATGTGCTATTAACCTTATGGCTGGAGAGGGAAACAAAATAATATAACTAAAACAAGCGTATTCTTGAACCGAAGACAATTGTGAGAACAACATCCTAAGCAATACTCAGCATGAGAAACTTCAAGTGATAATAACATTTTTTGACCTCGCAAGTGTGTAACTGGTGCAACAGATTACACTGAAAAGCAGCTTAAGCTGTGGCTGTTCCTGAAGGATTATAACCAAAGGATACGTGTTAGGAAATACCAGATTTCAACATTATCTTCCTCATATCATAAGCTACTCAAAAATAATGTTACATTTTTCAGCTTCCATTTTCGGCTATCCCTCAAATAGATAAAACCCAAAGTTGCATGAAATCTTACAACCATTGGGGATCTTTTATTTCTGTTTTTATTTATTCACTTCTCATAAAATAAATAAGATTGTTATCTTGTTCCCCCCACCTCTTTTCTTTTTACTTATAGGACTGGTACTATCACTAAGTGTTTAACAATACACAAGTTGTCCTTCAGGCGCTGATGTCAAATTCTTGCCCATGGGATAACTCGGGGTTTAAGTCGGACATTGTAGGTCTGTATAAGAAGAGTAAACCAAAATTAATTATGCCAAGGGAAACAAGAAACAAGAACTGATTGCTTATATGCACCTTGAAACTGAGAAAAAAGTTCTTAAGGTTCGCAAATTAAGGAAACCTTCTTGCGCAAAAAGTAAAGAAATATGCAAGATACACTACAAGATATTGTATATTTTCCGGTATATGCTCACACACGGACAAAGAAGATAACAGTATATTCACTAAATTACACATGCAAACACCCATACACAAGCAGACAGACGAGCAAAAAAGAGTTCACACACACACACACACACACACACACACACACACACACACACACACACACACACACACACACACTAAAACAAGCCAAACTGGGCATTCCTCTAGAATTAGGTTCCACCTCATCACCTTTCACCTCCCTTCATTCTCTCCACCTCCTCCAACCTTCTGTGGTTTGCTCTGTTCCTCTTCTCTTTTACTGTTCCTGTTCTGTTAAATCCCTCTTTCTCCTCCTACCTGATTCATATGAGGATGAGGATGATTGTCGTTATTATTATTATTATTATTATTATTATTATTATTATTATTAGTTTATTGTTATAATTATTATTATTATTATTATTATTATTGTTATTATTATTTCCAATATTCAGTTCTTATTTCAACTAAACCCCTGTCCTGCAACCACTTTAGCCACTTCTTTCTCTTTTCCTCCACCGCTGTCTTAACCTTATCGTCCCACCATGCCGTACCTTTCTTCTTCGTTGTTACTCTTGCCATACCACACATCGTTTTAGCATTCCTAACTAAGCAGTCCCTACATGCATTCCACAGGCTGTCCAGATCCATTTCATTCCAATTCATTGATCCTAACTCCTCCTCTACTTTGGTCCTGTAATCATCTGCCATTTCTTTGATCCTCAGCTTCTCAACTTTCAGTCTTTCTCCCTGACTGCTCCTCTCTCTCTCCTGATCCACCTCACTCCTCTTAGCTTGATCTTGCATACAACAGTCATATGATGCGACAAACCTCCACATCGTCCTCTCACGGCCCTCGTATCAGCAACCATTCCCATCATCGACCTCTCTACGAGCATGTAATCAATCAGGCTTCTTTCAACACAATCCCCGTTCCCTCTATACCATGTATATTTATGTGCATCTTTGTGTTTGAAATACGAGTTACAAATGCACAACCTCCTTTCCTGACACATATCCTTTAGTTGCTTCCCATTATCATTTTCTCCTGGTACTCCATTACAACCCATTATGTCATCCTCAGGACCAGTGCATACTCTTCCATTCATATCACCCATTATGATGACTTTATAGCTCCTGGGCATTTCTCCCACTACTTCAAGAAGCACGTAAAGAGACTGCTGAATAGGAAGAAGAAGGTAAATGATGATCTAGGAAGAAAAATAACTGCAAACTACCCTGAAAATAGGAAGTTATTCTGGAAAGAGGTGCGGAAATGTAGAAGTGAAAGTGAAAAGAAATGTGATGGTGTGAAGGATGTTGGTAGAAGATTACTAACCCATGGGGATGAAGTAAGGATCAGATGGAAAGAATATTTTGAAAGCCTGATGAGTGGGAATAGAGAGAGCAGAGCAGCTGTAAATATGATTGGTTTGGGGGTGTGTGCAGAGAAGGAATGCAGTGCCAGGAGACGTGACACTCGCAGGGGTGAAGAATGCTGTGAAGTGGCTGAAAAATGGGAAAGCAGCTAGGGTTGATGAGGTGTATGCAGAGGTGTTTAAGTGTAGTGGAGAGAGTGGAATGATGTGCTTGTTGGAGATATGTAAGAAAGCATGGATAAGTGAAACTGTCCCAGCAGAGTGTAAAAAGGCTGTGATTGTACCCCCGTACAAGAATAAAGGTGAGCCAAGTGAGTGCAAGAATTATCGTGGCATAAGTTTATTGAGTGTGGTAGGGAAAGTATATGGAATAATTATTATAAAGTAAGAGAGATATCATCAGACCTAGTGAATGATGAACAGGGTGGCTTTAGGAATGGCAGAGAATGTGTGGATCAAATATTTGCAGTGAAACAGATAGCAGAGAAGGCTTGTGAGAAGAACCATAATGTGTTTATGGCATTCATGGATCTGGAAAAAGCATACGACAAAGTGGACAGAGAAGGATTGTGGAAAGTTTTGTGCATATACGGTGTAGATAAGCTGCTAGGTGCCGTCAAGAGTTTTCATAATGGTAGTGAAGCATGTGTAAGGGTTAATCGGCATCTAAGTGAATGGTTCACGATCAGTGTGGGCGTGCGACAAGGTTGTGTGATGTCCCAGTGGTTGTTCAGTATATATATGGATGGGATGATGAGAGAAGTAAAAACACTAGTAATGGAGAGAGGGATGGCGTTGGCAATGAATGGTGATGGAGGGAGTATCTCAAATTTGTTGTATGCTGATGATGCACTACTGCTTGCAAATACCGGACACGAACTTGGTAGGATAGTGCAGAGTTTTGCTGATGTCTGTGAGCGTCGTGCCTTGAGAGTAAATGTAGAGTGGAGTAAAGTGATGGTTACTGAGAGAGAAGGTGACTCCCAGTGCGATGTTACGGTGAATGAAGAGGTGAGAGACTCAAATACTGGGTACAGTGATAGAAAAGAAAGGAAAATGTGCAAAAGAAGCTGAAAGGAGAGTGACACAAGGTAGAAAAGTAGCTGGTGCAATGAAGGCTTTGATAAGAAACAGAGGCTTGAGTGTTGCAGCTGCACGAGGCTTACATGAGGGAGTGTTAGTGCCAACTTTAACATATGGATGTGAGACTATTGTGTGGCATGAAAATGAAAGGTCAAGAGTAAGAGCAGTAGAGGTGGGACTGCTGAGGAATGTAGGCTATGTGGAGTACAGAGGGTGGATAGGATACGAAATAATGTGACTCGTGAAAGATGTGGAGTGAGGAAGTCGGTGAACACCATAATCGAAGAAAGTGTTCTGAGATGGTATGGTCGTGTGGAGAGAATGGATAACAATAGAGTGGTGAAAAAGGTATAACTGTGCGAATTTGAAGGAGGAAGGAGGCGTGGTAGGCCAAGGAGAAGGTAGTGAGATATGGTGGATGAGTGTGTGAGGAAGATAGGTTTGGAAGTCGGTGAGGCTAGGGAACTGACAAGAGATCGAGCTGGCTGGATGAATGTTGTGAGAAGTGCATGAGCAGGGATTTGGCACCCCTTTTTAACATGGCAGTGTCCGGATTGACTCTATCGGATACGTTTATGTGAAGCTACAGAACGTGGTGAATGTTTTTGGAGTATCCGAAAGAGCCAGGATTCCGGGGGCTTCAATGATGAGTGAATGGAAACATGGCCAATTGGATTTGGCAAATTTGGGTTGTCTGGACATTCCTACTCCTCACTCTGCCCTAGGGTGGGAAAGGAGGTCCGGATGATGATGATGATGATGATGATGATGATGATTATCTCCGCCAAGGAGGTTGTTTTCACCCCTGTCCGTTTGTTTGTTGGTTGGTTAGTTGGTTGGTTTGTGAGCAAGAATACACAAAAACTACTGGACGGATTTCCACGAAATCTGGTAGAAGAATGGGCCTTGGCCCAGAATACAGACCATTAAATTTTGGCGCGGATCCGGGTAAAGGTACTGATCCGGGAATCTTTTTTTTTTTTTTTTTGCACTTTCTTTAACACTGCGAGATAAGGCGTTGGCTGAGGTATGCGCTCTACTGAGTGCCATTCTAGTTATTATTATTATTATTATTATTATTATTATTATTATCTATCTATCTATTGCCAGACGCCTCAGTCCCGTTTGGGGTGGCCACAAACAAATCGCCTCCAAGTCGCCCTGTCCCCCGCCATTTCACTCCCCTGCTCCCAACTCACACCCCCCTCTCTCATATACCTCTCCACCCCATCCCTCCATCTCATCCTCGGCCTCCCCCTCCCTCTTTCCCCCTCCACCTCACTCACATACACTCTCTTCGTCAGTCTTTCACCCTCCATCCTCTCCACATGGCCAAACCACCTCAGTATGTTCCTCATAACGCTTCCTATCACATCCACATCAACACCACAACGCTCCTTTATATCCTCATTCGTCAGCCTGTCTCTCCATGTGACTCCACAGGCTCCTCTTAAATAACTCATTTCCACTGCTCTCACTCTTGACTTGTGTCCTTCCAACAACGTCCAAGCTTCACTTCCGTACGTTAGAGTTGGTATCACAATACTGTCATGTAGTAACTTTTTCACTTCCATGCTCACTTCCCTGTTTCTTATCACTGCTTTCAAAGAACCAGCAACCTTTCTTCCCTGCTGTACCCTTTCAAGCACTTCACCCTCCAAACCTCCATCCTTACTCATCACACTACCCAAGTACTTAAACGTACTCATTATTATTATTATTATTATTATTATTATTATTATTCAGTCTGTCACTTTCGGAATCTCTCTCATGCTTCTTCTCTGTCATTATTCCTCATCGTGACACTCAAGTTCCTATGACTCACTTCCAGTTAAATAAATCGTATGATATAAGATAGAATTGAATACTAGATCTTTCCGACGGTGAGAAGGTTAATTTTTTGCTTTCCTCTCCTTGTTCGTGTCCTTTTTTCCCTACTCTTATTATTCCATTATGTTGCACCCTTCCCTTTCCCTTTCTCTCTCCCTGTTTTTATTCACTTAACGTCTCTTGCTGAAGCATCCCTCTTCACCTCAAGCTTCCTACCTGCTTTGCCCTTCTCTCCTTTCATTCCACTGAAGAAGAAGAAAGAGGTCACGATGATGAAGGTGATGATGATGATGATGATGATGATGATGATGACGACGACGACGTTGATGCTGCTGCTCAAAGTTGAAAATAAATGCCTGTTGACTGTATGCGGCTTTTTGAGGCAACCATTTTTTCTGTCCTATGTCTCAGCCTTCCCTCAGAATACAACACGCAACAGTTAATGTTATATTCAGGTCTCTAACTGTACTTCTGGGCTAACAGGGAAAAGATGGAAATACTCGGGTTTTTTCAGGTGCGAGGTGAATGTGCTAACATATGTACCACTGGCTCTACCTCCTCTTCTTTCCCTGAGCCTATAAACTCCCACCCTACCCTTTGCCCTCCCATTACCTCGATCCCATATTATGCACCTTCTCCCCTGCCCTTCCTTCTTAGCTATGTAATCCAGCTTTATATCCTTCTTACCCCAGATAGCTATTCCATTCGTCTTCCTTAGCCACCTTTTTGCTACCATTTTCTTAAACATAAATCCCTTTCCTTGGTATTTTCTTTTCTGTCTTTTTCTTGGTTAACCACCCTCCATCTCCTCATACTTTGCCTTATTACGGCCTTTACCCTATCATATTACACCCTAACTTGCTAATTGCCTACCGTGCATGAACACAAATTCCTTTCCTTTCTTGTTTCTTCCCTACTTCTTTTCTTGAAAACCACCCTCCTTCATACCATTTCCTATTGCGGTCTCTGCCCCGTTTTATACACAAATTCCCGTTCTTTCTCTGTTCTCCCCTACCAATTTTTCCAGACAACCACCTTTCTTCTCTTTCATACCCTGCCCTATTAGAGTCTCTACCCTATCATATCACAGGACGTTTCCCCCTTGTTCATCAGCTGCCTCTTTCCTTGATAACTACACACTACCTCCCTCATAACCTGCCCTATTACGGTCTCAACCCCATCATATCACAAGTTCATTCCTTCTCTCTGTCCTTCGTCCTCTTTTGTCTGGATAACAACCCTCCCTCTCCCTCACACCCTACCCCATTACAGTTTCTACCCTCTCATATAACACCCTGCCTTGCCCTGTCCAATTACCAGCCATTTTTTCCCCACGTTTTGTCCTTATCTGCTCCGCCTCGGCCAACTTTGTCCACTTTCCTTTACTTATTTCTTAAAACCTCAGCAACCTAAGTTTCACCTCAGTAAGACCTCCACCCCTACTGTCTCATCCTCCCCGACACCCTCCACCCTCTGTTCCCAGTATCACCTCGCTCCCACTACTCCCCATCCTCTCCTTCAACCTACCACTCCTCACCACTTACAGCTATCCTTTCCCCCCACTCACCGTTCCGCACCCTCACACTCCATTCTTGCTCGCTACCTACCATACACCATCTCCTACACTCCCTTTCTCATCTTAGTCCTTACCTGGCGCCCTGCCCTCCATTCCTCATCCTCCTCTTTCCATCCACCACTCCCATCCATTATTTTTGACCTCCCACGCCTCACCTACTGCTTCCGCCTCCTGACCCTGACACCAAAAATTTTCCTCCATCCTTTTCCCACTCCCACCACCACCACTCCTTGCCCCGGTGTCCTGTGTTCTTTCTTACACGGCCAAACTTCTCACCCGTGGGGCAGGAGCAGTCAGCGCGGAGAGAGGAGACCTGACCTAAAAGTAGGAAAGAGAATGGTGGTGGAAAGGAAGGAAGGAGGAAGAAGAAGGCAACCTGTTGGGAGTGCAGAGTGAGAACAGCACAATGAGAAGAATACTCTGCCAGTCAGAAGTAATTTGTGTTTTATTCTTGGTATTCCCTTATTGTATTTCGGTAAGGGGTGACTTTTCAAACAAGAGTAATTATATATAACCATTATTAATCTCTCTGCTACTAGATAATATCCCAGAATTGAATAAAGTCATCTGGAGATAGCAAGAGTCGAGGCTTAGCCAGCAAAGTTAACCATGCTCAGGCTGGGTACGTGGCGAGAGGGAGTGGTGACATCTGCTGATCTACTATGATCACTTTTCCCTTCCCCAGTCTGTCCTGGATCACATAATACACACCACTTTCTGATACATCATCTTGACTCTTGCTGACATCGCCACTCGGATTGCTAAGTAAGATTTGCCCTTACTTAGAATCATGTAGAACTTTTGCGAAATTGGGAGTCTGCTAATAAATGGTCATATTAATCGATTATTAGCGACTGGTAAAAAAATATTAAAGAAATATTATCATAAAGTACGTTTTACTACACCATGGTGAGAAAATGGCTTTGTAAAAATTTTTTAATTCTTTTATTTTGATTTCTGAAACATACTATCGCATCTAGGGTGTGAAGATTGTGTAGAGTAATAAGCTTAAAGGTGTACCGGGAGAAGGCCGAGTGTTTGGAGTAATACGGCAAAATGTGTGAAATGTGAAGGCTGAGTGTTTGGAGTAATACCGCTAAATGTGTGGGAATGTGTAGAGTGAGAAGGTTGAGTGAGTGTGGAGAGGGCGTAGTGTATGTGAAATAATAAAGCTGAATGGGTGGAACGAGGAGGTTGTCGTGCGTGCAGTGAGAAGACTGAGTTTGTGAAACGAGAGGAATGTGTGAAGTGAGAGGTTGGAGTGTGCGGAGTAGTAAGGTGGAGTGTGTGTGGCGTGCGATGGTGGTATGTGGAGGAAGAAGACTAAGTGTGTGTAGTAGGAAAACTGAGTGTCTGGATTGAGAAGATTTCGTCTGTGGAGTGTGAGGTAGGAATGTATGGAGTGACATGGCTGAGTGTGTAGAATTAAGAGTGTGTGGAATGAGAGGATTGGGTTGTGGTTGTGACTGTGTGTTTTCTTAATGTTTTCTCCTTATGTTCTCTTCATTTGTTCTTCCCATGCACTCTCATCCAGTGTTTGCTTAATGTATTCTCCGCAAGTGTTCCCTTCATGTGTTCTCTCCTGGTCTTTTGCACTCTCTCAGCTTGATCTCTCTTTGTTCTTTTGATGTGTGGCTTTCTTGTGCTCCTTCCTTGTGTTCTTTCTTTGTGTTCTCTCTGTGCGTTTTCGCCATGC
Organism: Coenobita brevimanus; assembly: GCF_032717465.1. Classification (NCBI taxonomy): domain Eukaryota; kingdom Metazoa; phylum Arthropoda; class Malacostraca; order Decapoda; family Coenobitidae; genus Coenobita; species Coenobita brevimanus. Next base: position 6,884,629 of record NC_137033.1, read on the forward strand.
ATTTTCGCTTGCCATCTCTACACATGTTCTCCATATGTGCCCTTTCCACGTGTTCTTCCTATTTATTCTCTTCGAATGTTTTTTCCATTTTTTTTTTTTAGTTTTATGTTTTCATGTTCTTTATCCATCTATTTTATCCTTGTGTTACCTTTATGTGATCTTTCCATAGGTTCTCTACGCGTGCTTTTTCCATGTGTTCTCCCTATGTGTTCTCTTTTCGTGTTGTCTGGATATGTAATAGCTGTGCTTTCTCTGCATGTACTCTCTCCTTGTACTTTCTTCATGTATTAGTTTCATGTGTTTTTTCCATGTGGTCTCTTCATGTGTTCTCATTCACGAGGTCAGGAGTCTATCTTGAAGATGAACCGCAGTCTCCTAGGCTTGGAAGGCTTATTAGCATCTTTTCCTAGGAGATATGTATATTGTAATTTCATTTTCTCCTATATGTTATGTATGCCAAATGAAATCGTCCCCGTCGGTATGAAAAAGAATAAGTGAGCATATTAGCGCGTCATTTGCGGAATCATACGGATAAGAAAGAATTGTTCGGGAGCCATATAACCCACCGAAGTTATGTAACAAATAGGTATTAAGAATTTTTACTTTATAGTTTACGTAATCATGGGAACAGGGGACCAATCTCTTGAAAAAATATATTTATATATGTTTATTTAACTGATACATTATGAAAAAAGTAATACCTATATGACATACTTTACGAAAATAAAAAAATATCGATATATATTATTTTTTTGTCAATTTTTAAAATAATATGGCCGATTTTTTTGCAAGTCATCTTGCGGAAGCTGTTCATTACAATAAGCTTACCAGGCTTTTAGCTTTCAGACAAGAGGCTGAATTTACTATTGTAAGAAAATTATTTTCATTTATAAATAAGGTACTTCAGGTCAAGCGCGCAAAAATGGCTATTGTTTTCATTTGGTGGACGTACTGTATACATATCTAACGACAATTTATATAGAACTAAAATAGCAACATATGTTACTTGCCTACAGCATGGAGTGAACATAACTGCAAACCGCAAGTTTGAAGGACATTAACTGGTACATATTACAAAAATGATAAAAAATAAGCGTACACAGATTATACTTTTTAATAAATCCTTTTTTTAAGATAGTATCATTAAAATAAGAATCAGGTAAAAAATATATTATCAAACTACGAACGGTAAATTTCACACATTCTGAGTATTCCAGGACTAATCAGCAAGCACTTGTGAACCTAAATGACCAAATGATTATGTCGTACTCATGGACCTCAAGGACCTACACATCTCTTTTAAGTATGCAGTTATATACTGGAAACACCAGAACGCTTGCAGCTTCCTGGGTGAAGTCTGGATCTTATACGCGCATTTTTGTCGTCCAAGTTCATGGGTCGGATTCAAGGCCGTTTTCGGTGAAACCAGGTTACACTGTTTATGTCTCTCTGTCTGTCCATCTATACCTGTTTCCGTATCTATCAATCTCCCAGTATCTACTGTACATCTATCTATCTGCCTTTATCAATATCTGTCTGTCTATCTATCTCTCTATCTATGTGTGTGTGTGTGTGTGTGTGTGTGTGTGTGTGTGTGTGTGTGTGTGTGTGTGTGTGTGTGTGTGTGTTTAGAAAGTATTGATTTCTTCCATACATTCACTAGGCATTGTTTTACTATTTTCTCATATTTCTGTGTCGTTTTGTATCAGATGGAAACATTTCATCATTACGACCGAGCGAGTGAAGCGATTGAAGCGATGTTTGCGATCAGCTTAGAAATGAGCGGCCCGACACGACCAGGCCCGGTCCGATACAACATGGCCCGATCGCGATGGTTCTCTGGGGCTAATAACATTTATACTATGTGAGATAGAGAAGAGCTTCTTTCAGCAGAAAGTAAATACATTCAATAGATTTTCTTTTTAGTTACTGTACATATTTACTCGAGAAACCAAAGAAAGCCCTTTGAATCACAGCTTTCCAAGGAAATGTACCGAGGGCTTCAATTGACATGCTTCACTATGAAATCGATGTTTTACAAGTTTCTTGTTGTACTTCATGTTTTCTTGTATGAATTCTAACAATTAAATACCGGATACTATGCTCATAATATTGCATGAACGTGTTTTCAGTGTTTAGAGGGTGAAATCAGCAAGGGAAATCTCCCCATTTCGGGGTTTTCTCATTCCATCAGTGGTCAAGCGATTACCGACGCAGTTCGTTGACACGGCAAGTATGGAACAGAGAAATGAACATTGCACGTGTGATGAATGCTACGGCGCCTGGCTGTATGCATATCCACAGAAAAAACGTGAGAAAGTTAAAATTATAGCTCAGTTATTCCACTGTTATTGTTAAACTACCTCACCAAAAACGTCGAAAGTTTGCACCAAGATGAAATTATGTTGATTGACGTATGTATAAACGCTCGCTCGCTCGCTCGTCCCGCGCTCACAAAGCGCACTTTATTGGTGATTAAGCCTACTTTTACCCCCATGGATTCATGCATGATATTATACGACCAGGAACGAATGTTTCTTTTTTGTCTCATTATGCCTCTGCCCACCTATGGTTTAGCAGATATTGATTAGTTTGTACGTCCATGCGTGCGTGTGTATGTGTGCGTGGATTCATGCATCCGTAACACTTGTGGGCGCGATATCTCCTGAACCCATCAATGCTTTTTCACCAAACTTTTGTCAGTGTTACAATATAAGGACATAATGAAGTGATTAGGTCGGCTAGGTCAAGAGGTCAAAGGCCAAGATCATACGGGTGTGGGCGCGATATCTCCAGAATCCACTGACGGATTTCGACCAAACTTTTGTCAGTGATAGAGTTTGAGGGGACAAAGAAATGGCTGTCAGCAAGGTCAACGGGTCAAAGGTGAAGGTCATGTGGGATCGACTTAATTTTTCTTTAGTCTTATTTCAACCCACATTTGACCCTGTGATGGAGGTTGTATGGCGAGTCCGTGAGCAAGACTTTGAGGAGGCATACTGAGCGACGCTTTGCGTTGACAACTGGTATGGTTATCCAGATTGTCTTTCGCCCTGGCCAATAAAGACTATATTTAGATTACGTTGAAATAGACTAATCCTATCTTAGTTTAGATCCAATTTGGTTATGCTAACTTAAGAGTAGACTCAATTAGATTTTTAGCTTTGATTAGGTTAGGTTGAATTACATCAACTTTAGGTCAAGCTCAGTTTAGCCAAGTCTCCCTCTCCCGTTCTGTCTCCCATCCTTTCAGTCTTCCACTCCATATTTTGTGTCTCCTCTCCCCTCATGTCTTCGTTTCTCCCCTCTTGTCTGTATTCCTTTCATCCCTTCTTCCTTCATGTCTGACTTTCTCTCTTTTTGCCTCCATCTTTTCCCTCTTCCGCAGAATATCAAGTAGTTCTGTTATCCTTTTTTAATAATACCTCAAACTCCACTTCATGAGTCTGAGAAAGCCATGAAATATGTGTGAATACGACAGACAGAAGTAAAATGTCTCATTATCTCAGCCAGAGCTTATGCTTGTGCCTCTGTTGCTTTATCTGTCTCTCTCTGTCGGATAATAACATTAAAATAAATAAATAAATAAATAAAATATTATTTGATGCAAATGTGACAATATGAAGTGATAACTGAAGGCCATCAGATGATTCAGTAACTAAATTTGGCTCGAAAATGGTATAATTGGCCAAGGTCAGTGTCATAAAAATCACAAATGGTGCTAGATTGACTGAGGTATGTACTCTCTTAGTGCCTTTGTAAAAATACACACGGGCAGGCAAAGCGATACTCCACCTGGTAACGTGCAAGCTCCACTCGCTTGTGCATGAGTAGACCTTGTATTCATCTGGATAATACCAATAAGGTTCTGCGGGAAAACAAAACAATCAGGCGTTTGTTCTTTGAAGATTATACCAACAGCCACATTTTCGTAGAAAGTGCATGGTAATTTTCCTTGCTTTTATTCCTTTCTTCCTAATTTGAATGCAGGAAGTCTTCTTAAGTACTCTGATTAGCTTGTAGCGAGCGTACCTTGATCTTACCCCATGCGAGAACAACTAACCACAAAGAAGAGGAGAAAAAAAAAAAAAGAAAACGAAAGAGGAAAAGAAACAGCAGAAGAAAAAAAAGAAAAGAAGAAGAAAAAGAAGAAACAGAAGAAGAAGAAGAAGGGAAGGAAAAAGATAAGAAAAAGAAAAGAGAAAAGAAGAAATGAAAACGAGAAAAGAAAAAGAGGAGGAGGAAGAGGAAGAAGAAGAGAAAGAAGAAAGGGAGGAAAGCAAAAGAAGGAGGAGGGGAAGAAAGAAGAAAGGCAAGAAAGAAGAGGAAGAAGGGGATGGAAGAAAACGAAGAAGGGAGAGAAGAAAAAAAAGAATGCCCAACTTCTTCACGAGGAAATTCAGACAAATTTTTCAATCCCAATTTCTCCCTTAGAATATGACCCGCATTCGTCATTATCCGTCCAGATCCCCATTAGTACTACGGGATGAAGGAAACATAGGTCTGTTGCTGTGTAATTTCCCTTTTACTCCTGTGTGCTGTCCCTTTTCGTCTCTCGCTTCACCTTTCCCTTTCCACTTCCCACATGAGCCTCCCCCCTGCCTACTCCCACGGTCTAACTCACATAAAACTCTCTTTACTCTCCTCTCACCCTCCATCCTATCTCTGTACATGCGAATCCTTCAATCTCTCAGCGTCTGCCATCAACGAAGAAAGGAGAGGCAAGGAAGAGTGGAAAAGCGAGGAGAGGATGATAAGAGAAGCAGGGACGAGAAGATGGCGAGGAAGGGAGGACGAAAATGAGAAAACTGTGAAAGCAGAAAAAGGAAGAAAAGAGGTACAATGATGGATGACAAAGATATATGACAACAAAAAAAGAATAGAGAAAAAAACGAGAAGAATTTACTGAAGTTGCATGAATATGAAAATAAAAGGGCTGAAAATCATAACCAAAAAATCTTGAAAAAGGTGTGAGAAATACGATAGCACATATTTTATTAATTTAGAGAAATTGTATAACAGTTTAAGTAACAGAAGGTAAAGTTAAAGTGACTGTAAAGCGAGCACTAAATAAAGGTTATAAGAAGGGCCATGATAATGAACAACCGAGGGACGGGGATAAGAAGGAAGGAAGAAAGGCGATAAAAGAATAGTGGCTAAGAAGGAAATTGCCTGTATTGTTTCCCGATGATACTGTATTAATAAATGAAGATGAATGGGAGCTGCAAGGCTTGGTGAATAAGTCTGGAAGTATATGTAAAATGTGAATGTAGTTAACAATAGAGATATGAACTTAAGAGGAATCAACTTACGGAAAGCCTAATGTGAGTGAGTGTTCAGGAAATTGGGGATTTAAATGCACAAGAACAGAGACTAAAAGTAAGAAATATATGAAAAGGAAGAATGGTTGCAGGTTCACTGAGGGCAATGAGAAGGTAAAGGGAAGTGGGTAAGGAAATAAAATAATTCGCTGTATAACACTTTTGGGTTCCGTGCTCCAGTGTATTGAAGTGAAGTTTAGAATTTGTTCGGACAAGTAATGAGCGAGAGGAGTTGAAATGATATGTAAGAGGAGCATGTAGAATTCCATGGAGATACAGACGAACAAATACGGTAGTTAAAGTGCATTGTGGTGTCGATGTGGATGTGCAGGAAAGCACCACAAGTACCTTGAGATGGTCTGCACGTGCACGAGAGAGAGAGAGAGAGAGAGAGAGAGAGAGAGAGAGAGAGAGAGAGAGAGAACGGCGTTTCCATACACCAACATACGTACGAAAATTAAAAGATTCCGGAGACGGTGAGATGGGTGAGCATCAGCGTCGCGTCTATGACAAGACCGAGAGGGCCACTAAGCGTGACGTTAAATAATAAAATGTTTATTTTTTTTTTCTGTGCCTGACAAGGGATGGTTGAAGCTTTTCTATTGCTACAGAACACTAAGCACTTATTTTGTACTGCAGAATAACGATAATTATTATTGGCACTACATAGTTATGTAAGAATATATAGGCAAGTTGAGGACATACTCTTTTGAGGCGTTAAGAATTACAAGAGTTCTTTCGCCTCACTCAAAAACAAGAGGCAAATTATGAGTCAATTGCACTGAAGCTCCATTCGGTGATTGCTGTGGTGCCTTGGACAATGTGAGCAGCAGGTGGAAAAGTTGAGGGTGCAGTCATAAGCATATGGGTAAGGCTAGCTGCACAGATCGCTGAAGAGAACAGAAGACCAAAGAAAATTTGTGAAAAGGCAGGACCCTGACGGAGCACCAGTACTGATAGACTTTGATGAAAACATTGACCATCTACAACCACAGTTATAGCGGAATCGAAGAGGAACTTGAGATATTGGAACATAAAAACGAAAGTAAACGGTAGGAAGACAATCAGAAATTAAACATTAGTGCCAATGTGTGTAAAATGACTTTGAGATGTCAAGCACAGTACCAAAAGCTTCACTGAAGTCCTGAAAGAATGATGACCTGGCATCTGAAGGAATGTAAGATCATCATCAGCGACGTGTCCCTGATGAAACCCAGAAAGAAACTGATAAAAGAAGCGCTGCAAAATCATCCTCTTCTGAAATACAGCACATGGGCTATTACTGGATTCTTCAGGGGGTTGACAGCCGTCACACTTCTTCAGGATAGACCGAATGAGAATAAACTTTAGCAAGGAGAAACATACGTGAAGGTAGATAAAAGCGAGGGGGAAACAACTCTGGGGAAGGGAGTTCCAAAGAGATGCAGTTCGGGGTATAAAAGATTTCTGGTAGGCAAAAGTTCTGCAATATGGCAGTGTGACATTCCAGTCATGAGCGCTACCAGATGTCCGTATAGCACAGGAGAAGGCATGGAGAGGTGGCACAGTGGATGTAACTTCGTCTGAGCATTTGCCATAAAAGTATCTGTAATATAATGCAAGAGGGCAACATTCCTTTTTACCTGTAGGGGTGGTAGCTTATTTGTAATTGTAGGGTTATTAATAATTGTAACATTTTTGTTCTGAAATTTGTCTAGTTGCTCTAGTGCAACCTCCCCACGTCCATTCCACAAGGGTGATCAATATTCCAGCTGAGGGCGCACATGACTCATAAACTATAACCAATTTCTCGTCAGTGAAGAAGCTATGAGCTCTATACAATAATCCATGTTTCTTTGAGGAAAGAAGCGGACAAAATTCATCCCCATGATGGAACACGGAGCAGTCTAATTACTCTAATTTCGTTAAAACAGATCTTACTGAACCTTCATATGATCGACCGACTTGTCATACGTACACCGTTACACCATTCCTGAATGAGACAGCTCTGTCATACATTCATTATGGACACAGGCTAATTTTTCTGGAATGTTAACATGTTAAAATATGTAGCAAGTAGGAGAGCGCCTGTTCCCCAAGGAATGGACTGCCGTTCTTATACATAGGGACTGACTCATAAAATACAATACTTTTCTCTACTGGAATAAAGCCAAGTTATCTTATCACCTTGTCATGTCAGCCCCATTGTATGATAACGATGATTGAAACAGTTGACAGAGCGGCATATATTAGGTGATCAATAATGGCTTGAGAATACTATGAGGATTAGCCTTTACCTTTGCAAATTCTTTCTTATTTCAAATGCTTCCATCTTCGTCCGTTATTTTTTCTCTCTCCTTCCTAGTCGTCCTGTTCCTTATTTAAACAACCGCACCAATTTTTTTTTTTCGTTTTATCAACTCTCTTATCAACCACATAAGCTTTTACCTCAATCATCATTTTCCAAACGCCACTCTTATTCAGCTTTCTCCAGTTCCTCATCTTTGGTTTTACTCAGCTTTTCCACCTTCCTTATCTTCATGTCTCTTCCCTTTCTTCCGTTCTTGTTTCTTCTTTTCTCCATTTTCTTCACTTTATTTTTTTTTTCTTTTACCCACTTCCTCCCGTTCTTCCCTTTCCTATTCCTCTGTTCAGGCCAAAATTTATCTCATCAAAATTTGCCATTATTATTATTATTATTATTATTTATTTTTTGTATTGTTTTGTACTATTGTTCCCATCGTCTTTCTTTATACTGTTCTTTTTCCCCGTTTTCATATTGTTCTGCTTCTCCCATTCGTGCTCCTCATCTCCCTCCTTCAACTTTTATTTATTTTTATTTTTTTTACAGTCCATACTTCGTCCTCGATACACCTAATTTTTGTTCCATTTCCTTCAAGTCAGTATGCTTCCTTTCCCTTCAAAATTCCCTGATACCTTTTCATCTCCCCCTTTTTTTTTTTTTTTTTTTTTTCCCTGCCCCTCTCCATCTGCAGTCATGGCTTTCATATTCTTCTTTTGCAGTTGCTGATACTACTGATATCACTTCCATTCTCATTTCTCCTATTTTCTGTTTTCTTCTCTCTTTTTGTCATCTTTTTCCCTCTCTTTATCTCCAACTTCCATTCCTGTTTCTTTCTTCTCCTTCTCTATCTCCTCGTGCTCTTCCTGTAATGTTACCAAGCCAGCCATTATCACTGACCCAAATTATCTCTGTCCCATTTCCCTTGCGTCTGGTTTAACTGCTCTTGCACTCCTCCTTTCCCGCCCAGTCCTCTCATCTCCCCATTTAAGCTCTTCCTCTTTCATTGTTTTATCCTACGTTCTCTTCCCCTTCCTCTTTTCTCTCTTGTTCCCTTATCTATCAGACACACAAAGAAAGAACCAAAGACTAGAAACATTAAATATTGCTCATTGAAAACTTTACTGAATAAAGGAAAGCTTGAAGTCAAAATCCTTCCATTTCGGGATGCCTAGACGCATTGCATTTGAAAGACTTGGGGTCATAGAGAGAGAAAAGACATACAGAGGAAGAGTTCCAAAGTTGACCAGTTGTGGATACGAAAAACTAAAAGTAACCGTCAACTACTGCTTTAGGTTACTGCAAGGAAAGGGCGAGAAGCGTAGCCAGACGAGTGCCGTATATCAACTATAATGGGGAAGGGATATAAGCAATGAGTGAAAGAGCTGTAACTAGTAACGAGACAGAGAGGGGGGAAGGGGGAGGGGGAGGGGGAGGGAGGAGGTGAGGAAGGGACAGAAGGAGGGGAAAAGAAATGGGAAGGAAAGGGTAAGACAAGAGGAATCACACAGCAAATGTTCAGTCAGGGTCGCTTCATTGGGAATTTCCTTACTTTCAGATCCCTTACCATTCAAATTTCAAGATGTAGGAACAACGCTTGCTATAGCGCTAGGCACCTCGAGGGTATTTTGTGGAGTCCAACCCAGAGATATATACTCGTAAATTCCATCTGCCGTCTTGTGGACACTCCTATCACCTTCATGACCTCAGTACCTATCTTCATAAGTAGAGGTCAATGTCGGCATGTTTAAAAGGTGATAGGCAAAGTTCAGCTTATTTTTCTTGGTCATAATCTTTGATAATTTGAGTGTGAGGATGCAACACCTTGAAAAGAGCACGATGTATCAATATTCAGCGTATCGATGTGTGTTTAGTTACTGTATCCTACATTCACAGTCTCTTTCTTTTCACCCTATTTTGCTTCTGGCTACATCCCATACTCTTCTAATTCATCCTAATTCGTCTCCTCTACATCAGATACCCTTACCCATTTCTTTTTTCTGTTTCTCTTTCTCACATCCTTAGTACTAATCATCTGCGTCCCCTTCAACCTTTCTCCTCTTTATTTTTCTATAACGTATCTCTTTCTTTCCATTTCTCCTCATTCTACTTTTCCTCTTTCTCCCTTTTTTTTTTATATTTCTCTTTTTCTTACATTTTCTTTTCCTATCGGTCCCACTTCCTCTTCTTCCTCGTCCGCCTCATCTTTTCTTCTTTATATTCCCGCCTTTTTTTTTTTTTTTCTGTTCCTCATCTCTCACTTCCCACCTCTTCCTACCTCTTTTTCTTTTTTCTCCATCTTCCTCCTCCTCTCCCTTCATCTCCTCCTCCTCCTTCTTCTCCCCCTTTTTTTCCAGCTCTCTCTTCATTCACTTCCTTCATCTCTCCTCCTCTTCCATTTCCTCCTTTTCTCCTCCTCCTCCTCCTCTTCCTCCTCCTCTTCTTTTTCTTCTTCCTTCTTCTCCTCCTCCTCCTCTTCTTCTTCTTCTTCCTCCTCCTCTTCTTCTTCTTCTTCTTCCTCCTCCTCTTCTTCTTCTTCTTCTTCTTCTTCTTCCTCCTCCTCCTCCTCCCCCTCCTCCTCCTCTTCCTCCTTTCAGTTCCTCCAGTTCTCCTCTTCTACTCCTGGTCTCCTCGTCTTCCACTTCAAAGTAGAAAGGAGTACAAAGGAAAGCAAACAGCAACAAACATAATGGTTCTTTCGAGCCTGCTTGATACAGAGAAGACTATCACTATGATATCTAATCCCACAAGTTGAAGGTAAGGATAGTAAAGCAAGAAGGCTCACCTCCAGTTCTCCTTCTCTCTCCCTCTTCCTCCTCCTCTCCTTCCGTTTCCCCTCCTCCTCTCGCTCTCCTTCACCTACCTCGGCTCCCTTTCACAGTAACTGCCGGGATGCCGCTGCTAACTCATAATGCTTTTACTGCTACTGCAACGCCTCTTCCTAGTGCTCTTCCTCCTCCTTCTCCTCCTCCTCCTCCTCCTCCTCCTCCTCCTCGTTTCTTTCCATCTCCAACCTTTTCTGTTTCCATCTCTCCAGTTCCTCGCATTCCTCTTCTGCCTTTTCTCCTCGTCTTCTTCCTCTTAAATATTATTCTCTTTCTCTCTCACTTTCATTATCTTTACCTCACGTCTATTTCTTCTGCCAATTGTTCATTTTCCCTCTTCTTGTTGCCTCCCCCCCTTCTCTCTTTCTCTCTCTCTCTGCTTACCCATCTATCTCCTCTTCCTCCACCTCCTTCTCCTCCTTCTCTTCTTTTTTTCCTTCTTCTTCTTGCTCTTTAGTTTGCCTCTCCCATCACCCACTTCTGTCTCTTCTGTCTTTATAGATAATTTTTTCTTTCTTCCCTCTCTTTCCGTTATCTCGAATCCTGCACTTCTTTTTTTTTTTTTATTTATTTTTTTTTTGTTGGGGAACCTCTTTCTGATTCACAATCCTTTTTCTATCATTCATATTCCCACTTTTTTTTGTTCTTTTCCTTACCTATTACCATTTTTTTATTTCTCATTTCTTTTCCTTCCTCTCCTCTTCCTCTTCCTCCACTTCCTTTTCATGCTTCTACTTCCAAGCAAAATAAAAGCCCATGGAATAAAACGAAATACAATGAAATGGTTACAAGACTGGCTTTCAGACCGAAAACTGCGAGTAATTGTGATAAACGGAAAGGAATCCAAATGGCGTAATGTGATTAGTGGCGTTCCCCAGGGCTTAGTACTTGGACCGATTCTTTTTATTATCTACATAACGACATAGATGCGGGTCTAAATAGTAAAATATCCCAATTTGCTGACGATACTAAAACAACCAATAAAGTAACTTCAAAGTTACAGTGACAACAGTTACAAAATGACCTTAATCCCTTGGCAAGCTGGGCAGAAAAATGGCAAAAGAAATTCAACATATAAAAATGCAAAGTACTTCACATTGGAAATAACGTCCATGCGAATTACAAAATGATTAACATCCACTTATCAAGTACAGACAATGAAAAGGATCTTGGTGTGATAATTTCAAATTACCTAAAACCGAGTAAGCAATGCACCGAGGCTGTTAAAATTGCAAACAAGCCTGTTGGTTTTATTGGAAGAACTTTCAAGCTTAAATCGGAAAAGTCATACTTGCCTTGTACAACTCGCTAGTGCGCCCCCATCTCGAGTATTGTAAGCAATTCTGGTCTCCGTACTACAGGAACAACTACAAACGTTAGGGAAACTACGGTGAAGAATAACAAAAATGATACCACGACTGAGGAACAAATCATATGAGGAACACCTTGAAGAACTTAAATTGTTTAGCTTAACGAAATGCAGGTTAAGAGATGACCTTACTGAAGTTTTCAAAATCATGAAGGGATATGACAACTTAGACATGAGTAAATATTTTGAAATAGACCGGTTGAGTCAAACCAAGAGTAATGGCTGCAAAATTATGGGAAAGCTTGTCCAGTCCCATGAAGTAAGATGCTTCTTGTTGAATGGTTTCGTAAGTATTTGGAACAGATTACACTCAGATACCGTGAACATTATCTTAGTTAAGACATTTATAAACAAAATAGACAACGTAATCCTCAGCTGACTCATTTTCTGTCTGAATAACTTACTTTTACCAGCTACATTAAGTTCATTCCCCTCCTGTCTACAAGACACCTCGTAAACTTAACGTATCCATTTATAGCGTCGTTTAACGTCATTATATATATATATATATTTCAATTTATTCAATGCAAATAAAGAAATATAAGCACAGAGACACAGAGAGCCCTGAGTTAACAGCCACTACTCTTACTTTCCACCTGTGATGAGCTGTGGATCACTGAGGGTCCCTGTTAGTTAAGTGACCACCAACGGGATTTTTTTTTAATGTACCAGGGGTCACTGCTTCAGGAGGTATCTTGTGAACCTGTCCTACATGGGAAAATTCCTTGTTTCAGTGGAGTGAATGCAGCTGGGGCCTGATTGACTGCTGCCTACCTTAAAAGCGCCAGGCAGGGCTGCCGCACCACCCCTGAACATTCATTCTGTGCAATGTGCAATTTCCATGCTGTGTCTACAGACTCCCCGTTAACTCAACGTTCCCGTGTATAATGTCAGGGATTAGTTATTTGTTTATTTGATTACTTTCTCGTTCATGTTCTATAAACTGGTAGCGTATAGATAAAGCTTTATAGAATGTAGCTTTTCCTTTCAGCCCTTCCTATGAAATTCCCATGTCAGTTTTTCCATGTTGCATGATGGTCCTTCGCACTTTTTCCTGGAGAGTTTGGAGGCGGAGAGAGCCTTCTTGCTTTACTATCCTTATCCTTCAGCATGTAGAGTTAGATCTTGCAGTCACAATCTGCTCAGTAACAGGCAGCCTCGAAAGCACCATATGGTCTGTTGCTGTTTGCTTTCATTTGTATTCCTCCTCCTCCTACTTTCATTTTTTTTTCCTCTTCCTCCTCTTTCTCCTTACCATTCTTTTTTGTCCTCCTCAATCTCCTCTTCATCTCGCTTCTCATTCATAACGATATCTTCTCTCCTCCTCCTCCTCCTCCTACGTTCATACTTTTTTATTTTCTTCCTCCCCATCCTTTCTCTTTACCGTACTTTTTTGTCCTCCTTCATCTCTTCATCTCACTTCTCATTCATCACGATCTCTTCTCCTTTCTCCTTCTCCTCCCCCTCCTGTTTTCTTCCTTTTCTTCGCCCCTTCCTGCTTCCCCACTCTCATCCTGCCCCCCCCTTCTCTCTTTCTCTTTCTCTCTCTCTCTCTCTCTCTCTCTCTCTCTCTCTCTCTCTCTCTCTCTCTTTCTCTCTCTCTCTGATTGATCCACTCACTTGGTGTAGTACTGCCTTCTTCTTCACCTTTATCATTCTATTTCTGTCGCTTCCCTCATTTTTTCCCGCTCACAATATGTATATAAGTATATCTTTACACACCAACCAAGTAAGTGGTTCAGATGCAAGCTTAATATACATTTAAATACAATTAATTTAAATAAATGTACAACTTAAAAACAAGAGGGGTAACAGTTTATCATCGAGACACCTGATATTATTTGGAAGTATATTGTGTTCAGTGACAGGTTAAAATTTTCAGTTACATCTTTGACATTAACTTACTCCTTTGGCACTAACTAAAGTATGGTGTACAAAATATACTAGCTTTAGAGTGAGACAAAAAAAAATCTGGCTGTCTTCTCATGTCACTGCACACTCTTCTCTCAGATTATTCACTTCCACTTATCCCGACCGGCTTATATCTAAGGTATATTCTTCCCATCCTCCCTCTCCATGCGACCTTGGCTTCCTCTCCCTCTCCCGTCCCCCCCCCCCCCGCCTCCTACCCACCCACTGTCCTACCCCTTCTTCGTCTCACCTACCCCCACCCTTCCCACTCCTTCTCTTCCTTTCCCACTCCCCCACCCATTACCCTTTCCCTGCCCACATTCACCTTTCAGTCTCTCCCATGCCTTCTTCTTCTCTCACTTCTCATTTTGCCCACGTCTTTATCCTCCTCCTTCCTCATTTACCCCTGCCAATTCCTCTCACCCCACATCCTGCCCCCTGCCGTTCTCTTGCCCCCCATCTTTCCATCCCTTCCCCTTTCCTCCTCCTCCCCTTATCCCTCCTCTATCTGCCCCCTGGCTTTCCCCTACTCCCCACCCACCCTCTTTCTGCTCCTTGCACTATCGCTGCCGCCTTCCAATCTGTTCTTCCCTCTCCCATTAACCTACCCCTGCCGCTTCCCTTCCCCTTCTCTTGCCCTGTTCCTACCCCTTCTCTCCTACTTTTTTCCCAGCACTTTCCATGCCTCCTTTCCTATTCCATCCCCCTCACTCCTCACTTTCCCTACCTCTACGTCTCTCCCTGTCCACCTACCTCAGTCCTCGTTCCTTCCCCCTCCTCCTGCCCTTCTCCAGCCCCATCTACCCCATCTCAGAGTGGGGCTAACACTCATCACGGCCCATATCCCTCTGTCAATCAACCCAGCTCGTAAACCCAAGCGAAGAGCTCTGGTTAATACCCATAAAATTGGGCCCTTAAAACTGCCTATTGTTTCAAGCCCTTCTCCTCTTGACGACCTTTTTGAAGCCTCTTTATCTCAGGATCATCTCTCCACGCTTTCAGCTTGATTCTTTTTCCCCGGATGTGCATCCTATATTAAACTACTCTGCTCAAATATCATTTACAGGTTATTTTTACAATCTCTCTTCTTAAACTGTTGAAGTCAATGCACCTTATCGTCAGAATTTTATAAATAGCCTGAGTATAATTGACATCAATAATATTTTCTATTATCAGTGGCTTACTTCCTCATTAAACTTTAAAATTAAAAGTCTTCTTTAAAAAATACACACACACACACACACACACACACACACACACACACACACACACACACAACGAATAGGGGTTTTATTCCTTCCCTTGCCCTCATTTTGCCACCCTTTTATTTTCTAGCACAGTCATTAGGAGCTAAGAAGTGGGCGCCTTATCTCTCGCCTGCCTCACTTTTTTCCTCCAATTTTTTTTCTCTCCCTCCTCTCTTCCCCTTCCCCCCATTCTACCTTTAAGATTATTGTTGGATCTTTATCTGCTCAGGCTCCTCTCCTCTGCTTTCTCGCCGCCTTCTTATTTTTCTCCTCTCCGACTGGCATTTTTGAGACTTTTATGGAGGCTTTGTCTGTTCCTTCCCTCCTGCTTCGTTTTCCTTATTTTTCTTCTACCAGTTCGTTTCTTGGTATGCGACTTGCCTTCTCTCTCTCTCTCTCTCTCTCTCTCTCTCTCTCTCTCTCTCTCTCTCTCATCACAACTTTTCTTCCCTTTCCAACTCTTTCCTTTTTATCCTTCTCACCTCGTCCACCTTCTCGTTTCACCTGAGTTCTTTCTTCATCTTACACTTTCAGTCTTCGACACGGTTATGATGCAGTATTATCATTGCTTTTATTTTCCTTGCTGCCTTCACATCCAAGAAGCCATTTTACTATCTACTCTTTTCCAGTTTCCTGTTTACTTTTCACTTCTGTTTCATCATGACATATCCCGAAGGTCACTTGGTGTTGTTGTTCTTGTTGTTTGCTTCGTGGTACTTTTTTTTGTTGTTAATACCAACGCTTTCTGCCACAGCCTCATGCTTTTATTTCTGGATCGATTGGCTTGAAAACTACTCACCATGTGCCCGAGCCTGGTATCTTGAGACACCTTTTTCAAAATTTGCGTTAAGGCCTTTTATAATTTTAGAGGCCAAAGGGTAAAAAAGGGGCACAATTCATTATTTAAAAACACTTGTAAAACTACCAGGCAGCAAAGCAACTATACCTTGGCATGTGTTCCTTTCGGCTTTTAACACGGTAATGGTTTGGTGCAAATTCGACTCGAGGTGGCTACCTAGTCAGTTTGTTTTGTGATTTTTTCCCCTGCGTTAGAAAATAAATTAATCTGTCCGCTTACTTATATCTTCCATTTCTCTTTGCCTTCTTTCTTTTTCCTTTCACTTATACCCGTCGTCGATTTTTAGTTTCTTCTGTTGCTACTGCTCTTTCTTCCTCCCCCTGTCCTTTGCTTCTCATTCCCAATCGATCTTCCGCTTTTCTCCCTCCTCGTCCTTCTTCCATCTTTTTCTCCTTCCTATTCTTTCATTTTGTTTCTTCCTCCTCCCTTTCTTCAGTCTCCTCTATCTTTACACTCCTCTTTCTTCTTTCTTCCCTTTCCTTCTCCTCTGGTTCCTTCTTTCTCTCTTCCTTCTTTCCCTCCATTCTCTCACTTCTCCTCTTCGTTTTTTTTTTTCTCTTTCCCACTCTTCGTTCCCCTTCCTCTTTCTCTGTCATACTTAGCTTTATGATTAGGCTATTTTCTTCTCTCTATAATAATTTTCTTTCCTCTTTACACTTTTCCCTCTTTTCTTTTTTGCTCTATCTTCTTCCTTCTCATTCTTCTGCCTTCACAATTTCCTCCTGTTTTTCTCTTCCTCTTTGACTTCCTTTTTCTGTTTCTTCCTCTTCCACTTTCTTCATCCATCGCTTTCTTCCTTCTCTCCTTCCGTCTCACCTAGCGCCACAACGCGAGCGGTAACTAGAGATTGTTCTGGGTTGTGTACTCGAGAGGGTAACGGAGGGGGCTTGCTGTTTACTGTTATGGTGGGGGGGGGAGGAGGAGGAGAAGGAGGAAGACGGGAAGAGAAAGGAGATGTGGAAGCAAGAGGAAGCAAGTAGAGATGGAAGAGGCAATGAAGGAGTAAACGGGTAGGGAAGGATAGGAGTGAAGAATGAAGGATGAGCAACGACGTGGAGAACAAGGAAAGAGGGAGGAAGGGGAGCTCATAGTAAGGAAATGTAGGAGTGAAGAGGTGAGGAGTGAGAGAAGAGCAGAGAGGTCGGGGAGGGAGAAGGCAAAGAAGAAGGTAGTGGAAGAGAAAAGTAAGAAAAGAAGGTGATAATTGAGAGGGGAAGGGGTACAGTTGGAAATAAATATGGAAGGGATTAGAGTTGGGAAGGGGTGAAGAAAGAGACAGGAAGGTAGTAGAGTTGGGAAAAGGTGAAGGAGAGAGGAAGGAAGAGGGGAGGATAGTGGTTAAGAGGGAAAGAGGAAGAAGTGAGGAAATAAGGAAGGAAAGAGAAGGAGACAAGGAAGGAAAAGAAAAAAAGGAAGGTAGAGAAAGTAAGAAGAAGAAGGTAGGAAAGATAAAGTAGAAGAAGGTAGGGAAGTAAAGAAAGAGGTGGGGAAAAAGAGAGGAAGATGAGAGGGAAGCAAAGAAAGGTGGTAGGGAGGCAGAGGAGAGCGAAGGGAGGAATGACATGGGAAAAATTTGGAGACGAATGAGAGAACAGGAACGAGGAAGGAGAAATAAGGCATGAAAAAAGATAAAAAATAGTTGGGGAGGAAAAAAGAGAGAAATTAGTAAAGACAAAGATGAGGAAGGGATAGTACAAAAAAAGGACTAAGTGCAGATATAGAAAGTGCATATAGAAGGTGCGAATAACGAAGAGTTAGGGAAGATAGAAGGTAAAGATAGGCGAAAGAGGGAAAACAGGGAGAGAGGGTTGGAGTGAAAAATACAGACGAAGGAAAAGGGACAATGGGAAAATAAGGGGTAAAGGAAGTTCGAAATGGAAATGGCATGAGGAAGGAAAGAGGAAGAGGAAAGTTAATAATGGAAGAGGAACATGTTGACTTTTGAGGTGTAACAAAAGTATGGCTAGATAGGATTCCAGAAGGGTAGTAAGAAAGGACAGACAGAAGTAAGGATGGTAAGAGGTAAAGAAAGAGGAGAAACTAAAGATGAGGGGAATGTACAAGGCAAGGTGGGATGTAAAGAGGCAAATGTGTTAGGCAAAGTTAGAGAAGGCAGAAGTATAGAAATGTAGAAAGCAGGAAGGTGGGTGAGGTAGGAGGCAGGACGGTGAGGAGGTAAGATGTGGAGAGAGAGAGAGAGAGAGAGAGAGAGAGAGGGGTTAATGGATGCCTATCGACTACACTAGTCATTGACGCAGAACATTCATTTTTGTTGCCCCGATCTTTCGTTAGTACACAACTCAAATTAGTCTGCTATATCCAGGATCCCAAATGTACTACTTGTTCAACAGAGACCTGGAGGAAGTATTTTGTCCAGGAGTCTAACCGGCCCAAGAGTTGAGTTTGTGTTCTAGTTGCTATCTGGCCTTGTTAATCCAAGTACCGCAAGATCAGACAAGGAAAGGGGGGCGGGGGAATGTACAGAAAGGATGGAGAAATGATCATGAAGATGCAGAAAAAGGTAGAGCAAGTGCAGAACTACAAGGCAGATGTGGGATCATATTGGATTTTGCTATGGTTAAGCACTATATAGAGCTTCGTCAAAATGACTACCATGTGCACGAAATCGTTTGGCGACAGAGTATACAAACGTGTTGGTGAAAATTCTTAGGCTTGGCTCACTGATCGGACAGTTCCTTGATATGCTTCTACAGTAAACAAACAATAAATCTAGCTGTAGTGGTACTCTCAGAATCTTATCCTTTTGTCAGTTTTGTTCTCATTTTGTCCATCAATTTTCTCAGGTGTGCACATTACTCTTAGTTGTATCTACCCATGGTTTAATGTCTCCATGCGTGACCTTTTTACTCACAACGTCCAGCACGACAGTAATAAAGAGTGTTTCTCACTGGGACAGAGGGAACTCGTTGTTTTAGATGCCTAATATATTAAAAAGTTCCCCCATCTATTCACCATAGCCTGCCATATGATCATCCCCTTACCTTCAGTAGCACACAGCAGGGTACTTCACTATCTTATAATTTTGGTTTCTCTTTCTCTCTTGATGTTTCTTGAAGGAATCATAGTATTACACTTGTAGAATATCGTTTTTCAAGCACTGAATATGCTGCTGGGTGTGCTGCACTCCATATTTTTTCAAACCTGTACAGTTGTTGACTCCACACAAGGGTCATGTTCGCACCTATAAACAGTACAGATCATTTGTGTGGGTGTCACACCAAACATACCTTTTTAATACAGAGTGGAATAAAAATCATGCTGACTACTCATAATATCCACTTCTTTCATTAACCTCCTCCAGTCTCTGTCATTGCGGCAGTGTTACGTCACTGTCTTTTTGCTATAGCCATTTCAATGAACACGGCTTTTCTGAACTCGCTACTTGCATGTTCCCACCTTTCAGTCAGGCACAGAGCACTTTTCTGTCTTTCCATTATGTCTGCTTTTCTGTCCAGTTCTCTTCTGCAGTAGTGGAGTGGTATTCTAAGTCTTTCATGTGTACAGATTTACTCAACGATAGGCAGCTTGTCTGTTAAGCCCCGTCCATCCTCACCCACCGCCGAGAGAGTGGGTGAGGAGGGTCGTGGCCACAACTTCAGGCAGGGGACGAGGCTTAAGAGACAAGTTGCCTGCTGGGGGGTATAGTCAGCTGTGGCACAGTCTATATTTACCATTACCTTCAACTTCTTTTTATATGCATTGTTTTCTGTCAACTCGAATTGAGTAACCTTTCATTTGGCTGCCATTTGACTAATTAACTATCTATCTATCTATCTGTCTATTGCCAGACGTCTCAATCCCGTTTGGGGTGGCCACAAACAAATCGCCTCCATGTCTTCCTGTCCCCCGCCATTTCACTGCCCTGCTCCCAACTCACACCTCCCTCTCTCATATACCTCTCCACCCCATCCCTCCATCTCATCCTCGGCCTCCCCCTCCTCTTCCCCCTTCCACCTCACTCACATACACTTTCTTCGTCAGTCTTTCACCCTCCATCCTCTCCACATGGCCAAACCACCTCAGTGTGTTCCTCATAACACTTCCTATCACATCCACATTCACACCACAACGCTCCTTTATATCCTCATTCGTCAGCCTATCTCTCCATGTGACTCCACAGGCTCCTCTTAAATAACTCATTTCCACTGCTCTCACTCTTGACTTGTGTCCTTCCAACAACGTCCAAGCTTCACTTCCATACGTTAGAATTGGTATCACAATACTGTCATGTAGTAACTTTTTCACTTCCATGCTCACTTCCCTGTTTCTTATCACTGCTTTCAAAGAACCAGCAACCTTTCTTCCCTGCTGTACCCTTTCAAGCACTTCACCCTCCAAACCCCCATCCTTACTCATCACACTACCCAAGTATTTAAACGTACTCACATTTTCCAATTCCTCACCATCCAACCTCGCTGTACATTCACTGACTTCACCTCTCTCAAAGAGCATCACTTTACTCTTCCATACATTCACCCTTAGATTCCGTTTCTTACACACTCTCTCAAACTCATCCACCAAGCCTTGCAGCTCTCTTTCGTCTTCACTCAGCAACACAGTATCATCTGCAAACAATAGTACAGGGAGTTTCCAAACACTATCCTCTCTCAACAGGGCCACTCCAACATCCACTACCCTACCTTGTACATCTGTTATTACCTCATCCACGAACAGATTGAACAACCATGGTGACATGACACATCTCTGTTTCAACCCAACCTCCAAAGAGAAAAATTCACTTAGTTCACCATCCACACGTACTGCAGCCTTAGCACCATCATACATACTCTTCACAGCATTCAACAGCTTTCCATCTACTCCATATATTTTTAATACTTTCCACAATCCCTGTCTATCTTAATTAACTTTGGAAGAAATAAGGGAAGGAAAAGGGAAATAAGAGAAATTCAAGATTTGTCGAAAACATGATTTGTACAAATCTCTCGTCGAACTATCATGCTATCTCATTATCCATGCTTCCATCTTGCCGTCTGTGTTTGTTTATCTATATCATTTGTTTGTCTATCTGTATTGGTCATCTATCTGTTCCTATCATCTGTCAGTCTGTCTATCTTATCTACCTATCTCTCTATGTTGTCTATCTATCTACAATATATATATATATATATATATATATATATATATATATATATATATATATATATATATATATATATATATATATATACCCGGTATATGTTTGTTGCTTAGCTGCGAATCACGTAAAGATTAGTGTGAAAATATAAATACGACACATCCAAGTACATCTGTACCTAAATTGCAGCAGCATCTTTCTCGACATTCACCCTTTCTTCATGAACTCCCGTACTTTGTCTATCTTTTAAAATAAACTGTGTAAAAAATCGCCCGAAAAGAAGCGTCGAAAATGGGTTAATATTCTTTCAGGAAAAGGGAGAGGAAAAAGTGAGGAAAAATTCAGCCAAACTTGTGTCTTAAAAGAAATTCCTGGTCCACTGGAAAAATAATTAATGTAACTCCGGCAACAACTTAAAACGGATTTCTCTCTCTCTCTCTCTCTCTCTCTCTCTCTCTCTCTCTCTCTCTCTCTCTCTTAATAGATCGGTAGATAGATAGATAAACAGATATAGATATATTTGACTGTCTGTCACTCTCTGCCTCATCTGAGTGGAGAGCTAGGAAAATGAATCAAGGTTCAGGGAGTAACTGATTGAATAAGTTGTGAGAGAGAGAAGATGTGAGTGATTTGGTGGGGAAGATCAGGGCTAAGAGAGAATAATATGTAACTGAATGCTCTAATGGCTGAGAATAAAAGAGAGACTCATAGGCTGATCACTCGAGCCAATTACTGCAACATTCAGGCAGTGATATAAGGGACAAGGGCAACTTCTGATATTCTCAACTGGTCACAGATGCAACGTTCCTTTAGTGACTCAAAGCATCAGTTCTTCCATCTACCTGGAATGGAAATCTAAGTAGACGAAATGACATTGAGGAAATGACTGAAAAAATGAAATTAGGTAATTTGTGGGTGTTAATTATATAGAGATTTTTTTAGTGAATAAAGTGACGAGAGAGAGAGAGAGAGAGAGAGAGAGAGAGAGAGAGAGAGAGAGAGAGAGACTTCTAATCAACTGCATCATGTAACAGCACCTGTGGAGTGTAAAAATGAAGAAAAAAATGAGAAGTGAGCAAATTACATAATCAAGGGAAGTATTATAACTACATCCAGAATCGAGAGGGGAAATAATTTTTAAGGGAGAAGTGACACGACGAGGAACGCTTAGATAGTAACAGTTTATGAGAATGGAAACAAAAGAGAGCTACGGAAAGAAAATTTTAGAAAACAATATTAACATTCAGAATCAGAGAAAGGGAAAGGGAAAAAGAAATATCAATTTAATCTCGGCCTCCCATTTAAGTTTTCATAAGAAGCAAGCGCCCTGCTGGCAAGAAAAAAGTGAAAAAAGAAGAAAGAAAGAAGAAAAGACTAAACTTATTAGCACCGACACTCTTCAGGACCTTCCAACCACTCCCCTCCTCCTTGCCATCCCTTCCTTCCTCCCTCCTCTCCTTCCACACCTATCCCCTCCTTCCTCTCCCCTCCCGCCACTTCTTCTCTTCTTCTTCCTCTCCTGCATCTACCCTTTCTCCCTTCGCTCCCTTTATCTGTTCGTGTTCTTAATTTTTCTTATTCCCTTTCTGTTTCTCATTCTCATCATCATCATCTTCATCTTTTCCTCCTCCCTTTCCCTCCCATTCTTTAGATTTCCCTTCTCTTTTATTTTCCCTTTCTTTTTCCTTCCGCTTCTCCCTCCTCTTTTAGTTTCCTTCCCTTATTATACACTTACTTTCCCTTCTTTTTGCTACTCTCATTCCCAAGCTTCACCTCCTTTCCCCCCTTTCCTCTTGTTTTTCCCTACTTCATTCCTATTGCCTCCTTCCTTAGCCTCCCTCGGCATCATCCTTACATCGACTTACCTTCCCGACACACCGTTTCCTCACGTCCATTCTTTTCTTACTCTCCCATTTTCACCTTTCCCTTAGTCATCATCTCTTCACTCTTAGCTCTGTTTTCTACTTAACACTCGTTTCCTCCCATTCTCTTCTGAGTTTTCCTCTCTTCATTGAAGTTTTCTATTTAATTATAGTACCTTCTTTTCTTCATCATATTCTTTCCTTCCATCACCCCTGTAAATTTTCATTTTGTTATGTTTCCTAATCTTTTTTCCCTCACATTTATTCCCATACCCATTTCATCTCTCTTCAGCCTCCCTTTGCTCTCCTTACCCTTCCTTTATCTGTTTTCTTGACTTCATCAGATCTTTACCCCTTATTTTCGAGAGCCTAAGTCTTCTTCGTACTTTTTCCGTATTGAGCTAGTTTTTGCACATTTCATCTTTATATTCTTTTGCAAGTTATTTTTGTCATTCCAATTAACACAAACTGCGTAGAAGCAATATAAATTAGTAACGTGTCATATTTAAAACGAAACTACTAAGGAAGAAGTACAAAATGAGCTCTCTAAGTCCTCGAGAGCACGACTTCCTGTGTCTCTTTCATTTAGATTTACTCCTGCTAACTTACTTTCTTCTTTCAAGTCATGTAGATATTCTTACTTACTCCCCCTGTCTTCTTCCTCCCTTTAACTTCGCTCTCTCTCTCTCTCTCTCTCTCTCTCTCTCTCTCTCTCTGTCAGTCTGTGTGTCTCCTTATTCTCCCCTTTCTTTCTCTATTGCCAGCTTCCCTCTTTTTATTTTCTTAAGCTGCTGTCCATCTGTCACATTTTCAGTCTTATCTTACCAGTTCCTCGCCTCTTTCTCCTCCCCTCTTTCTTCTTCATTCCTGTGGACTTCATTCTCCCCGCACCTACTTCAGACGCCTCTTCTCTTCGTCTCCAACATCCTGTCCCTCATCGCCGCCGTCGTTTCTTTCTCTCTCCGTCTTACATCATCAACCGCCTAATCACTCCTCATTCTTTTTTTTCTTTTCTCCGTCTTTCCTCTTGGGGTCCTTTCCAGGCTTTCTGATCCACCACTCCTTCCTCCTCCTCTCCCCTAATCACCCCGTCCTCATTTCCTTTACATTTTTCTCTGCCCTCTCTTCTCGTTTCACCTCCAAGTCTTCTCACTCCAGTTACCGCTCCCTCCGGCTTTCTCTTCACGTCTGTATTCCTCTACAGTTTTTCTCCAACATATCCCTACCACTTCGTCCATCAGCTCCAACACAAACCCACCACTGTTTATTTTGCTTTTCTCTCACAACTCCAACACATCCCACCCACTCCGTTAGCCTTACCTCTGTCTCTCCAGCACATCTCCGCCACTTCACCAGTCCTTTTGCCTTAATCTTTTCTTCCAAGCACTTCTACACCACTCCATTTGCCTTGCCCACTTCCAACATATTTCTGCCATTTCTTTAACCATGCTCACTTCCCTCCAGTACACCCCCACCACTCCTCCTTTAGCTTTCCTTGTCCTCTCTCCAACAACACCACTCCTTTAGCCTTGTTCTCTTTCTCATAACACATCCCTATACACCTTCAGCCTCGTTCATTTTCCTTCAACACATCCCTACTTCTGCTTTAGCACTGCTCATTTCCCTCCAACACTTCCCCACCACTCCTTTAACCTTGCTCTCCTTCCTCTGGAACATTTCCGCCTTTCTTTTAACCTTGCCCTCTCCACTCCAACTCCACTGGCCCCACCCGCTCTTTCCCTCCAACTCCCCCTCCCATCCTCCACCCTCGGAAAAACCTCCCCTCTAAAATTTTGATAATGATGGGACAAGTTTCGGCTCTTTGCGTCCGCGAGAAGGAGGAAAGTTAATTGGATTTATGTAGGTCTTGAAGGGTTGGGGTAGAACGGGAGGGGAGGGAAGGGGAAGTAAGAGGAAGAGAGAAAGAGGAAAGAAGGGGAAGTGGAAGTGGGAGGAGATGAGACGGAGGGGAAAAAGAAAGGTGAAAGTGGGAAGGAGGGGAAAGAATAAGATAAGGAAAGGAAAAGAGAAAGAAAAGAAAGAGAAAGTAGATGGGAGGAGACAATAATGGCAAGAATGTAAGAGGGGAGGGAAATATGGGATAAATAAAGGTAAGGGAAAAACGAGGAGAGGTACTGGATAAGGGAAGGGAAGGGAAGGACAGAGAAAGGTGACAGGAAATGAGGGAGGGTGATGAAATGATGGAAAAGGAAAGATGTAAAGCTTTTGACTTGAACCTGGGAAGGGTAGAAGCTGAAGGAAATTTCGATGCATATGGGTAGAGAGGGAAAAGGAGGAAGAGCAAAAGATGGAGGAAAATAAGAAAATAAAAGGTCGAAGGGGGAGGGGGGAAGCAATTGAGGGAGACAAGGATAGTTGTGAGAGAGAAAACTGGTGAGGGAACAGAGGAGTGGAATAAGAGGCAAGAAGTAGGCCTGGGAAGGGCAAATCAGTGCTAAGAGAGAGAGAGAGAGAGAGAGAGAGAGAGAGAGAGAGAGAGAGAGAGAATGGACAGTCTGTATGGATGGGGTTAACAAACTGCTGGGTAAGAAGTAAAAAAAAAATAATAATAAAAAAAGAAGAAGAAGAAGCAAGAAGGAAAACAGTATAGAGAATGCCTTGCAACAAAATGTGAAGACGGAAAGAAGGACAAGAAATTAATATATAAATGAAGTAAATCTTAAAAAAAAAACACACAGACAAGTGAACGATGGAGAAAAAATACCTAAAAACGATGGAAACTGTGAGTAATAAGGACGAATGTGAGGAAGTTGAGGACGGAAGAGAGAAGAGAGATAATCAACAAAATGAGTGAAATGTGAAAGAAAAAGAAAAAAGATAATGTAACAAGAAAGGCTAATGAGGAAGAGAGAACGAGGAAAGAATTCATGATAATCAAGATGAGTGCTAGGAGGAAAGGAAAGCTATATGATACAAGAAGGAACATTCAGAGAGTGCAACACCCGTGCCCTCATTTGGTCCAAGGGCTAAACATTTTACTATGCCTCATAACCTTGACTTTTGACCAGTTCTACTCAGAATCAAATTACTTCATTCTTGCCTGGCCCTAACGGTTCCAAGAAATTTCGTCCAAGTCAGATCGAAGCTGTTTCAGTTGAATGTCACGGGGTTTTGAGAATTAAAAAATTAAATAAAGGTTATATGATTTGCTTGAAAAATAGAGACAAAGAATTGACTGTGAAAAGTTTTAATTTATGCCGGCTTACTTCGCCGATTCTCTAAGGATGAGAATTTATAAACTTTCTCAACAGTACACAGCAGAGACTAATTACTCACGAGTGCTGTTTGTAGTACTGTTAGCCTCTCGAGAAAGTGACTCCACCCCCGACAATCAATAACTAATACTAATAGTAATAAACAGGTTCTTGCTGGTGCATGAACTGGCTGGCACAACGGATTTAAGTTTAATACAAAAGGACTGGCCTAAGTACCAGTTATGAATAATGTAAAGTGTTTGTGCGAACTAGGAGCGGCAACTAAAATAAGCTTAATGTGGAGAAATAAAATACGATATTAATTACATTAAGCTCAAAGAAAAGAACTATAAATTTATTGATTACACTGAATTAATTTTATATTACATGAGTCTCAAAATGAATTCAAATAACAAGGAGAATACACTCACTCACTCACTCAAAAGCTAAACTTAAACCTAGGAAAAACGAAAAGAAATACTGGTCAGTGGATGGGGCTAAGCGGAATGACTGGGCGCCGGTACGTAGGATGGACGCTGCAATACGCTAAACCTCTTCGCCGATTCACCGTCTAGGTGGAGATTTCAGGAACTCACTGTACAACGGTGGCGCTGCTCCACGCTGGGCACACGAACCTGCTTTCACAAATATCCAGTCCTGACTAAGTTCGAATTATGAAAGAGGGCGAGGGCCGGCCATGTTTGCTTCAACGGTCAACGGAAAGAGAGTGATATACGCTCACAATAAATCACTCAGCGAAGGCGTTAATGTCGCGTACAAGGATGATCCCTTATGAAACAGTGAAAAATATTCTGAAAACCGTCCCCATCGGGTGAATGCTAGGACGGTTGAACTGAGTGATACTCAGTGGGAATTCCACTAGAATTCGCGGTTTCCACACTGAAACAAAATGTTACGAACCTACAAATACGCTCGCGCAAGTTCGTGAGATTGAACTTTTCTTGTCCTTGAAATCTGACCTTACCCAGTGACCTAGAACTTTGACTGACTGTTCACAAAATGGAATTCTTTTTATGATCACTCATTTCACATAGTTTGGCCTAAATCGGAGAGATGATGCTGAAAATGCACCGGGCCTGTGACCTTAACCTTTGACTTATTGTTCAAAAAGGAGTAGGTCAGTCCAATTGCCCGAACCTTGCCATTCTCCCATTACCTTCAACCCTCCCACTAATTAGGATCTATATCCAATAAAAACTGAAAGGTGAAATTGTTACGTAAAGCTGTGGCCTAGCCCTACGGCCTTAACCTTAGAAGAATTGTTCTAAAAAATTATATGTCAACCCCTTGGCTATTCCTCTAGCCCTCCACTAAACTGGGAACAAAAACTGAATGAAAACTTACACACACACACACACACAGATAGATAAATAGATAGATAGATGGATAGATACAAATGCATAGACACGTCATAGGAAACATAAGGTCAGCTCATTTTTACTAGCGCGGTTATATGAAAAATTAAGAATAGCCATGCGGATTAATTTCAGTAATCATGATTTCTTTTTTAATAAATGATCACTTGCAAAGATAGAATTTGTCCACAGGAAGTAGAGACCAACAGAGGGGAGTCAGTTTAAAGTAGAACTATTATCAGAGGGATATTTACGCATCATGTTACTTACGTTGCAAGAGAACATCAGAGCGGAGGATGATACCGCTGTGAAATGGTGAGTGGGTATGAAGACGCGTAAGTATGATCAGGAGCGAGTAAGTGTTGTGATCGGCGAGTGTGATGCTGGTGAGTGTTGTGGTGACGTTAGAGTTATTTGTAATTGTGACGATGAATAAGTGTACTGAAGCGGGTAGTGGTGAATGAGTGTGACGGTAAGGTGTGTAGTGGTGAATGAATGACTGTGGTGGTGAGTGAGTAGGGTGGCAAATGAGTGTGACTTCAGTGTGTGTTGGCGGATGATTATTATGGTAGTGAGTGAATAAGTGGGTTAGTGAGTGTGCTGTTGGTAAGTGCAGTGATGAGTGCGAGTGGCTGTGAATGAGTGTGGTGGTTGGTGAGTTTGGTGAAAGCATTATGTAACAATAAGTGAGTGGTGTAATGAGTGTGGGTGACGAGTGTTGTGGTGATTGTGTTAAGTGAGAATTGTGGTGAGTGTGGTAATGTGTGGGCATGGTCATGTGTGCGGTGAGAGAGATCATGGTCCTGAATGTGGTGATGGATGAGTGAGGTGATGAGTAGTGTGTTGGTGAGTAAATATGATAAAGAATATGTCGTGGTTAGTGACTGTGATGATGGTGATCCAGTGTGATGATAATGAATAAGTATGATGGAGAATGCCTCAAGGGAAGAAAAATGATATACAGTGATACCATAATGCGACCCTAACGAAAGACATTGATTATGGATAAATGAATTTGTTTGTGATAATGAAGATGGTGATGATGTGATGAGTGAATGCTAATGAGATAATGAGTCTGGTGATGTAGTGATGAATGCAGTCATTATGGTGATGGCAATGAGGCCGAGAGAATGAGGGGGCAAACTTTGGCGGAGGGGTTGAGTTAGTGTGTGTGTGTGTGTGTGTGTGTGTGTGTGTGTGTGTGTGTGTGTGTGTGTGTGTGTGTGTGTGTGTGTGTGTGTGTGTGCGTGCGTGCGTGTGCGTGTGTGTATGTGTCAGTGTGTGTATCTTTCTGTGTGTGTGTGTGTGTGTGTGTGTGTGTGTGTGTGTGTGTGTGTGTGTGTTTGTGTCTGTGTGTGTGTGTGTCTGTGTGTGTGTGTGTCTGTGTCTGTGTGTCTGTGTGTGTGTGTGTGTGGGTGGGTGGGTGTAATGTGTGCATGTATTTTTGTAAGAAATTCAATAGGTTTATATGTGTTCTTTCGCTGGCGCATTTTGTGCTTGCGTGTGTGTGTGTGTGTGTGTGTGTGTGGTGTGAGTGTCGGTGGGTGGGTGGGTCGGTGGGTGGCAGTTTTCTTATGTAAGTGTTTGCGTGCATGTGTCTTTGTTAGTGGGTGGGTGTGTGTGAGTGTTGTTTTCGTACTTGTGCATCTGTATGTGTTCGTGATTTGGCGCTCGCGTGTGGATCTGTGTGTTTGTGTTTGTGTGTGTATTTACCTTGGTTCCTTATGTGTTTGCTCACGCGCGTGTTTGCCTGAGTCCAGGGCATGGTGTACGCACGTTGAGACTGAGTGAAAGATTTAATGATGATTGACTTGCTGAAGAAACGACCCTAATGAGATGAGGCACTGAGTTTAATGTGTGTGTGTGTGTGTGTGTGTGTGTGTGTGTGTGTGTGTGTGTGTGTGTGTGTGTTTGTGTGTATTGTCCATGTGTTGATATTTTGCATATGCGTTTATTTTTTGTGTATGTGTGTGTGTGAAGTTGTGTACATGTGTGTGTGTGTGTGTGTGTGTGTGTGTGTGTGTGTGTGTGTGTGTGTGTGTGTGTGTGTGTGTGTGTGTGAGAGAGAGAGAAGAGAGAGAGAGAATGTGAGCATGTATTGTTTGCGTTTATTATGCGTCACTGGGTTGCATGAGACTATATATTGTGTAGTGTGATTCATGCTTGTCTCTTGTGTGCTTGTGTGATGCCAATGTGTTTGTAAATTGATGTTTTGTGTATGTCAGAAACCAGTGTGTGTGTGTGTGTGTGTGTGTGTGTGTGTGTGTGTGTGTGTGTGTGTGTGTGTATGTGTTTGTGTGTGTGTTTGCTTAACTGAGTACATATGTATTTCATGGGCGTGTATGTGAGCACGTCCAATTGTCCCGGTATGGCAGAGTGTAAATACAGTCTGCTGACCCTGTACTCGCTGCAAATTATGCAGATGAGTGGCAAAATACATTAATTGCCGTATCAATCACTACCATCAGAAAAAACAGTATTTTATGGGACGTGAAACCTCCATTGAAGTGGATGAATGAACTAAAAAAAAAAATCTTATTCAGCGCTGTGTCTAAACAAGTTCCAGCCGTTGTTTCCAATAAAAAAAAATATACCCGGAAAATAGGTCGGTTACAACTATCTGATCTGCCTCATAATGCCCATCTCTTGGATTTTTCTTGACAAATAATCCAGATCAATACAGGATAGAGGTACTGTCACCACTTAGATCCTCTGCCCACAATCTCATCAAAGCCTCATTAGTTAACCCCCCCACACACCCCCGTTCTGAACCTGTCAGGGTGACCCGATGGCACTTTGATAGGGCAAATTGGGGTGGATTTTGAAATTGTCTTGCTGACATTCCATGGCAGTCTTTCTACTCTAGTGATCCTAGTTCTACCTAGTCCCACATTTGCGACTTAATGCTAGCTAGTCTGGATTTATTCATACCAAGTCAACAGTTCACTAAAAGATCGAACTCTTCAAAATGGTTTGATGGCAACTGTGCCAGAGCAACAGCCCAAAAGTCATTATCATATAACTGTTACTTAAAATCAAAAACATCTGAATCACTCTCTCAATTTATAATGGCTAGAAATCATGCAAGAGCTGTAATAAATCTAGCTAAATTAAACTTTCTTCAAAAGCCAGCATCAAAACTACTTAACAACCCTAATGACAATAGGATGTTCTGGTCAACTCTTAATTCTTTCAATAATAACTGTAACAAGTCATCATCCATTCCCCCACTAAAATCTTCAGATGGCAACATTACAAATGAACCGCGTGGGAAAGCGGATATTTTTGCTAGTACATTTGCCAGAAATTCTACCGTAGACGATGCCAGCCAGAATGTCCCAGTACTAGAACTTGACTTTCCCGAAATTGCCCCACTTAGAATACAGACAAGATACGTAAAATCCAACCTTGACAATTTACCTACCAACAAAGCTCCAGGCCCAGATGGAATTCCGCCAATTGTTTTGACAAAGTGCTCCCCTGGACTTGCTTCTGTTCTAGCTAAATTATTCAGACTATGCATATGTACTTCATCATTCCTAAATTCATGGAAAGAAGCCAATATTCACCCAATTCCGAAGAAAGGAAGGTCCTCTGACCCCTCTGATTACAGAGCAATAGCTGTCACATCTTCTCTTGGTAAGGTATTTGAAACTTTAATTAATAAGCACATTGTTAAACATCTTGAATCCAACAACTTAATTAGTGATAGACAATACGGTTTTCACCACGAACGATCCACCATTGACATATTCAGTCTCCTAACTCATACCATCCATCAATCAATTGACCCATATGCAGAAATTCATGCAGTAACCCTTGATATTTCTAAAGCTTTCGACAGAGTATGGCACCGTTCCCTGCTGTCCAAACTCCCTTGCTATGGACTAACGTCTTTTGTTCCTTTGATTTCTTCATATCTTAGTGACAGGAAAATAAAAGTAAAAGTAGATGATGTATATTCCAATTTTCACTCATTTAACGCCGGCGTGCCGCAGGTATCAGATCTGGTGCCAACCCTATTCCTGGTTCATATTAATGATCTCTTATCTGTCACCCGCAGTCCCATCCACTCATATGCAGATGACTCAACACTGTATAATTCGTTCACACTTAGACACTCGTTTACAAAGTCTAATATCTCTACCTCTTAACTCAGTACAGCCATCTCCATAAATCAAGATCTATCTACGATCACTGAATATGGGACAAAACAACCTTGTCTCATTTAATACTAGTAAAACTAAATATATACAATTTACCAATAGACAGATATTGCCAGATTCGTACATTACCTTCAGTGCTACTAATAATCCCATCTCCAAAAGTATTAAAATTCTTGGCATCCCACTTAACAGTGCCCTCAACTGGACCTCTCATGTTAGATCACTGGCTAAAACCGCCTCAAAAAAACTTGGATTATTGTACAGAGTCCGTAACTTCTTCGTTGATGAGCAGTTAGCTCTGATTTATAAGAGTCATGTGCACTTTCAGCTTGAATATTGCTCACCCTTGTGGAATGGATGTGGAGAGGTTGCATTAAAACAAATAGACAAAATTCAGAACAAAGCTTTTAGAATTATTAACAACCCTGCCATTACAAATAAACTACCTCCCCTACAAGTAAGAAGGAATGTTGCCTCCCTTGTATTATTTTACAGGTATTTTTATGGCAAATGCTCAGACGAAGTTGCGACCATGGTGCCACCTCTCCATGCTTTCCCTCTTGCTACACGGGCGTCTGGTAGCGCTCATGACTGGACTGTCACTCAGCCATAATGCATAATGCAGAACTTCTGCCTATCAGAATTCTTTCATTCCCAGAACTGCATCTCTCTGGATTTCGCTTCCCCAGAGCTGCTTCCCTCCAAATTTCAACCCACAGCTGTTCAAGTCTAACTGTTACAGATATTTTATGAACAGAGGACACCAGTCATCTGGTGTATGGATTATTTTTTTATTCATTTGTTTTTCCTTCCTCCGTTCTCTTAAAAAAAAAAGAAGGCAGGGATACTGGGGTAGTATTCTTGAAACCCCCCTACTCCCGGGGAAGGGGGGTTTCAATATAATCTCTTAATGTTAGCAGTTCTTACCTATTTTATTATTAAAGACTGGCATTAGTTCTTGAATACCATGTAAAAGAGTATGCATACAGGCTTCGGAGAACCTATACCGTAGAAAAAATTCGGTGTCAAACATAGCTTCAAAGGGGTTCATGCATTGAGCTCTGCTATAGGGCTCAGTGAGTTCATGCGATCAGTAATAACCCTACGAATACTCCTTGGCTGATCATACCGATTTTGATTACATTTCTGCCTCAAATGCTTGTTTAGGCCATTTTTCCCACCCAGAACCCCAAGATCCCATCAGTCCTGCAAGACACTCGTGACGGGGGTTAATTTGAAAACCAATCAGAGGCACCGAAAATAAAGGTCAAAATCATTCAGATCACACCGAAATACACCAGAAAACTATATTGCCAAGCCAAAACAAGATAGTGCGGATTAGTAAAAGTTTACCGAACGCAAACACGAGATTTCGTAATTCAAACTAACTTGCTGTGCACGATTCGTCTGTTTAGGTAGTACGCGGCCAATCTTCACTGAAGGAATCATTTCACGAGCTAATCAAAACTGATTTTAAAATTATCATGCACCATACCTGATGGACAGCTTAGTAAAAATAATGAAAAATAAAATGAAAGTGGATACAGAATCTCGTCTTTGTTTTCGTCTCGTCATAAATTAGCCGTCTCCTGAGATGCAGTGAAGTCTTTTGAAACAATAAAAATGTTAAACGGTTATATTTTGTTACACGGTGTTTCCATCATTAAATTAAATTTCCAATCACAGACACCATAGGGTCCTACAAATTCCACATAGTTTTCGTTGCACAAGGCTGCCATAATCTGACAAACGGGCATGCGAAGGGGTGCTATGAGACTCCCCGTGGACTCTAGTACTACGCTGTGGTAATCATCTGCCGTTCACCTGGGTACGCTCTCCCTTTCGTGCGTTAAGATTACCAAAAGATACAGATAGGGCAAGGTGAACGCCTGCCCACGGTTTAAGACTACTGGCGTAAGACTATGGACGTCACTTTGCTGCTCTTACCCCTCCCTTTAGGTAGCTAATTCATCGGAGGCAAGACCTAGCAAACCCAACACAGCCTAACACAGCCCAGCCTTTGTCGCTCCCCTACTTCCCTCCCCCCCTTTAACGATTACCCAAGGGACGTGAACACATTGCAATTGGCTCAGCATTACAAACAAGGCAGCCCCCTCATCCATACTCCTGACGCGAAGATTACAGAGGCCATGAATCAGACTCAGCAAACATCCCGACTGTCGACCTTATTTCCACCCATTACAGCCCACAATAACCCCCCTCCCCCCATCTCTCTCTCCCCATCCCCACTCCTCCCCGTCCACCTCACACCCCGCCCCCCTGCTATTGCATAAAGAGTTGTTAATGTTGGCTGGATTACGACTGGCTTTCATTCGGGGTTGATTATCTTTTTAGTGCGGCCGAGGATGAGCTATGACAAACAGAGGGGGGTCTGGAATGTAGGGTTAGGAATAATGTGTTTAGAGTGAGAGGTATGGAATGTAAGGCGAGGGTGTAGAGAGTAGTGAGAGGTATGGAATGTAGGGATGTAGAGAGTTGTGTGTGTGTGGGTGGGTGGGAGGGTGGGTGGAGGAAGAGGAGACGTATGGGCTGTAGGACGTGAAATAATGTTTACTGTAGGGCGAAGAAATATATATGCACGGCTAGAGCTGTGGACTGCAATAGGATATGTACTGAATGTAAGTGAGGCGAAATGTCGGCAAAATGTTATGAATGTAGAAGAGGAAAATAAGAAGAGAGAGAGAGAGAAAAAAAAAAAGGAAACATGCTGCAAGAGCCGTAAGATTCTCTCCGAGGTTGTTTGTTACAGTAAAGATTATGACCATGATAATTATCTACTACTGAGTGTTTTAGAAAAGAACAGGAAAGCAAGAAGGTTCCCTTCATTCACCCAACCAACCACCCGAAGCCAGCAAGAGAATGTAAGAAGAACCACCATGCAACGTAAATAACTAATTAAAATTTCTTACGAGACATTGAAAGGAAAATCTATATTCAGTACTATGTTTATCTGTAAGGAAAATGCAACATTAAGTCAACAGTATTGCGGCCTAGCTATATTCCCAAGGAACTGAACGAGAGGAAAGGAATTTGCTGGATTTTTAATTGTACAGCATTCAACGTGTTTCTCCGGGTTTTTAAGCTACTTACTTATCTTCTTTATCGCAGTCCATTATATTGCTAGACAACTTGTTCCATAATTTAACACCCTTACTGACGTAGTACGGTAGTAGTTATAGTAGCAGGTTCATCTGAAATATGAACCCAGTGAACTGCAGCGGATGATCTTATAGTCAATATGTAATTAGTAGGCCTAAAGCATTTAGACATTATGTATGAGACATGCTTGTCATTGGCTGTGTTTTCATGGCTTATAGGTTTGTACTCGTTAAGGCTAGTTATAACCTCATCAGTATGCTAAAACTGAGTATTTTTCTTTGCTCCCTTGAGACTATGGGGTCTCTCGTAACCTTGATATCAGTTTATAAAATCCACTGTTTTCTTTCAACCATTCCAGTATTTGTTTTCTAATACCAGTGAGAAAACTGACTGCATTATTCTAAGCCGAGGATGATTTATATATTTGTTTAATGTAAGATACATTTTACTTCTTCCATTACAGTTTCAGTAACCATCTTATATATCAAGCAATCACGTTATCATTCTTGTCTTTGCAGAAGAACATGAGGTCGTTTGTTATTGCACATGTAAACCATTTCCCCTGCTTATTTTTTCAAGTTATGTGATATTCATTCAATAATCAAGTTCTTTATGCGCTACCGATAATTTGAAGCCTTTTGTGTAAGTCTGCCTGTCACGCATAAACCTCACTGAATACTTTATCAAAACAGTTTTATAGATGTGGGGACTCTTTATTTTCTGATATAACGTAATAACCTTTGGACTGGATTTCCTGGCACCTGCTTTGTGAGCCCCAAGGTGTTTGTTACTTTCTGCTATTATTCCTCTGCTACGTACAAAGAATATCGTATCATATCTGCTCAGCTAGAATATATTTGTCATTTATGTAACAGTGCTATTATGTAAGGACCAGAGGTAGGCTATTGTGTGTTGATCGAGGAGTATGGGGTATAAGCCAGGGGGTAAGCTGTCTAGGTCAAGGTCAATCAGTACCATTAATTTGCTCTGTGTGTGTGTGTGTGTGTGTGTGTGTGTGTGTGTGTGTGTGTGTGTGTGTGTGTGTGTGTGTGTGTGTGTGTGTGTGTGTGTGTGTGTGTGTGTGTGTGTGTGTGTGTGTACTGTACTTGCCTAGTTACCATTTTACGTCTACAACAGACCACACTCAGTCTATGGGTATTTGGGTGAGTGATTTTTTTTTTTTTTTAATGCATGGAAGAAGGAACCAAAGACCAGGAGCCCGCAAACCGTTCCTTCCTAGAAAATAACAAAAGCAATACAAAAGAGAGCAAAATTCAAGATCCGTTTGTTTCGAGATGCCTGGACACACTGCGTTTAAAAAATTGGAGATCATAGGAAGTAGGAAATACAGACAGGGGGAGACAGTTCCAGAGTTGACCTGTTGCATAAATAAAGGACTGGAAGTAACGATTACCTCTTGCATTAGAGAGTTGGACAGAAAAAGGATGAGAGTTTATTGCTAGACGGGTGCTATGCATCTGTCGTAGAGGTGGAGGGATGCAGTCAGACAGTTCAGGGAAGCGGCGACCATTGAAGCAGCGATAGAAAAGAGATAAAGATGCAACAGTGCGGCAAAGAGAGAGATGTTGAAGGAAGCTAGTAAGAGGAGGAAAGTTAAAGAGATGAAAAACCTTTGACTCCACCCTATTGAGAAGAGCTGTATGTGGGGAGCCTTCCCACACATGAGAGATGTACTCTACACAGGGGCGAATAAAACCCTTGTATAAAGTCAACAACTACATAGGGATAAAGAAGGTACGGAGTCCGCTTAACGCACCTAATCTCTTGGAAACAGATTTCAGAAGAGATGAAATATGATCTTTCCAAGATAAGTCCCGAGAGAATGAAACCCCAAGTATGGTTAATTTTGATGTAGTATTGAGCTGGATATTATTAAACATTAGTGGGTACTCCTGTGGAAGAATTTGTCGGGTTGATAGATGTAAGAACTGAGTCTTTGAAGCATTAAAAACAAGATTATTTTTACCCAAGTCAGAGATACGAGCCAGGTCAGACATTAGGTGTGTCACAGCCTCATCCCTTGTTTGTTAAAGTAACTGCTGAGATGGATGTTGTGGGAACCGAATGGAAAAGTGAAAGGAAGGCCGAAGCCAGAGAGTAGAGAATTCAGAAGAATCAAGTTCAGAATCACGAGGGCAAGGTAACTCATTGCGTACATATACACAATAGCCACCTTTGGCTTTGAAATGAGTATAGAAAAAGTAGGAGGATACAGAATAGGGTTTGCTATCAGTTGCCTCAGACAGCTAAGTCTCAGTTAAGAAGAGAAGGTGAGGCTTAGAGGAAGAGAGATGGTGCTCAACAGAGAGAAAGTTAGAGGAAAGGCCGCAAATGTTGCAGTTACGAAGAAGAAGTGAATCAGACAGTGGTTCCAGGCAGCTCGTTGAGTGTTCACAGGGAGAGGGGCAGGTGGCTGGGGCATTTATGGTTGCTCCCCCCTCCCCCCTGGGGTCTCCGAGGCTACGTTATTAGGCGCCATTTTTTCTAAAATTTTGAAAAGGAAGTGTAGTGTTTAGTGTGCATGTAGTTTGGTGTTGACAGTTAGAGAAACTTGTATTGGAAAGGAGAGCATACTGGCCTACTCTCCGCGTTACTGAAACACCGAAAAAGTTCAGCAAAGGGGAATGGTCAGGAATTAGTCCCGAGAGCTGATGAAACAGGAGCTCCAGCTCTCCCTATCATCAGCTTTCCATCCACCTTGGGAGTACTGCCCTGCTCGACTAGTCCATGGGGCGAACAGGTCCATGGTGGAATAGGTCCATGTGGAAAAATTAGTCCACGGGGTAAATGTCCCTGGGACCATGTCAGTTTTTCCATGCTGCATGGTGGTCTTTCACATTTATCCCTGGAGGGTTTGGAGGTAGGGGGAGCCATCTTGCTTTACTATCCTGATCCTTCAGCATGGAGAGTTAGATCTTGTAGTCATAGTTTTCTCTGTAACATGCAACCTCGAAAGGACCATAAGGTCTGTTGCTGTTTGCTTTCCTGTGTAATCCTATGTAACATAGGTTCAGTGGGTAAAAGTAGA
This sequence comes from Coenobita brevimanus, assembly GCF_032717465.1. Lineage (NCBI taxonomy): Eukaryota > Metazoa > Arthropoda > Malacostraca > Decapoda > Coenobitidae > Coenobita > Coenobita brevimanus. Next base: position 6,922,346 of record NC_137033.1, read on the forward strand.
TCCATGGGAAAAAAATAGGCCTATATACGAATTTAATCTTTGCCCATTGTGAAGAAAAGTAGGTGACGAAAGATAAATAGGACCATGGAGAAACTAAGTTCAAGAGGAAAATACATCGCAGGGGGAAACATAGTCATGGAGGAAAAATACGTCCATGGAATAAGTTCATTGATAAAAGCAGGCCAATGGGAAAAATGGTCCACGAGGCAAAAATACGTCCAGGGGGAAATTTTGTCAGTCTGGGAGCAGGTCCTTGAGGATAAATAGGTCTGGTGGGGGGATAACACCAAGGGGGTTTAATCAGAGACAGATTTGTTCGCTGGTCACTGTGAAATATTTGACAATGACGTACAGTACATGCAGTGTATCCAACATGATGATACGCAGAGTTACCATTAGCTCTCACGGTGGGGACAGTTTTCATCAAATGAGGATCAGTCACATGACCCTGGGAGAGTTAATACTGTCCCATTAAACTTTCTTGATTAAGACAAATCTAGTATTCTGTTCCCGCTATCTCAAAACACTATTATTCAGCTGCGAGTAAATATATGACCCTGAGAGAATTTAAACGCCTGACAGTTTTATTAGGTGGGGAGTGGGTCATTGAAGCCTAAATGTTGTTGATGTGTCTGGTATACTTAATGCGCTGGTAGGGTAAGGCAAAACTGAAATGGACGACAGGACATAAAATCCAGACATGGTACTGGAAGGTAAGATAAGTAAGCAAAAATTAACACTCAGGTTCATTTCCTCTCTCTCAGGTGAATAAAATCGTCTGGCATCAATTGAACTAGAATGTTGGAATTGTCCATAATATGAAAGAGTTAGTGGTGATGATGTTAATACTCATAGGTTCGTTTGATTCACGCTGTTTTTTTTTTTTTTTTTTTGCCTGCTCCCAAGGCCAAGTAGTCCTCCTACATTTCTTACACCTCTACATGCCACCACTTCGGCGCTAACACCCACCGTCCATACAGGACTGGTGTATTTTAAGACATGTCAGTGGGTCTTCTGGTAGATCAGTAAAGTCTAATTTAATGAAATTCAAATCCTCAAACTGTTCCCTGCCCCAGCCGGGATTTGAACCTGGGTCCGGTAGGACTGCAGGCCACCTCTCTACCGATGGAGCCACCATGTGGCAATAATCATCTGATATTAACTGCAGTATAATGCTGGAGATAAACGCGACCTTGAGAGGTTTAACTGTGTATGGTAGGTCATGTAAATTCACTTAGTAATGAAAGAAAAAAAATAAACACCAAAGATTATGTGTGTATGTTATGCTACATCGAGGCATAATATTTTGGCTCCATTGTTCTTCTATAAGTTAAAATAATCCATAGTAAATAATGTGAAATCAAAAGTTTTTATACATTTTACCCAAACCTTGATCTTAGTACTTCCTTTAAACCTCAATATTGCCCGGGGTTTCCCTTCAGAAAAGCAAATTTTTTTACTTTAGTCGATATAACCCAAAATAGGTATATTACTTCAGTCAAAGAATCAACACAGAACCTGGATATTTTTTGTCTATTTTTTTTTCCATCGTTGGACGGTTAAACTCAGATTTAGATATCATAGTCGAAGTGCATGGGTTAATCAAGTCAATATCTAACCCCTCCAGTTGTAGGAATCTGCCTAAAGTTGGAAAGAAATCGACTGGGGAAAGGGAAGAATTATAATAGAAGTTTCGTCACTAGTTCGAGGGGATTAAGAATATGCAGTGATGGAACGACGTAGATCCTATGTTCGTATCCAGATTCATCACTTTGTTTTGCAGGTTGTCGTGAACGTAAACTAAAACTACTGATGAACCGGTTCGCAACAGTGACGTATTTTATATTTCATTTTAATTGCCTCCAGATTTTATCAAGCTTAGGAGAGACTTTCCGATCTGGAGAAATTGAGTATAGACTTCACTTTTGTAATGAACTGGGAGTGTCCTAAGCTGCATTTGTTCGTGTGAAGGCAACAAGAATACTACATACATGACGATTCCAGAGGGAAAGGGTTAAATGATAACCCAAACCCCACAGGATTTCGCAAAATCACTGAAAATGGAACCACATTTTTAAAATCAACTTTCATATGGTATATTTATGGCATACATTCTTTTTTTTTTCATGTCTAAGCTTCTAACCCAATAGAGTGAAATTAACCCAGTAACTTGCAGGGTTCTGTGTCTCAGTCTCAGCTGAATAAAATCTTGCGTCAGCTGAAATAGAATCATGAAAGGTTTAATGGCACTCGTCTTTTCATTCTCAAGTTTCCATACTCCCACCTTTAGCTAAGTAATCTAGCTTCAGCTAAAATCTAATACTAGAGTTGTTCCGATCATGAGAGGGCTTAGGTCTTATGAGGCGGTAACAATGTTTCGAGATGATACAGGTAAAAGACAATTATTGACCGTAACCATATTTTATTCACCTTAACTTTGCGTAAAATTTCCTTCTGCCAATCTTGAATCCAGAGATGTAATAAGAGATCAACATTAGAATATAGATTTACACACGAAGGAATCATATGAAAAGCTTGCCAAAATATATTATCGTATTATTCTGCCATTAAGCTACGGAAGATAATCTACAAATGAATAAAACCACCACCTAATTAAAGAATATTAACTATATATACTGTTACCTCACACGTGTCCTCATTACTTCCCATTGTAGTGTGGTAGTGGAATTTAACCCCTCCAAACTAAAAATATAATTATTCGTAAGTCTTTGCGACGCATGTAAGCGACATCAACGGGAACTTATAATATTGTTGTTCTTTTCATTAGAGTAAATTATGAAAGAGCCTTTCACTGCACGAAAAGCGTTAATCCTGCAGAATCCATATTCACAGGGTATGCCGTTATGACCTCTCCCAACCTTACACCAAAATATCAGCTCATCCCACCCATTTCCTTGTCGTTTACATCATTCTTTGCCCCGGCACATTCGTTACTTCATCATTACACTCGATTTGTTAACCAACCAGTATCCAGTTTTGCAGGATATACTTTACTACTCCAGCCTCACCTTCCAAGCCATCCCAACCAATACTTTGCTGAACTCCCACATTCTTTACCCAGCCTATTGACAATTTCAGTTCTCAGCGCAGGTCACTCGATCCATGAACGTTCTGGCTATTTTGCGTTTGTTGCCACTGAGCTATATTTCTGTAGCTTACATCTATACAGTAGTGATGGAATTAATAAAACCAGTATCCAAACTTTCCAGTAAAAGGAAACAAATCTCACAAACTGAATAAAAACCATCTATGGATATCACGAGCAAAATAAACATGTACAGTCAAACTGTGCAACCCTACGCCATAACAGGAAGCGCTATAAAACCTGAGTCAGATATATGAATAATAACTCAGTCCAAAAATTAAAATTTTTTCTAAATTGGTCACTATTTAATTTAGAATGACTTCCTTAACTTTCTCCTCTTCTTTCTTCTCCTCCCCCCTATTCTAATCCTCTTCCTCTTCCTTATCATCATCATCAGTCTGAGTCAGTCCACTGCAGGAGAAAGGCCTTCATCTTTTTCCATTCTGCTCTATTGGCTGTTAGCGTACTCCATCTAATCCCAGCGAATCTCATCTCTCAGTCTTGTCCGGCTCACCCTCTTCCTCTCACTCCATCTCCGGGCAACCATTCAGTTACCCTGGTTATCGATTTCGTATCTGTTGTACGAAGTACGTGAACTGCCCACATCTATTTATGCTTTCTTATTGCAGTGATTGTATCATCTACTCTTGTCTGTTCCCATATCCAGGAAGTTCTTTTTATTTCTCCATGTGACCCCTTGCATAATCCTTTCCATTTCTCTCTGAGCACTCCAGAGTTTGAGTTCCAAGGATTTTTTTTGGCTCCATGTTTCTGATCCATAAGTGAGAACAGGCAGGACACAAAGATTATTATCATAGCCGTTTCTGTTGACAGTAACAGTAATTGTTTCTCTCTTGCTATTAATTAGCTTGCCAAAAGCCTTCCATTTCATTCCTATTCTTCACTTGATTTAATTGTCATGGACTGGGTCTGCATGACCTCCCTGCACTTGGTATATGTATTCTTTAAAACATTGTAGTTCTTCATCTCTTTTTTTTCTGAACGGGAACAGATATGTCTGTTAAACATAATCTTCGTCAACTTCATGTCAATTTTCAAGCCTACGTTCAGACTCACCCTGTTCAGGCCATCTACTTATACGAGCAGTTCCTTCCGTGATTCTCTGAAAAGGATTATGTCTGCAAGTCTAAGATTGTTCATTCGTTCTCCATTTATGTAAACTCCTTTGGCATTCCAGTTTAAATGTCCCTTGTATATATTGCCTGTAAACATGTCATATTGAGGATTTATTCTAAACGACTAAATAATTTTAATTTCGATTAAATTCTAGTACTTACGGGGTTAATGGAGACTAGTTAACCCATCAGTACCGGAAGCTCATTCTCAGGCTGATTAAAATTGCCTAATACTTGCAAGAATAAGGTACAAATTAAGTAATCGGGTTGAGGAAGTTAACTTCCCTGCGCTTACACCCGACTCTACAGTAAGACCCCCTACAGTAAATCGCTATAATACACCCGACTCTTACACAATAAACCCATACGTTATTACAACGCATCTGACTTCTCTGCAATACAGCAATACACCCGACTCTTCAAAACGCTCTACTCTCCTACAGTACACCACTATAATATTACCTAAACTCCATTCCATTACATTACAGTACATCAGCCTCCCTTACAATACATCTTACTCCTCCAAATACACACGACTTCCCTCCACCCAAATTTCTTCACATAACAAGTTTCTTCACCCACTAAGCCTACCTAGCTCTCCCCTTTCATCCCTGTCTCACCTAAATTACGATACTTCCCGCGCTCCATCAATTGATAATTGCTCTATAATTCCATGGGTCGATAGGTAATACCGTGTGTGACAGGAGTAACCAGCACTAGCCCGCCCACTTTCCCTCCCTATCCCTTCACATTTCCAAGCCTTTTCTCTTTCACCTCACCACTCCTTCCTTCCCATCCCCTGCCCCCTTCTCTTCACAATCCAGTAACCTGTTTTCCATCTCCTCACAGTTGACTCCCTTCCCATCCCATGCTCCATTCTTCCCATACCCTACAGTCCCTTCCCCTGTCACGTGCCGCCTTATTGCTCCTCCCCTTCCCCTCCCCTGCTACATTCTTCCCGAACCCTATTCGTTCTTTTCTTTTGCCTTTCATTTCCCTTTCCTTTATTTGCCTTTCACCTTTCTTCTCCTCTCATCGCCTCCCACTTTCCGCTTTTCTTCCTTTGCACTTCACAGTCCCTTTTTTTCTGACCCCTTTACTTCCACTATCCTACAGTATGCTTTCCCTCTAATCTCTTTTTCCATCTCTTCCCTTTCATTTCTTTCCCACTTTTATCGTCCCTATCTATCTCCATTCCTTGTTTAATCCTTGGCAGTAGTTAGGACCCGTGTTGTGTGTGTGTGTGTGTGTGTGTGTGTGTGTGTGTCCATGTAGGCTGGTGGATTTGCGGGTAAGTGAGTATGAGTGTGTATATGTGTCTGGATTTTGTGTCGATATCTTTTTTTTTTTTTTTTTGCTAATATGTGCTTGACTCTGGGTATAGGCTTCACAGCCTGCTCCTAAGGCCCAGTAGTCCTCCTACATATCATACACCCCTACATGTCACCACTTCGGCGCTAACACCCACCGTCCATATTGAATACATGTTAGGGCTGTCTCATACAGGACTGGTGTATTGGTAATAGCGGGGGTACTTTTATGACATGTCGGCGGGTCTTCTGGTAGATTGGTAAAGTCTGCTTTACATGAAATTCAGATCCTTAAACTGTTCCCTGCCCCAGCGGAGATTTGAACCTGGGTCCGGTAGTACCGAAGGCCCCCTCTCTACCGACTATGCCACCACCTGTTATGTGTTACGTATTCGTGTAAATACCAGTGTACGAATATCGGTATCAGTGTGTGTGTGTGTGTGTGTGTGTGTGTGTGTGTGTGTGTGTGTGTGTGTGTGTGTGTGTGTGTGTGTGTGTGTGATGACCTGCGTGCCTGGCCATGCATCTGTCTTGTGTGTGGCTGATTTATGTGATTTACCAGCACTGTAAAAACAACATCCATCCCCGTATATCTGTTTCTCTGTCACGCAAGGCCTGCCATTAGTTGACGAATTAGAGCACCACCACCAGCATACCGGGTTCGATTTAATTGGACTAAATAAAGGGAATGGGGGACCGGCGGCAAAGGGAAGCGTGCATGAAAGTTAAGATGACGATGACGGTCTGTGAAGGGATTGTGAAAGTAGAATCCTAAGGTGGAATTCTCAAAGGTATCTACGATGGGTTTCCAGTTGCATATCAGATTAGGTTTTGCAGGATGGTTAATGACATCAGAATTTTCCCTGTCTTCAGTTCTATCACAAACAATTCCTGGTTACGAGAGAATAATTGTCATAGTTGTTACCTCTGTTGGATGGAAGGGCAAAGAAAGAAAGCAGTAGGAACTTTACATATCCCCAGTTCTTCCTACAGAAAAAATGGCTACTATAAAGAATCGATCAAAAGCATATCTGAGAATCCTCCTCCTGAGTAACTGTGACGAGCATGTCACCCACGTATTCTCTCCGGGTTCTAGAAGGCGACTCAGAGGGTAAGGGAGAGGATGGTCGAAGTGACAGCTCCTTTTGCTCAGTTGGCTGCAAAAGTTCCGTTCCTCTTCCTTCCCCTAAGTGGCTCATGACACTGCAGTTGGTTTGTTGGTTTGTTAAAAGTAATGTTTAGCCGAAGGTATCTGCTTAACTACTCAAACAAAAACTGAAATAAAGCCGTCAAGTCAGACTGTGTTGTATGAGGGCCGAAGTGTGTGTGTGTGTGTGTGTGTGTGTGTGTGTGTGTGTGTGCGCTTGCTTGCTTGCGTGTGTGCGTGCGTGCTGGCGGGCGGGCGCGGTTATACTTAATTAACTTTCGCAACAAAATTTTTTCCCAGATCTTCCAGGGACGGTCCCCCTCCAGCACCCAGATTGAACAACACAGGTGTAGAATATATTTTCCTTTTTTCACGTAACATTTTCATGACTATTTTTTAAAGGATCATCACTTGTTTTCCTGCTGGCCAAAGATGAGTGTGGAAGGATTCTGGGAGCCGCCTACTTGACTGCATTTTCCTCAAACTCTCGAATAGGTACCCGAATGTGGATGAAAATAATCTAATAAAAGACAGAGACAACTAGATCCATTTCACTAAAGTCCTTTGTACTCCTTGATGACGTGCTTTCTTTCCCTCTTTTTCGCGTCCTGAGAATGACAAAAATGCCATGTTCTGAGTGTAGATAAACCTAGCCATTGCGTCCATGGGAAAAGCGTTGATTGAAGATGACCAGGATGATGATGATGACAGTGATGATGATGATGATGATGATATGATGGAACCGTTGAGGGATTATGAAGATAAGATGGAGAGGTCGCGAGAGTGAGGACGAGGGGTTTTGAGACTGGGAGTGTTGGGTTTCGAGGGTGGGGGCGAGGGTGGGATTGGGGGGTGGTGGGAGTGGGTGTCGGGGTTTCTGAGGGTGGGAGTCAGGGGTTGTGGGCATGGAAGTGTGAAGTTGTGAGGGGTTGTGAGAGTAGGAATGAGTTCTTGTAACATTAGGAGTGAGGGGTTGTGGTGATGGGAGTGAGGAGTTCTGAGAGTGGGAATGAGAGGTTATGAGAGTGGCAGTAATGGATTAAAATAAAGATTATGTCTGGATGGTAAAAATGCAGCTGCTGTTAATAGCGTTTCTGATTGGGGCGATAAAGAAATGATGATGACAGTTCAAGAAAATTGTCTTTATAATTTACTGCTGCAGTACGACGATGATATAGAAGCATTGCTCTTGGTAGTATACACTCTGACAAGCTTTGTTTGCTCAGGAGGACCTCCTGTAGGGAAGACTTAAAGGAAAAATTATATCTGATTTTTCAAATTTGAAGATATCTCTACAGTCGAGCTGGCTAAAAGGTGTAGGTAAAAATATAATACAAGCTTTCATCAGACTGAAGTGTCTAATAAAAGAGCCAGACAGCAGAAAGTCCACTAGGTACACACACACACACACACACACACACACACACACACACACACACACACACACACAAATTACCACAAGCTCATAGGCCCATCTCACACTATACCTTCTAGAGGCCATCTTCGAACCCACCTACGAGCGTTTTCCTCCCTTTGACTTATTTTCATCACATGGACCTGTTTTCTCCATGGAACAAATTTCCTTGTTGGATCTATTTCCTCTCTGTGGGCCTGTTTTCCCCTTGAACCTGTTAGCTCTCTGTAAATACCCTCCCCACAGACCTATTTCTCCAATTGACCTTTTTTCCTCTGGACCGATTTTTTCTATATTATTTTATCTTTTCCATGGATGTATTAGCTCCATGAACCTGTTTTCCTTACTAAAGTAGATTTCCCAAAGGATTAATTTTCTCCACAGACCTATTTCTTCCCCTCGAAAATCCTTACATCATGGGCCTGTTCCTCTCGTGGACCTTTCTTTTCCTTATGGACCTATTGTCCTCATGGAACTTTCCTCCATTGTCCTATATTATTCATGTGCCTCTTATCCCCTTGGGCTATTTTACCCTTGGACCTCTTTTCCCCTCCAGCTACATGGACCTGCTTTGCATCGAGGAACTATTTCAAGTCCATGGACCTTTTTTTTTATTTATTTATTTTTTTTCTTCGTGGACGTCTTTTCTCTGTTATACCAAATTTCCCCCATGGACCTGTTTCACCCTTAGACCAATTTTCCCCAAGATTATACTTCTTCCCTTCAACTTGTTTTCCCACTTTGAACAGTTTTACCTCATGGACCTATATTGTGGGCGTAATATTCCCGCTGAACGTGCTTCCCCCATAGACCTTTTTCCTCCTCAAACCTACATTCCCATGTAGACTAATTTTCCCCTGTGGACTTATTTCCCTGCAAGAATATATTTGCCCCATAGACCTCTTTCTCCCATGGACCTCTTCTACCCTATGAAGCTAGTTTTTCCCCGTGTAACTTTCTTCTCATTGACCTATTTACCCCACGGTCACATATTCCTCATGGACCCATTTTCCCACAAGAACCTATTTTTCCTAATGGATCCAATTTCCCTTCCTGGACCTATATTCTACAGTGGACCTTTTTTTTTTCCACTGATCCCCTTTTTTCCCATTGGTTTATTTTCTCCCTATGATGAAACACCGAATCCCTAAATTGACCTATTTTTTTCCCCCTCCATCAATCTATTCTTACCCATTACACCTCCATGTCTGTATATTTCATGGACCTATTCATAAATGGAAATATCGTCCCCCATCCACTGACACACCCGTCCATCAACCCACGTACTTATCCACTCATCCACTGTATAGCAGTATGTCTCATTTGCATCACGATGACTCGGCAATTTCCCCCATCCCCACACACATGGAGGCGCAACAGGTTTATTAGTATAGGTATGCAGGCAGAGAGACAGAGGCAGATTGTTTGATTAATGGATGAATGGATGGATGGATGGGTGGATAGACTGATAGAAGAATACATAGATAGGTTGGTGGGTAGACAGGTAGACAGATAGACAGAGATAGGTAAGTACATAGATAGGGGTCGTAAACGGAGGAATGTTACTGAAGTACATAGCAGTATGTGCAATATGTCTGTGGTACTACATGAAAGAAAGATCTCACCCATCACATACAGGCGGCACCGAGGGAGAAGACAAAGCAGCCAGTGTAATATGACAATATGACACGGATACAGCCTTTCTATGGGATATTGTCGTGGGGCGGATTGGAGAAGGGCAGGGAGGGAGTGGGAGTCAAAGGAGAACAAGAGTAGCTGGTAGGAGGAGGTGAAGAGGCTGGAACAGGAAGAGAAGGCAGGATGGGGAGGAAGTGTGTTGTAAGAAGAAAGACTCTGAAACGGAAAGAACAACAGGGGTGAGAGAAAAAAAAATAAAGAGTAGATGAGAAGATACGAATGAATAGAAAGTCTGATGTCAAGAGAATGAAGAGGAGGTAAAAAAAGGAAGGTAAGAAGAGGGGAGAGGAAAAAGAAAGGGGAAGGGGATGTGAGCGAAAAGAATATGGAATGGGGATGAACAAAATGATTAAAAATTGTGTGAGATGAGATTGAATAAGGAAAAAAGTAAGAGTAGATAAACAAGAAGCTATTTATCTGATGTCCAGTGCAGGAGAAGAAGGAGAGTTTCAAACAATGTGGAAGAATGATGAATATTAACAGGAAAGGAATGAGGCGAAGATAATGTCATGGAAGGAATGAACAACCAGATGAGAATGACTGAAAGAAGTTAAATCTAACAGAAGGCACACTTAATACATGAAAGAAAATAAGTGAAAATATGAAAGAAAACGAAGTGAAAGGGTGATGTGGGATGGCAAAAATATGTGAAAAAGATGAAAAGATAAAGACAAAAACTAAGAAGGAAATTATGAAACGAGGTGGTAAACGCAGAAGAATGCTAAACTGCAGGCAGGAAAGAAGATGTGGTTAAAGAATGGAAAAATGAATCAAGGTATGGAAGAAATTGAAGTGAAAAGAAGAAGGTGAATAGGAGAAAACTGATACTACGAGTGACAGATAAACGGATGTGAAGAAAAGCACTGAGCCTGTTTACACCTTCAGCCCATTGGTCTACTGAATCATCATATTTTTGCTGCCACACGAGATTTTGATGTTGTGGTAAAGATGTTATTGATGGCTATGGTAAACGTTCCAGTTCTAAATACTTCTTCTCAGCTGAATGTAATCGTCTGAGGGTATGAAGAATAACTTTTAAATGACGACATGTGACTCAAATGGTGAAATATATCCTGACACGAAGGAGCGGAGAGTGAGGGGAAAAAAGAAGTGCCATCTCTAGTAAACAGATAGAGAAAATGAATAATAGAATAAAAGTTAGAAGAAAAGAGGTCCGGGTGCAATAATAGTAAGCAAGTTGAATCATTTCCTTACGCCGAATTTCATATTTTATTTTTCCTACCGTGTGATTATTATATTTATCCTTTTAAAAAATGGTGAAAAGGTTACTAATGGTAATATCTGACTCCTCCAGTTCGAAACGTCTCTCTAACTGCCATGATGCAGCAAGAATACAACTGAAAAATCACCGTCACTGCAAAATTATTAACACTCTCAGGTTCCTAATATTCATTGCCAGTTGAATGAAATCGCCTGGCATTACCCAAAACAAGGAACTAAAGTTGTCTCGACCATGAAAGGATTAATTGTGGCAGTATTAACACTTCCATGCTCTTATAGTATACTCATTCCCAGCTGAATAAAAACACACGATGGTAGCTGGATCACACAAGAGAGATGTTCCAACCCTAAACAAGGCTAATGCAGGCTATACCCATCCTGTCAACTTAGAAAAATCTTCCGTTAAGTAAATGAAATCGTGTGGCCATCAGAAAAAGGAAACATAACGCAAACAAAACGCAATCGTAATCAAGAAGAAATGCTAGAGAGTTGTAAAAATAATAATAAATAAATAAAAATAACAATACAAACTGACGCCAACGCAGAGCGAGTCCATATTTTAACCCCTGACCTTCAAGTTCAAAAGTTGGATTTTATTTATTTTTTCTGTGATTCCAACTCGGTGCATACTCTTTTGAAAGTCCGTTCCCTGAGGCTCAGCAACCCGCCTATATGCCGCACACTTTCACATGTCAGGGTGGGGAGAATATCGCGGTTTTTGACTCCATGTCTGTGACCCTGACTAAGAGAAAAGAGAATACTTTGGAGATTAATCCTTTTAGCCAGGGGACTTGTTTTTCATTTTGTTTTAGCGAGTGTCTAAGAAATACCACTTCAACCCAGGGAATAACTGTATTCTAGTATTCTGTTTCAACTAGTGTCCAACGATATTACTCAGCTCAGTGAATCTAAGGAGTCTGACACTGTTAATACTGTCACCATTAACCTTATTACAGTCGGGATAACTCTAGAATTCCATTCCAACAACAATAGCTAGTTTTATTAAACCTGCGCTGTAACAGAATATCTATCTATATTTCTCTCTCTCTCTCTCTCTCTCTCTCTCTCTCTCTCTCTCTCTCTCTCTCTCTATATATATATATATATATATATATATATATATATATATACGAAAATTTTTAACATCTTAAACCAGTTGAGGTATTCCATCGATTTACTGTTGCTGCCAGCGGGAGACTTTGTTAAGTAAGCCTTGTCTTTCTGAGCATTCAGACTCATCAACCGCAGACAAGCAACCGCCCTGGCAAGGTCGACCCGTACACTGATCCGATGATCCCTTTACTGTAGACAGGGCCTCAGCACAGTACGAAGGAGAATTTGGAGGTTTGGTTCGTGGATGGACGCCGCATTTGCGTCTCTCCACCCGCTTAATAGGGGCTCCATAGTAGGCTTCACAGCACCCAGTTATTAGGTTATATATGTAGCACCCAGCATTTTAAATGGTCTCCTGAGTTACAGGAAACCATAAGATTTGTTACTGGCTGTACAGTCACCGGAGGTGGAAATCAGAATAATAAAAAGTGACAGGAAGGATGAGAAAACTATGGAGAGAGGAGGGCAGACACAGAAAAGTGGGAGACCTTGTATGGTGTAGTGAAGAGCAACTAGGAGGTACATTTACATATATGGTGGTACCCACTAGTTCAAAAAGTATCTCCTAAGCTGAACAAAGGTTGAACAGGCATGAAGAGTACTGTACGTCTCTGGATTGGAGAGGTTAATCCTTTCGGTTGGGGGACGTCTTACTCATTCTGTTCTAAGTAGCGTCAGACTGGTTTATGCGATGAAGGAGACGTTCCCTCACATCTCAAAAGTGTTAGTGCAAATTATATACAGTATATTCCTTGCAGCTCATAAACTATCCAAAGCTAAGTAACGGAGTCCGGAGGCAGCAACTATAAGCCAGTAAAGGGGTGTCCGTACTGAAATGGTTGAGGACTTGCAGTAAACATGTTCTTCGTTGCTAGGCGAAAAATCACCGAGTGAAAGGAAAATGCCAAACATACAAGAAAAAGGCATATATAAAATTCAACCGATGACCTTCATTTTGACCTTAATTTTTGCCAGCAGACCTTGACCATGACCACATATTCTTTAACTCATGACTTGTCCTTTGACCACAAGACAGTTTTATGAACTTAGCCTAGATTTTGCTCTTTGGCCGCTGATGTTACCCGTGATATTTAACTCTGTCATCGACCTTTGACTCTTGCCCATTAACCCATGACCTTTACGCTAACGCCGTATTGGTGGGGCGTGGTGGGAACGGAACACAGGCTGAAAGGGGGGAATGCTTGTGCAGAGTATAATCCAAATCCTTCTGTTCTCTCGACACACCACCTCTGTCCTCCACAATGCCCCGCGTTCCACTGTTTGCAGTACCACTTTCTCTCGTCTTTCTCTCATTCTCCTCTCCTCCCACAGTCCCTCTTGTCACACACACACACACACACACACACACACACACACACACACACACACACACACACACACACACACACACACACAACAGTAACGCATAGCCAACCGCAACTCGTTCTTGCGGTCATCTTCCCACTCACCTACTGTATTTTCTCCCCTTGGATTTACTTCATCACAAGGACCTGTTTTCCTCCGTAGACGTATCATTGTTATCGCCCGCCTTTAGAATACCGAGCGATAATGTTTTTGCCTGCCTCTGTGTGTGTGTGTGTGTGTGTGTGTGTGTCTGTCTGTTCTCATTATATTTCATGAATGGCTTGAGCTATGAACATGAAACCTTCAGAGTATTAAGATATGGCCAAAGTTTTGGACGAGTTCCGAAAATGGGCACTCGGGGTCAAGGTCAAGGACACCAAAATGACTGCCAAAGGCCAACTGGTGTTTATCACCCGGGTTTTTTTACTGTTAAACCTCATGAACGTCTTGAGCTATCAACATGAAACCTTCAGGGTATCAAGATATGGCCTGAATTTTGGGCTTGGCCAACAGCATATTCTGGCGGGAGGTTAGCATTTGGCTTCCGAATGCTTTTCTTTCATTGGATATATTTTTTGCTCACTGGATCTATTTCCTCCTTGTACTTCTTCCCCGGTTGTGAATACCATACCCAGTGAATTATATCCCATGGGCCTCTGTCTCCTGGACCTATATTTACAATAGATCTCTTCTTCCCATGAACCTATTTTTCCAGTGGATTGAGTTTCCCCATGATCCTATTTTCCTCATGCTCCAATGGACCGATTTTCCTCATGCTCCTTTCTTTTTTCCTTACAAGACTACTTTTACACCATGGATTATTTATAGTCAAAGACCTTTTTTTTTTTTTTTTTTTTTTTTAGGAAGTATTTTCATAATGGAACTGTTCCTTCCATCGAAGTTTCCGAATCACCTGTTTTCCGTAGTGGATCTCATTTCCTTTCCTGGACATATATTTTTTTTTACCTTGCACTTATTTTCCCCATTAATCTCTTTCCCGTGGACCTATTTTCTTCCCATAGGGCAACAACGAACCCTCACATGGACCTGTTTTCTCCCATGGTCTAACCATTGGGTCTGTGTTTTTTATTTACTCTATCCCATGAACTTGTTCTCAAATGGACATATTTCCCCCATCCACTCACCCACCCATCAAGCCACATACTCACCCACTTACCCAGTAGAGTCTGTTTCATTTGGAGCACGATGACTCGGCAGCTTCCTCCGGCCCTACACAGATACAGTAGAGAGACATCAGATTTAATAGTAAAGATAAACAAAGAGGCACACCAGATTTAACACAGTAGACAGACAGACAAATAGATAACAGGTGGACAGAGATAGGTATGTAGACGGATAGTTGAATGAATAAGATAAACAGCTAGATAGGTAGCGAGACGGAGTGATGTTGTGTAAATATATAGTGGTATATACAATATGTCAATGGAACTGCATGAAAGAAAAGATCTCATCCATCACCTACTGGCGGCACAGAGGGAGAAGACAAAGCCACCAGAGTAATATGACAGGAATAATACATTTCTATGGGATATTGTCGTGCGGGGGATAGGAGGAAGGCAGGGAGGGATTGGGAAGCAAAGGTGAACAACAGTGAACCGTAGAAGGAATTGAGACAGGAAGAGAGGGCAGAAAGGGAAGGAAACATGTAGTAACAGAGGAAATAATCTGAAAGTCAAATCAAGTTGACAAGGGTTAAAAGGAAAAGAAAAAGTGGGGAGAGAAAAATAAAGGGTAAATGAGAAGGCACAGATGAATAGAAATAGTGATGTAAAGGAAATGAATGAGGTAAAAAAAAAGAAGGGAGAAGAAGAGGAGAGAGGAAGGAGGAAAAGAAAGGGAATATAAGCGAGAAGAATATAGAATGGAGGTGTACGAGAGGATTTAAAAGCCTGTGAGATGGGAAAAAAGGGCCAGAAAATAAAATATAAAATGATGTAGATAGGAGAAAGGGTGTGAGTTTGCTATTACCTGAGGCAGGAAATGAAGCGTCAAAACAGTGTGAAAGAATCAGGACTATTAGCAGGAAGGGAATGTGTTGAAACGAATGCAAGGGAAGGAATGAACAACCAGAAGTGAATGACTGAAAGAAGTTAAATCAAACAGAAAACAAAATTAATAAGAGAAAGAAGATGAAAAGGTGCAGATAGGAAAGAAAATGAAGTGAAAAGGTGAAAGAAAATGGTAAATGTGTGAGACAAGATGAAACAGAGATTAGGACATAAAAGCTAAGGAGTTATTACGAAACGAGATAGTGAAAGCATACAGAAAAACAAAATGCAAACACGGATGGAACTGAGGTTAAAGCAAGTAAAAAGTTAATGAAGGTATGAAAGAAACTGAAGTGAAATAAAAAAAGAAAGTGTAGGAGAAAAAATTGCACTGTTACTGAGAGAGAGGGAGAATGGAAGAAAAAAACCACTGCTCTTGTTAACACCTCCTGTCCATTGTCCTACTTCACTATCACATTTTTGCTGTCACCATACGATTTTGTTCAACTTAGGAACGATATCTTGCGGTGCAGAGGTTAATGTAGGCTATAGCAAACCGTTCCATTTTAAAAAGCCTATTCTCAGCTGAATATAATCATCTGAGCCATTCCGAGGGCACAAAAAATGATTTTAGTATGACGCCATCTGACTTAATTGGTTAAATATATCCTGACATGAGGTGGTGGAGAAGGGAAAGAAAAACAAATAGAAAAGCTAATTATCTCTAGTAAAAGAGAGATGTCTAGGAATAGCCGAAAATAAAAGAGAGGTCAGGGTACAAGAATAATAAGACAGTTAATTACCTTCACTAAGCCGTGTTTCATGCTCTTCCTACTATAAGATTATTATATTCATCCTGGGAAAAAACCCTCCTGGTGAAAACGTTACCAAACGTAATATCTGACTCATTTTATTCGAAACGTCAATTAAAAACTTAATATAATCATCCTAATGTAGTAAGAATAGAACTGAAAATTCATCATTGCGAATGGATTAACACCCGCTTATTCTAAGTTGAATGATATCGCCTGGTCTTACCTGACACTAAATACTAGAGTTGTCTCAATCTTGAAAGGGATAATGGTAGCAGTAGAAACACTTTCAGGCTTCTGTTCTCATTCCTAGTTGAATAAAATCATACAATGGTAGCTGGAATCAAATACGAGAGGTATTCCGACCTTGAGAAGGAACATGTTGACTATAAATAACCTGTTTAGTCCGAGGTATCTGGCGTATTGTAGATGAAATCGTCTGACCAGATGAACGATAAATATTTACGAAAAAATGGTATTCAGGAAATAAAGCTAGTGAACAGTACAAAAAAGAAAATAAAGAAAAAAAAAGAAACTGACTCCAACGCAAAGCGACTCAATATTTTAACCCCTGACCTTTGTATTCAATTTTTTTTTTTTTTTTTTTTTCGCTATGAGTCCAATTCTGTGCATAAACTTTTTTAATGTCCGTTCCCTGAGGCCCGGCAACCCGCCTATATGCTGCACATTTTCACATGTCAGGTTGGGGCGAATGCCACGGCTCTTGACCCCATGTTTGCGATCTTGGCTAAGAGACAAAAAGGTATGTTGGAGATTAATCCTTTCAGCCGGGGGGCTTGTTTTTCATGTTATTTTAGCGAGTGTATGAGAAATAACACTCACATCCTTGGAACAATTGTAGTGTTCTGTTTCATCAAATGACCAGGGATATTATTTAGTTCAATGAGTCAAAGAAGCATGACACTTACTACTGTCACCATTAACCCTGTTACGGTCGAGACAACTCTAGTACTCCATTCCAGCAGTAGTAGACAGATTTATTAAACCTAGATTGTGGCAAAGAAAATCTGAAATTGTTTGCATCTTGAACCAGGTGAGGTATTCCACTGACTTACTGTTGTTGCCTACAGACGATATAACTCATCCGGCGGGAGACTTTGTTATTGTTATGTAACCCTTGTCTCTTGGGCGTCCAGACTCAACCGCTCAACCGCCCAGGCAGGTCCGACCGTACAGTGAATTGATGTTCCCTTGCTGTAGACAGAGCCTCGCCACAACGAGGTGCGGGGAATAATTAAAAGGTTTGGTTCGGGGATGGACGCCGCATTTGCGTCTCTCCACCCACTTAACAGAGGCTTCATAATAGGCCCCACCCCGTTATTTGGCTATGTGGGTAGCACCCTGCGTTGTAAATGGTTTCCTGAGCTACAGGAAACCATTTGGTTTGCCATTGGATGTACAGTCACAGGAGGTGGAAAGAAGAGTAATAAAAAGTGACAGGAAGGATGAGACAATTATGAAGAGAAGAGGACAGACAGAAAAATGGGAGACCTTGCATGGTGCAGTGAGGCGTAATTATGAGGTACGTTTATATGGTACCCTGTAGTTCAAAAAGTCTTTCCGAAGCTGAACACAGGTTGAACAGTCATGAAGGCTACGTCTCTGGATTGAGGAAGGTAATCCTTTCAGCTGGGGAACGTCTTTTTCATACTGTTCAAAGAAGCATCAAACTGTTTTATGCGATTTAGAAAACCTTGTTTCATTTCGCAACGGAGTTAGTGAAGGTTGGGTATATCCCCTGTTGCTCTTGAACTCTCCAAAGCTAAGTTACATCATCCGGAGGTAGCAACAATAATCCAGTAAAGAGATTTCCGTACTGCCATGAGTGAAAAGATTTATATTAAGTAAATGCTCTTAGTTGCTTAACGAGAAATCAATGTGCGAAAAGAAAATTAGCGACTTTGACATTAACTTTGACCTTGACCTTGAGCGCTGACCTTGGCTATTGCCGTTGACTCATGAAGTGTCCCATGAGTATATGACATCAGGCTTATGAACTTGTCCTAGACTTTGACGCTGACGTTGACCTTGATATTTAACCTTGACCTGTACGTTTCACCCTTGCCATTTAACCCAAGATCTTTACGTTTCCCCCGTGTCGGCGAGGTGTGGTGGGGACGGGACACAGGCTGAAAAGGAGGAAATGTTTGTGCTGAGTATAATTCAAATCCTTCCCTTCCCCCCACACACCACCTCTGTTCTTCACAATGCCCCGCCCTTCCTTGTTTGCAATACCACTTTCTCCTGCCCTCTCTCTCTCTCTCTCTCTCTCTCTCACACACACACACACACACACACACACACACACACACACTTCTACTTCTCTTACTTTATTTACTTTCACTCTTCCTTCCTTTCCACATTACAACCTCCGTTTACGGTTTATCTCAATTCCACAATCTCCTTCTCTTCACAATCTCCCTCTCTTCACACTTCCCATCCCCATATACCACCCTTCCAGCCACAATCCCCCCTAACCTCACAACCCTCTCCCTTCACAACTCACCTTTCACCACAATCCCTCTCCTCCCCTCCCTTTCCCCCACGACTCCCCGATTCCTCCAAACGCTTTAGAGCGAAGCAAATCCCTTCCACAGACAGACAGGCACAGAAGCGATCACTTTATATTCTGAACATTTTTACTGGGAGGTGCAGAGTGAGCGAATGGAACAACACAGGGGTAGAAGGAGTAGTGTAAGTGTGACGGAAGAACAAATTGTGAAATATGAACAATTTTTGAACAGTAGGAACTCTGTCACTGAAAATTAGATGCTGATAAAGAGGTAAGGAGATGGTGCAAAGGATAATTGGATAAAGGAAAGACAGGGAGAGGAGAGACTAATTCACTGCATGACCGAACCTCTCCACTCGGGAAGGGTTAGTCATATATCACCAGGCTGGCTTAGGACGGGTTAGGAAGGGGGCTGGCATCGTTCAGGAGAGGACACAAATTCCCGGGAATGTTAACCCAGAACTCTCAATCACGAGCATAACGGGACGGACGCTGTGCACTGCGAGCCAACATGGAGCCTGTCTGAACTACTGGAAGAGTAAGTGGACAAATGGAACAACGTACGGCCACGTGAAGTGGTAAAATGGTGAGATGAAGCAGCAGAAATAGCAAGAGGGACAGAACGTGGGCAAGGGGAGCTGAGCAACACTGATTATATATCTTGCGTGTGTTGATTTCTCCGTAGTTAACTATATCATGGTCGGGACACTTCTAGGATTCTAAAACAGGTGACACCAGACGATGCTATTCAGCTGATAGTGAACCACAGGAGACTGAGTACCGGTATATAAATATACCATCAATAACACTAGGGGCAGCTCCAGTATTATATGCCACAATGTCATGTAGTATGATTTTCCCAAGAATGAGTCGCCGAAGCCTAAGCATGTTAATATTATCACCATTAACCCTCTATTGGTGGAGACAGCTCTAGCATTATGTACCAGTTAAAGCCAAAAGTTTTCATTCAGCTGAGAATGAGTCACTGGGGGCTGAGTTGTAAGACGCTTTACCTTTACAAGAGGAATGGTGTGTGATTACGTGGACTGGCAGGAAAAAGGATAAAACTTTATCGGGAAAGTGGAGCAGTGAGTGAACAAGCAGAGCGGCAGATGGTTAAATGGAACAAGTGACTGGAAGAAATGTAATTAGAGGGAATAGCTTGTGTACAAATGGCGCAGATAAAAAAAAAAAAAAAAAAAAAAAAGATGCAGGTAGGGGAAGGACTCACAAATTTTTAGGAAGGTGGATTGACAGGTTGACGTTATAAACAGTATACAGACATGTGAAACAGAAGATGTAGATGTGGAACTGCATTTTGAACGATGGAACAGCATGTACACATGCAGAACGGAATCTATATTGTGCATGTGGAACACCATCTTGCCGATAGGAGCAGTATTTTGCTGGGTGGAACAGCATATAGACATGTAGAAAAGCATACAGACATATGGAACAGCATACAGAACAGTGATACAAACGGCTGAAGTACCATATTATTTGATGGTGAGGTAAATGAGTAACCGGAAGATATAAGCTGGAAAATATATAAACACGGACAGCACCAGACATGTGACTGAAAGGAAAGAAACCAAAATCTCTAAAAAGCGAACAAATTTATTTATTAGGGTAAAAGAAAATAAGAAATTACGTGAAATTAAGGGTATTGTAACAGCCAGTTCAAGCAGACGTAACATGGACTGGCAGCTCTTTTATACTTGTTCATGGAGTGTTTACAAGCTTGAAAGGCACTGATCTGTAGGGCCCAGGATGATCACTTTCTCTCACCGAAGTTAAGGATGAAAGAGTGTATGTGGAAATCCTTTTGGAGTAGTTATGTGTGTGTGTGTGTGTGTGTGTGTGTGGAGAGAGAGAGAGAGAGAGAGAGAGAGAGAGAGAGAGAGAGAGAGCATGTGTCATGTAGGAAATACGGACAGGGTGGGAACATGCAGAAAAAAAAAAAAAACTAATTCTAATCAATCATAAATATCCGATTGCGATTATCTTAACTCAGGTTAGGAGGACTGAGCTGGTGCATACTCTACCAGTCCTAATGCTGGAGGCTCTGAAAGAAATTGGATTATAATAAACGAACAGGAGGAGTGAGGACACAAAAATGCAAAGGAAAAGTAAGAAACAAGAAAAGCAAAGACAGAGAACAAGATCAGCGGTGTAAGAAGGAAAAAGAAAGAAATGGGAAGTGAGTGACACGAAGAGAATAAACTTAAAGGAGCTAGAGATGAAAAAGTCAGAAAAGTGTAAGTGGAAATTACATACATAAAAATAATGTTAAAGACAAAAAGGAGAAAAGAAATTTGCTATAAAAGACAATAGACTAAAGGTCAGGAAAATATAGACAAAAAACAGAACTAAGAACAGAAATAAAGTCAGCAGAAAGCAAAGATGAAAGACACAATGGAAAAGCGATAACATTTGCAGCTGCGGAACAGTCATAGGTAAAAATGGAAAGAGAGGGAAAACAAGAGACGGTGAGAGAAAGTTAGTAAGAGATATAATTTCTGGTAAAAATTAAAATACTATAAATAATCAGGAGAGAGAGAGAGAGAGAGAGAGAGAGAGAGAGAGAGAGAGAGAGAGAGAGAGAGAGAAATAAAACATCAAGGACAGAAGAAATGAGTGACAGGTAAAAATGGAAAAGAAAAAGAATATGAAGAGAGTGAGTGACAGAGAAAGCCAGAGTGTGATAGAACAGACACTTGCTTAACCCCAGTGGCATTCAAGGGTGTTGTTCAAAGATACTCTAGTGCACTTTCAACTCTTTGTATTCTAATTTTTCTCAGTGGAGTTCAAGAGTTGTTATTTTTTTTTCCAGCCGTTCACTGACATGGTATAATGCAGAGCAAATATAATGCGAAGCTATGGCTTAAAGGACTGGTTGCTATTAACATCGTTACTGATTTTTTGCAACCGTCTTTTGTGGTCTCCACACTACGATTGAGACCTTAATTTGCTAAGTTGCATTTTTCTATGTCCTTTCTTCCAAACACTTCCAGTTTGATACAAATTCTTTATGTCTTCAGCAATTACTTCAAACTTTCAATAATTTTTCCTTGGACAAATATCCACAGACACTACTTTTTTTTTCTTTTCATTTAGGACTTCTAAAAGGTTTCATAGTGTCAAACGTCATACCATGAAAGCACAATTTTTCTTATACTATTCGTGTATCCTTGCATGTCTGTTTATATCATGAAAATTTGCACATAATTTTTGTCTTGTCCATATGTCAGTGAACTGTAGATGTTTTTAGAACATCCTCCATTCCCTTAAGAATACTAGTAGTTAATTATTTTTCCTCTACGTTTACTTTGCTGAGATTTTCGCACTTTTGCAGTTTGTTTATCGTAGCTCAGTAGCAGAATATAACGATACTACTGCTCTGCATCCATTCCATACTAACTGCGTGTTACTACGCTAAGGTTCCGAAACCGAACTATCGTATGACCATTGCAAGTTAATCTTTCAACATAAAACAGAATAAAAGTTAGGACACAGGCCCGTATCCGCAGTTTGCTAGTTTCCGGTGAGTCATATCAAAATTGTGTTGGGGACAGATTATTACATTCTGAACGCTCTTTCAAAGAGTAACAGTTTTATTTCTACTCGTCTGTAAATAATTAAACTTGTTATATGGCCTTGATCCCTTTTTGTCACTGTGACCATGGGTTTGACCTGAATTCGTCGCGCACATAAACGGGGGCACACAATCGGCTAGAGAAGAATAATCTGACGTATCAGTAGGCTAAATCAGTTCATATCAGTATCCTGAACAGCGCAAACGAATGGACGGACAAACAGACGGGCGGAAAGCTCTCATCATAATATATATATATATATATATATATATATATATATACAAGCGAATGAACGGGCAAACGGACAGGCGAAAGGCTCTAATTATATATATATATATATATATATATATATATATATATATATATATATATATATATATATATATATATATATATATATATATGTAGTTAGAGCCTTCCGCCTGTCCGTTTGCCCGTTCATTCGCTTGTATATATACACAAATACATACATAGATTGATAGATAGATAGATATACTCACTTCTTCTCTGCCTTCAATATTACTGTGTTTCTATATTGCCGCACACTTTTAACACACGCTGACATGCTGTTATCGTGCCATCAAAGTTCTGTATCACGTCAAATCGCTCATCTAATCTACCTCCAGGAAGTCTTACCTACTTTCATTTAACCTTTTCATGTAGGAGGTTAAATACGGCCTTCATCAATCCTTTCACGACCAGAAATCCCTCATAAACCCTTCACTTCATTGACGAACTTTGCACTTTATTCAGCTGCAACGGGGCGAATTTTTTTTTGCCCTCTTAGGAAACTCGTTTTTTAAATCAAGGGGTTTGAACTAACCTTCGTAACATTTTCACAACTTCAGATGCTTCCCAGCCTTGATTAACTGGGTTTGTGACTGCCTGATTTAATTAGGAAATACTTCCTGATTGTGAAGAAATTACAAAGAAACATACCAATTTTAGATGTCTGATTATAATGAGAATGAAGTCCCAGCAGTGAATGGGTCAACTGTTCTACCTGCCTTCGGAGTTCATCGCCTCACACTGTACTTGTAGGATAGCGTGTGCAGACAAAGGAAATTAACAATAAGCCTCCAGTATTAATATTCTCGTGGCCGCGCGTTGTCTAGTATTTCAGTCCAACTAATGCCAGGTTATTATATGCAACTGACAGTGTTAATATTATCACTGTTGACCAACTCGACGCAACACAATTAAATTCAGATGAAATTCAATCATAGGAGACTGAAACTATTAATACAGTCACCATTACCCCTGACAGAGTCAAGACAAATCAAGTATAGCATTCCAGTGCAGCAACGCCTTGTCAATATATCCAGTATCAGGTGACGAATTGTACTGGCTTAATAATACTACTCCCTGACCATTTCATCCAGATTGGGGTAAGTATCTAGCAATGAAGGGGTAACTAAGGGCTATATCTAACCCATCCAGTTTGAATAATCTATCCGAAATTAAACAAAATCAACTAGATACAGTACAAATAAAACAGAAAATTAAGTCATCGTATGAAAGAAGACTAGCCACAGCTTACACACTGAGCAACATCCCACAGCTACATTTAGTATTCCTTCGGCACCCAAGCCGTCACGATTAAGGAAGCTCCTTGCATCTCATTGCTTACGGTGTTCCACGTAGTTAGGCTGCAAACTGTTCCATACTTAGGCTGACAAATTATGTCAATTGCAAGTCATGTAGAGATGGAAGTCTATGGGGTGTTCAGTAATTAGCAGGAAGCCTCTATTAGCGTAAAGGTGTGATGGAGTATAAGGGAAAGGTTCCCAGCATTTCATCGACGAAGTTGTCCCACGTACTTAGACAGCAAACTTTACCGTAGTTTAGCTAATAGACTCATTCAAATGCAGGTCGTGTTGGGGTAGAATCTTCGCTGTGCTAGTGCGTTAATTTGAAGCCTCTTTTAGCTCAGTCACTTCAATCCGAGCACGTCTATATTATTCTGACCACGGAACAGACTGACAAAGCTTAGAGGAAACCCTTTGTGGTGACTGAACTAATGAAAAATAATGTTTCCCGAATCAAAAATTCTATCCTAAAGTAAATTTAATCTTCAAGAGGTAGCAAAAGTAAAATGGAAAATACATAATCGGACTGAGTTAACTATATCATTCCCATGATGATTTCCTAATCTTATTCTTGTAACCACAACATGATTTAGTGCAGCTTGGAAAGGACCTCACCATAATCCAAGCCTTCCAGTTCGAATAGTCTATTCTAAACAGAACGGAGTCAGGGGGTTAAAAGTGTAGAGGGGCTGCGAGGATGAGCATACATGTCTTGAGAATATGGAGACCTGAATTTCGTGGGTTTGAATGACGCATGAGTGGAGGTGTGGTTCATTTTTGTTGGGCGTTCTGATGATTACTGTCGCACTATTGCGTATTCCGTTTTCTACATCTGGGTATACCTACCTTGTTTGTTAGAGTGGAAATAGGTTTTGGATGATGATAATGGTGAGCATATAGATGAGGTTTTTGTGCTTGGTGTGTATCGTTGAGAAATGAGAGTAAGTGGCTCAAAAAGCAGATAGCTGAATATATTTTGTTTGATGCTGATGATGATAAGTAAATAGATGAGGTTCGTGTGGCTGGTGTAGAGATATGAGAGAAGGTGAACCAAAAGGTATGGAATTGAATTAACAGTGTCGGGTCAACTGAGTGAAAAGAGTGAGGAGAGTGGAGGACAGTGCGAGATGAAGTGGCAGAATAAAAATGAGACAATGATCAAGAGAATTATGATGCGCCTAACTCTGGACGCAGATTTGCCAGTTTTTTCTCGAAGTCCTCACTCCTACGCGCCACACACGACTACATGTCACCACTTCTCGCTAATCGCCGACGCCCATATTCAGTACATGTTGGGGCTGGCTAATTAGGCCTAGTACTAGTATAATGGTACTTGACGGGGTGTTTATGGTGTGTCAGTGGAGCTTGTAGAAGATCATCATAGTATGTTTTAATGAAATTCAAATAATCGAAGAGTTCCCTGTCCTATCTAAGATCGAACTCGCGTCCTTGCAAGACTGTTAAGTAGAATGATATGGACAGAAGACGTGGTATGAAGTGACTGTAGTGTGTTTGTTGTAACCTGACAAAAATATCACTCCCCTTTCAGTACAGTTAGTGGCCATGTGTAGTCAAATAGGAGGATAGATATAACTAATTACAAAGGCAACTTATGGCTGCCTCACAAATAAAGCTTATTAAATATACTTAAATCACGACTTAAAATCCAACTTATGGGCAATGACCCTTTTACTTCCGGGGAAAACAAACCAAACACTGACAGAACGAAGTGACATAGTATGCAAGTTTTGGAGTGGTTCGTTTCCTATGGGTGACAACAAACAGACAATAGACAGACTGACGTGACAGGAAGATGAAGCCCACAAAATCATACTTAAAAACCGATAGTGCCTACACAAAGAGGGAGATGAGGATAATTGGCTGGAAAGGGGTGACTGAATGAATAGGAGAGACTGCGGAGTCAAGTGGTTGGAGAGCGACAGAATAATGATAATATGGTAATAAAAATCAGAGCGGTATTATGCAGGAATATTCTGGGTACTAGTCGGCTGATCCTAAATTTTTCAGAAATATTGTGTTTCTCTTATATTTTATTCATAGTTAATGTCATATGTCCTAAAAAGAACGAATGGAATGTAGGAAAAGAGAATGAAGGGAAGGATGACTGAAGCGAGAAGTAAACAGTACGAGAGATTAGTGAACCCACTGATTGGAGTGAAGTAATTGAGAAATAGAGGACCAGGATCAGTAGAAAAATAATTAAGTGAAAAGAAAGATTAGGAATAACGGAAGTTTAAATAACAGAGAGAGAGAGAGAGAGAGAGAGAGAGAGCAGGAAATGGAAGGACTGAAATACAACAAAAGGAGTACAAAGAGAAAAGGAAGAAAATAGAGATGATGGGAAAGGAGAGGTGAGGGGAAATGGAAGAAGAGAATAAGAACAGAGCAAGGAAAGGAAAGGGGGAAGGAGAGTTAAAAAAAAAAGTACGAGTGAAACATTTAGCTGACACAACAAAGGAAAAGGGTAGTAAAAGGGGTTGGAGAAAGAGGATGACGAGGGAGGAGAGAAATAATGAAGCAAGATAGAAGAGGCGAAACAAGAGGAGGGAGGACATGAGAGAACGAGGAAAAAGATGTGGAAGAAATAAAAGATAAAGGAAGAAGTCAGGAGAGGACATTTGTGTCAGGTAAAGCAGGAGAAAAGACAGGAACAGGAGAAGGAGAAAAGGAAGTGAGATAAAGAGAGAGGATGAAAGAAAGAGAAAGAATGGAAAAAGGGGAAGAGGAGGCTGTAAAGAGCAAGAGGAGAGAAGAGGAAGAGGATAGTGGCTAACACGGTGTGATCCTTAAAGGTGGAGGTCCAGGTGGGTGTGTCATGGAGGCCTGTGTGTGTGTGTGTGTGTGTGTGTGTGTGTGTGTGTGCAGGCTTGTGACCTTTATGTGTGCAAGTGTTTATGTGTCTGGGTGATGAATGAATTCTTTGTGGAAGAAAGTTTTTGTGTAAATAGGTACACATTTCATCTGTACCATTGTGTTTGTATATTTAGTATTCAAGTGGAGGTGTCTGGGTGAATATTGATGCATACGTTACGTAACAAAAGGTTTCGCGAATACATAAGTTTGTGAATACTTCCTGGAATGCAAATTCACTATGTTCCCCCCCCCTCTCTCTCTCTATACATAGGCTGAATATAATGTGTGTGTGTGTGTGTGTGTGTGTGTGTGTGTGTGTGTGTGTGTGTGTGTGTGTGTGTGTGTGTGTGTGTGTGTGTGTGTGTGTGTAAGTGAATTGGCTTACACACACTCAGCCATGCGGAACTTTACTGTGGAAGGCTCAACGTTCGTTGTTCTATGTACGTTCAGTGTGTGTGTGTTGCTGCCAAAATGTGTGTGCCTGTTTGCATTCCTGTTGGGTGTATGCGTTTGTATGTATGTTTGTGAGCATGCTCGTATTCATTCGTGGTATATGTGTATATGGGAATATATGTGCATATGTGTGACTTTGCCTTAATGTGTGTATATGTTTATGTGAGTCATATTGTTAGCATATACATTACATACGTATGTGTTCGTGTGCACGTGAGCATGCGTTGATGTCAGTGAATACATGTATTTGTTTGTATTGATGGTTGTGTCTGTGGTTTTGTGGCAATATCATATATATATATATATATATATATATATATATATATATATATATATATATATATATATATATATATATATATATATATATACACACACACACACAGTAATACCAGTGTTGCAACGAACAGCATATTTATTATTCGTTGCAACACTGGTATTGCTTTTCCTGTATAAGTTGCGGTTCCCTCAGAACAAGCTTGTCTCAATACACACACAGTATTTATACGCTCCTGACTGGGAATCGAACCCAGCACCTCTTGGATAGAAGTCAGGCACTGATACCACTCGATCACGGCGTGATGACTATATACATACATACATATACTATATATATATATATATATATATATATATATATATATATATATATATATATATATATATATATATATATATAAAAGCTGTCGATGGCCCCCTTTACGTCACTTGCAGGTAAAGGCAAAGTCTTGTAGTAGTTTTCTGACAGTATATTAAACACAGTCTTGAATCAATATACAGCAGTACCGGACAACTCCATGTCCTTCCCCAGATCCGTTTGGACAGCTACTGATCGCCGGTTTCCCACCGGCTAGAGAGAGAGAAGCGGCGCGACTCGGAAGTCTTGACTCATACTTCGTAGACATAACATACTGAGCGAGCGTTGACGCCCTACTTGGATCCTACTTACAACTACTTACATACTATATTTACATATTATATAATATCTACAAAAAGGATACAAACAATTTTCCCCCCTCATCAAAAAGTGTGTCTCCTGACACAGTGGTGGGGCATCAAGTCATAATATGGCAAGAATACAAGTGGTCTGAGTATACAGTGAACCGGGATTACATGGGAGAACAATAATAAATGAGATATTGCCACATAATTCACAAAGTTGGATGTAAGAAAGGATTAATATATTTACAGTACATGGCCATGTTGGAAAAATAGCATAAACATATAGGTTTGGTCAATTTACAAATATATATATAATCACAAATAAATTTTACTCAGAACTACCATTTTCCAGACGTAATTCACTATTATCCCACTCGCTTTCCACCAAACGTTAAAGCTGTCAATGGCCCCCTTTACATCACTTGCAGGTAAAGGCAAAGTCTTGTAGTAGTCTTCTGACAATATATTAAACACAGTCTTGAATCAATGCTGCAGTACCGGACAACCCCATGTCCTTCCCCAGACCCGTTTGGACAGCTACTGATCGCCGGTTTCCCACCGGCTAGAGAGAGAGAAGCGGCGCGACTCGAAAGTCGTGACTCATACTTCGTAGACATAACATACTGAGCGAGCGTTGGCGCCCTACATGGATCCTACTTACAACTACTTACAACAACTTACATACTGTATTTACATATTATATAATATCTACAAAAAGGTTACAAACATATATATATATATATATATATATATATATATATATATATATATATATATATATATATATATATATATATATATATATATATATATATATATATATATATATATATTTATGTATTTATAATATTGAACGTTCCCGATAACTGTATTATATTGCTGTGTTGTCCTAACAAAATGTTACATTTTTTCCACTTTATATCTATATGCTAATATCATAACAGCCAATAGTACCGTATGTAATTTATATTTTTCCCACCCCTTAATCTCTGCTGTTTTTAGATGACAAATTTAAGTGACGTGACATCTTTTTCCTCCTAATTTCTCCTGCCTTTCATTCGTACCATTGTCTTTTTTCACGTACTCTACAATACACTCATTTGCACTATATTTTTCGACATCTAACATCCATTTTTGACTCCACAGTAAGATGTTGCAACCTGCAGGAATCATTATTATTTGTTGATCTCTAAAATGTTTTCCATCTATGCTGTAAAAGCAGCTTTGCCTCACTCTGCGTGCATGCGTGTGAGTGGAAAATTGTCATCATAGTGAGCTTTGTGGCCGAATGGC
The DNA here is from genome assembly GCF_032717465.1 of Coenobita brevimanus. Taxonomy (NCBI): domain Eukaryota; kingdom Metazoa; phylum Arthropoda; class Malacostraca; order Decapoda; family Coenobitidae; genus Coenobita; species Coenobita brevimanus. The sequence continues at coordinate 6,951,978 of NC_137033.1, forward strand.
TAAGTTGGTGGGCGGATGGATGGAGTGAATGGGCGTGACTGGGTGTGGGAGTGTGGGCGTTAGAGGGTGAAGTGGGTGGGTAGATAGACTGGGTGAGTGGGTGGTAGGGTGGATGGGTGGGTAGATAGACTGGATGAGTGGGTGGTAGGGTGAGTGGGCACGGTAGGCGGGTGGTTGGGTAGGAAGGATGGGACGAGTGAGTTGGTAGGTAGGCGGGTAGTGACAAATGAGGTCCATTGGGATTAAGATCATGGGATGAATGGGTCCATGGTAAGAATAGGTCCGTGAAGGAAAGCAGATCCATGGGAGAAAATAGGTCCATGAACTGGTTCCATGTACCCCAATGAGGGGAAATAGGTCCTTTTGGAAGAAAGGTCTAAGGTGAAAATAGGTCCAATAGGGGATATAAGCCCAATAGGGATAAGTTAGAGGAGGAATAATTGCTCCATGGAAGAAAGACAGGGTCATGGAGGGAAAATAGGTGCACGAAAGTGAAAAAGTTCGTGGTGGAATATAGATCCAAAAGGGAATTTAGGAATACAGTGAAAAAAGGTCTGTGGAAAATAACAGGTCCATATGGAAAAACTGGCCCTTTTGTAAAATATATGCATGAACAACAATAGATTCATGGGGAAAATAGGTCACAGGGGGAAAAGCGATCCATGGGAGAAGTTATGACAGGTAGGTGTGAATTGACAACTGAGGAGTGTATCCGGAGACGGGTTTGTGTGCTTGTTATCTATACACAAAGCCATACCATAACAATGATTACATGACCTCTGTCAATACACTGGTCATTAGCTGTTATACTAGTGTCAAACGAGTCATAGCAAACGTCAACACCATCACCACCCCCACCCCCATCATTGTTATCACAGCTGCCATCACCTCTATCACCACAACTATCGCCATCACCAGTACAAAAAATACCACCAGTAGCATTGCCTTAAGTACAAAATCACCAATATCAAAAGGGACAACATATGCGGCAATTACCATATCACCTGTACCACAGCGTCCACCATCAAGCGTATCACAACCATCACCATCACCAACATAACTACCACTATCACCACAATCACGTCTACCGCCAGCACTACAACTGCCACCATTACTAACACCACAAGTACCATCATCACCACAACCACCATCAACTCTAACAGCACAGCGACCATCGTCACTAACAGAGCAGCTGTCATCCACCATCACCACAATTACTAACATCACTCACACCACAGCTACCAGCATCACTAACATCACAGCTACCAACATCACTAACATCACAGCTACCAACATCACTAACACCACAAAGACCACCTTCACTAACGCCACAACTTAGCCTATCATCATCTTCACAACATACCTAAGAACTAACACCAGAGCGACTACAATCATTAACACCACAGCTACTGTACCATCATCACAACTTGCATTATTACTAACACATAGCGACCATCATCACTCATTATCACCACAACGACCACCATTACTAACATCACATCTACCATCATCACCACAAGTACTACCATCACTTACGCCAGAACTACATGTACCATTATCACCCACAGCTACCACCATCACTAACATTACTGTGACAACCATCTTGAATACCAAAACTACCATCAACACCACAACCACCACATTCGCTAACGCCATAGCAACCACCATCGCTGACATCAGAACTATCATCATCATCATAACCACAGTTACCATCATCACTTACATCATAGCGATCTGCATCACTCACATCACAACTACTACTATCACCACAAGTACCACTGTTACTAAACCAGAGCTATCTCCATCACAAACATGACAGCTACCATCGTCATCACATCTTCCATCATAGCGACCACCAGAGCGACCCTCATCACCAAAACCTCAACTACCATCATCATAGAAACGACAACTGTCACTCTTGTGGTAGGTGGTGGCGACCATCATTCACCCACGATGTAGGGATGCCTGCTTCTTTCTTCGCTGTTTTTCTTTTTCTGTGTCCATCCTCCTCTCTTTCTGTTTCTGTCTTCTTTCCTGTCACATTTCATTATTCTTCTTTCTACTTCAGATGGCTCTACACCGAGTGAGAAGTTTAATGGTTACCTGTTACGCAGAAAACCATTTACAACGTTGGGTGGTAACTATATAACCAAAAACGGGGTGATACGGAGCCAGCCATGGTTACCCTGTTACTGGGTTGAGAGACGCATTTGCGGAGTCCATCCGTGAGCCCCGCTCTTCGCTGTGGCGAGGGGCTGTCTGCCACAAGAAAACGTTGGACCTGCAAGGGAGGTTGCTGGCCTGCAGTTGATGAGTTTATTCGGCCAG
>NC_137033.1:6956805-6974305 GCF_032717465.1 Coenobita brevimanus
CGGTAATAGATGTCGACCTAATATCTTTGAATTAGGTCGGGGTAAGTTCAGGAAGCGTTGGAAAAATACCAAAGAAAAATTTTTGGAGATCCCGTGCGACGCAACGGCGCAAAATTGTCGGAAATAACAACACGTCAACATGTCTCTCTGAACGCTTGTTTCTTTTCTCTTTTGGGAACGGTAGTTTACAACAACCTAATTCTTTTTGCATTAGGTCGGGGTAAGTCCAAGGAGTGTCAGAAGAATACCAAACAAAAATGTTGGCAGTTGCTCACGCGATGGCGTGATTTTCTCGAAAATCGCTTCAACTGAAAATCTGAGCATTGTTAATTTATTTTATTTTTTTTTACTTTTTGGTCAGAGTTGGTAATTGTGGGCTCAGTAACGATATGAAAACATAATGGTATTTGCAACTATTTTATGATGGAAAGGCTTTTAGTTAGTCCTGCAAATTTTTGCAGGCAAGCACTAGTATATAGATGAGAGAAAGTTTTTCTGTCTTTCTGTCAATTTATTTGTCTTCACTGGAAATCGAGGGGGACTTGTATGTAACTCTGAACAACTCTCACAGGTGTAAGTCTTTACGACGAATTTAAACGAGCACATTACAGTTGCTAAAGTGGTACTCCTGATGACTAAGATTAGAATTATTTAAATATAATCATCAGTGATGGAAACATGATAGTCAATTACTTTAGAGTTATTATTATTTTTGTAACTTTTTCAAATTCATCCTTATTAGCTACAATGGGTCGGATGGGTGGACGGATAGGTGAGGTCTGCAGAAAGAATGGGGTGGGTGGTTAGTGGTAAAATAGGTCTATGGGGAATATATCCCTGGGGATATGAGCCCACGGTTCAGTGGGTAAATTGGACCCGTGGGATTCTTCTCACACATGGCAATGCCGGAATGCACGATCATTGAGGTTAACCTTGGCAACGCCGGATACCCCAGCTAATGTTATATATCTGGGTAGAACTGGAGGGAGAACTAGAAAATCAGTCAGTTGTAGAGTCTGTCTACGCAGAAACGCTAAAGTTAGAGGTGGAAATGAAAAGGCAGAGCAGGCCGGCAAGAGGAAAAGGGAGCAAGACAACAGGTAAGTTAAGCCGCATAAATGGTAGGCAAGAGAAAATGCAGGTAAGAGAATAGGTTGGCAAGAGAATTGGTTAGTAGGTAAAAACGTTAGCAGGAGAACAGGTAAGAAAATATGTAAGATAACAGTTATGTAGGACAATAGGTGGGCAGAACAGGTAAATTGGAGAACAGGTAGACAATTAAACTGGTAGTCACGAACAAGTAAGCAATGAAGCAGGTAGGCAGGAGAATAGTTAAAGAAGAGAATAGGCAGGCAGGAGAACAGGTAAAAAAGAGAACAGGTAGGCCGTAGTAAATGGAAAAAGAAGAGAAAAGGCAGACAGGAGAACAGGTAGAAAGACAAACATGTAATCAGGAAAACATGTAACCAAAGAGAATAGGCAGGGTATGATAACAACAAGTAGAAAAGATACTGAGGAGAATAGGTAAACAGAAAATCATGCAGCTATGAAAGCGAACAGGCAGGTGTAAAATGGATTATATTAAACGTTGTGGGGCGAGTGGCCACATACTAATACCGCCATTGGTCACGCCCTGCCAATTGCCGCAAACGAGGCCAGGAATTAAAACTATCGGGCCAGACTAATGAAAAGTGTAAATTTCATGGAGGTAATTGAAAAACGCCAGTACATGTTTTTAAAAATATGATAATAGAGTAGGCGGAATGTAATCACGGTCGTATTTCCCCTGGTCTCTCTGGGGATGACGGCGTCAGAGTTTGGCTTCAAAGACTTGTTACAGTTTCAATTCAGAGTTCGTGTGTAGGTCTGAGTAAGAGTTTTGCTGTGAGGGGGGGGGGTGATGCCTGGGTTGGCATGTCCAGCTTGAAACTGGGAGAACCGGAGTTCGATTTATAGAAGGTTAGATTCCCAGAAAAGGTCTGTCTCCCCCAGCAGTGCTATTGAAGACCTGGATATAACATTGACTAATGCCAGTCGTATTTTAAAAGAAGAGTAAGGCAAGCAAGTATCGACTCTGCCTTAAAAACCTTCTTGTGGTTGATAGGCATTATGCTAATTCTTTTCCTTCATTGTACAATTTTCTTTCAGAAAATTAACTTAGGCTTCTTTACAGAGATTATCTTCAGTTGCTTTTTTTTTTTTTCCAACTAATCATCTTGCAAACGTTTCACATATTTACTTCTTTTTTTTATTGTCCTTAGTCTCATTTTCAAAGATTAACTTCGTTTTACTTTCACAGAGTTTTCTTAGTTACGCTTAAGGTACCCCCTTTTTGCGTCAGAAATTCAGTTTAATTTTGTTGCAGTGGGTCACATCGTTTTCGCATTTTTTTTTCACACTGGTTCCGCTAATTTTTTCACTTTTGTTTCTTTTCATTTTTCTTTTTTACATAGTCTGTGAAAATTTGGCTAGCCTTCAATCAGTATTCCTTTTGAAAGTCTCCCCTGAGATTGAAATGCTTTCGCTCCCGAGTTTCACATCAGCATTGCGAAGCCTGTGGCGTGTGGCGATACCGTTGGCCTTGCCTCTGCCTCAGGAATTAATTTAATGGACAAGCAGGACGGCACGCAGGAGAGAAACAAATTAATATTTTTTTTTTTCTGTGTGTGTGTGTGTGTGTGTGTGTGTGTGTGTGTGTGTGTGTGTGTGTGTGTGTGTGTGTGTGTGTGTGTGTGTGTGTGTTTAGATAAGTTTACATAGATTACCACAAAACACGTTAGTTGAACAACGATGGTGACGCACCGAAGCAAATATATTTCTCACAAAACTAGGTACAGAATACTTAGACTCTAAAAGAAACATAAGGAAGTTTAACTTGTCTCGACTAAAAAGTTAAGGTATCCCATACGTAACAGATGCCGAATAAAACTGGTTACAAAATATCAGGAGAAATAAGACCGACTATAATAACAACAATGCAGACTTCAGTAATAATAACATCGATAAAACTAACTTAATAACACCGGCAGCACAAAGAATTATATCTAAATAAGGAGAGAGGAGAGTTTGAGCAATAGAGATGAATGGAACACAGTATATTATAAGAAGCATAAAAAATCACAAGATAGAGACAGTATAATGGAAGAATAAATTAGCAGGAGTTCCAAAGGAGTTGTAACCTACGAGAAATCAGGAAGGGTAGGGACGATAATCAGCAGACCTCAATAAATACATTATCAAAAGTAATATTCATGAAGAGATTGTTAACATACCAAGTATTAGAATACTAACAATCCAAGCAATAGATAAACAGGTAGCTATAGAAATTGATATAAAGACAGATAGATTACAGATAGCTAGATATATTGATATAGGCAAATAGATTATAACTGATGGAGGCCCCAACCATCGACTCGTTCGATATAATGCTGCCTTCGGGAGACTACACTGAATGACATGTCGAATGGTTTCCCTTAACCTAGGAAAGTATATACTATCCTGGAAGATAATCATATAACAAAATTACGCCAGGTAGACAAATGGGTTAAGGAGCTCCAGTCGGATGGGACCCGCATAGCTTTGCATCTTAGGGTTGAGGTGGGGTTTATTACTCACATAATAAGAAAAAGCCAGGATTTTATCACACTTACCGTAATGTTTGCCAAAACATCGAGGTAGGTTGAAAGGCATCGACGCCAACTTTATCCTCCTACATCACTTGCACTTTCCTCCTGACAGCAATCCTGCTAAATATTTTCTGCGTCTTGCCAAAAGCATTGTCAGTTAGAAGTACACTACACTCCTTATCTTTCCAGGGCTTAATTTGACCGTTCCATCTGACATTTTCCCCCAAAGCTCTTGTAAATTTATGTTTTCATTTCCTCCTCCGTTCCACCCAGGTAGATAATTTGCTGCCATTTCCTTTGATGCAAGTCAACTTCCATTTATAAAATGCTGTTTCCGACTCATCTATCAACGATTTCAATGCTATTACCGTATTTCCCTCATCTGACTTCCTTCTGCCAGATTTTAGAATGTTTCAAAATATATACTTTCTGCCCTACCTTGACTCAGTACTAATAAATGTTAAGATCTTAATGGGGTCCATCTCTCTCTCAGAAACTGTTTCTGTCCTGACACCCTGCCTAAGTAAAGTTCTTTGCTTTTGTCAGATGAAACATTTCCCTCATGATGAAAGAATCATGCATTGCACTGTCCCAAAGAAGGGTAATCATTCCCATCTTGCTAACACCCGGATGCCATAATCAGCATTTTCAGTCGTAGATTAAGTCCTTAACAAGATTTTATAGCATCTTTTGATCATAATCAGTTAGGCCTTGATTATTTTTTTTTTCCCTGACATTCGGTTGGAAGATTTTATTTTATTTCTCTTGGGTCTCTGGCTCTGTGGTTTTTCGCCTGAAAAAAGAGGATGCTATGCTACTTTGCTTTGCATTCATCACAGTGTATAACCCATAAGAACACTAGGGAAATATCATGATTGATAAGCTGTCCGGAAATTCTTTTAAGTTTATTTCGCATGACGATGTCATAAACATGGGAACTTGGAAACGAGCAGGTCCCTCAGTGGGAGTGTTGAAGTTTGTCTAAGTTTGTCTCAGATATGTATTATATTACTGTCGCTCATACTATGTACCACTTTCCCAGTTTGGGTCAGCATTAGAGATTAACACTGACCTGTTAATATTACTTGTATCTACAAAGCATATGGTTTGAAATGAAAATATGTCTAACTTTTGTTACTCGAATTCTCCCCCTACTGAGAGTCATTCTGCTGCAAGGATTGAAACTCAGCTAGGTCAAATAAATGGGCTACAGTGTCCCTCGGGTTTTTTACTCTAACCAGCCTTTTTTTTTTTTTTTTTTTTCAGTTACTCTCCAGTTATCTGAGCCACATCCCTCACCCCCTAAAAAGCGAGCCCTGGGGTCGGGTAACTATTAAAAGGAACAAAATCTTTATACACAGGTGGGTTTGTTAAGCTAATGCCTCAAAAATTATCATTTATAACGATAAATATGTCGTTCCATTTTACATACTTGGAAGTTCGAAAGATACCAAGCGTAAGAGCAAATCATAAAAATGTTTTCCTGTATATCTGGATGTTTAGAGTGGGATTGGACGTGTTACTTGTTATGGAGAGGAGTTTCCCTGATAATAATTCTGCAGCCAAAATAACCATAAATGAGTTTATATATTTAAGTAAAATTCATGAGTTTCTTTTTTAAATCTGATACACTCTGGAGTTCATAGGGTTGCTGTGATGAAATGCTGATTGGGAAATAAAGTTCAAAATCTATCAATAAATTGTATGTGGAATACCACCTCCATTACTTACCAGTACAAAACCAGTATCTTAAAATCTCTTGGCCAACGTTTGTTCTTTGAAGATTTATACTTAAGGAAAGTGTTCTTCCATCTGCCTTTGTTCCTGCACAGAATATCTAATCTGTTAATCCACAGTCCAATGATGTAATTCTCACTTTATTTATGCTACATGCAAATGAATTGTCATAACTTGAAAGAGGCATCACAGACCTAATATAAACCAAAGCATTCACCCACGAAAGTGTATGGCGCACATCACTAAAAAAAAAATTAAATCAGTAATCCTCTGGCCATCGGAGGCATATCATCGCAGCTTCGCCAAAATCGTAAAAAGGTCCTAGGATTGCACTGTTTACTCCTACTAAGTTAAATATCATGCTAGCATTTAGAAGCCTGGAGTCAGGAGTATTATGTCTGTCTGGGTTATTAAATATAACAGGCCTCTGGAGAATTTCTAATAATTATCCTTTAAATAGCTGTTCTGTTCGTTGAGGGTACGATAGAAAATAGTGAATAATGGAAAGCTAAGGAGAAAGATTAGTTGTTGTTTTTCTTGCAACATCGTCTGGAAATCAGAGGTATATCATCTCAGTTTTGCCAAAATTAATAACAAACAAGTCATATATCTCGGGGTAATGCCCACAGAATTTGTAAACAATTTGCCCTCTTGATTTTGAGATACTTCGGGAACAACTGGACACACACACAGACGGACAAAAATGATTACATTATTCCCTCGTTAGGGGAGTGGTAAGAATTAGATGTAGTCTTCTTGGACACCTTCAGCATGAGAGGGTTATTATAAATTTAATAGTATAACAGCTTTGATGGACTATGTGGTTGTGTCCAGGAATGTAATAGGAAGATTGTTGGATGTGAGAGTTCTGAGAGGGGAGAGTGGAGGTATGTCTGACCACTACCTGGTGGAGGGAAAATTAAGAGTAGGTAAGAGATGGATGACAGCTAGGAGGGTTAGATGTGCCAGGGAGGTTTTGAAAGTGAGTGAGTTGGACAAGAGAGAGAAAATGATACAGTAGAGTATCAGGAAAATTGATAGATGAGTGGAATGTAGTGAAAGATCAGGAAAATGGCAGTGTGGAGGAGGAATGGCTGTTGTTTAAGAGTGCTGTGGTGGGGCATGCAGAAGAGGTGTGTGGTGTGAGATGTGTGGGTGGTGGTGTAAGAAAAGGAAGTGAATGGCGGTGTGAGAAAGTAAGTATGGCTGTGGCTGAGAAGAGATGTGCATATGAAGTGTGGCTGCAGAGGAAGGATGAGGTGTCATATGAGAGGTATAAGGAAAAGAGGAATAGGGCGAGAAGGGCTAAGCGTGATGCTAAAGTGGCAGCAGATGAGAGGTGGGGTAGGCGGCTGACTGAGAATTTTCAACAGAATAAGAAAATGTTCTGGAAGGAGGTGAAAAGGGTGCAAAAGGGAGAGTCTGGGAAGGAAGAGCGAGTAAAAGCAGAGGATGGAAGGATGTTAATTGAGATGGATGCAGTAAGGAAGAGATGGACAGAGTATTTTGAAAGATTGTTAAATGTAGAGGAGGAAAGGGTGGCTGAGATTGTGGCGGATGGAAGGGTGCAAGGAATAAATGGTGTTGGGAGAGTTGAATGATTCTTTGATCACGAAGGAGGAATTGGAGAAGGCAGCAAAGGAAACGAAAACAGGGAAAGCTGCAGGTATGGATGGGTGTGCTGTGGAATGCCTGAAGGGTGGTGGAGTGACTATTGTTGACTGGTTAGTAAGATTGTTGAATGTGTGCTTTGTGAAAGGTATGGTGCCAATTGACTGGCAAGTGCTTGTGGTCCCGTTTTATAAAGGCAAGGGTGATAAATATGAATGTACTAGCTTTAGGGGTATAAGTCTCTTGAGTGTTGTAGATAAGGTGTATGGTAGAGTGTTAATATGAGAGTTAATGAGGGTACAGAGGGAGTGATTGGTGATGAGTAGTGTGGCTCTAGGACAGGGAGAGGATGTGTGGATCAAGTGTTTGCTGTGAGACAAGTGTGTGAAAAGTTTTTAATGAAAGGCGAGGATGTGTTTTGGCCATTCATGGATTTAGAGAAAGCGTATGATAGAATTGATAGGGAGGCTTTGTGGACTGTTTTAAGACTGTATGGACTTGATGGTAGGTTACTAAAAGGGGTGAAGAGTTTTTACGTAAATAGTAGAGCGTGTGTAAGAATGGGAAATGCTGTGAGTGATTGGTTTCCTGTGAGAGTTGGGTTGCGACAGGGATGTGTGATGTCGCCTTGGTTGTTTAATACTTATATGGAAGGTGTTGTAAAGGAGGTGAATGCAAGAGTTTTAGGTGGAGGTCTGAGTCCGGTGAATGTTGATGGTGGAGAGTGGAATCTGAAGCAGCTACTGTTTGCAGATGATACTGCACTGGTGGCTGATTCAGAGGAGAGATTGAGACAGTTGGCAGAGGAGTTTGGAAGGGTGTGTGAAAGGAGGAAATTGAAAGTAAATGAGAATAAGAGTAAAGTGATGAAGTGTACGAGGTTGGTAGACGGTAGGGGGATGAATATAGTTTTGAATGGTGAGTTGCTTGAGGAGGTAGAGTGTTTTAAATATTTAGGGTCACATGTTGCTGTGGATGGAAGAATAGATGCAGAGGTGAAATTTAGAATGAATGAAGTCGGAAAGGTACTGGGAGGAATGAAAAAGGTGTTTAGATGTCGTCTGCTTAGAATGGATGTAAGGAGAAGGCTGTATGAGGGTGTTGTGGTACCGACTGTGTTATATGAGGCTGAAACATGGAATATGGGTGTAGCAGAGAGGAAAAGTTTGAATGTAATGGAGATGAAGTGTCTGAGGAGTATGTGTGGAGTGACGCGTATGGATCGAGTGCGAAATGATGAAGTGGAAAGGAGAATTGGAGTTGTTCGGGAGATGGCTGATAGAGTTGAGCAGAGGGTGTTGCAATGGTTTGGGCATATGGAGAGAATAGATAATGAGCGATTGGTGAAAAAGATAACTAGATCTGATGTGAGAGGTGTAAGCTGAGAGGGAGACCACGAATAAGATGGATGGACAATGTGAAGAGAGTGCTGGATGTGAGAGAGATGTCTGTTGAGCAAGGAAGAGTGGCTGTGCGTGACAGAAATTAATGGAGAGAAATTGTGAATGAATAAATGATGACGCAGCCCTGAGAGGATATTCTCCCGCATTTGGTCTGATCAGCTAGTCAGGTCAGGTGCGGGTAAGGGGATGGGTCTATTATGATGTGGCAGGGACCAGCTCTGCTGTCGGGCCCTGCTGCGGATGTCACTGATTGCACTGCGCAGTTGACCCTTGTGCAGTGTGGTGCGGTGAGGAGCTGTCCCTTCTCCCCTTTGTGGCTAAGATGCGAATGAATGTGTTTGAATGGATGAGTATATGGGGAGTGTGTCGTCCTGTCTCGGCTACCTTCCTTTCCGTGGGGGAAGCAGCCAAGGTATATAGATAGATAGATAATAATCTGGTTGCAGGAAAAAATAAAGGAAAATAGACCAGGTCCAAGGGGTTAAAGACAGTAAACTGATCAAGATTTCTGCTTTCTTGTGTTTGATTTTCTTCAAATGAATAACTCTTCCTAATTTTCAGCCTTTTTCTTTTTTCAGTAAGAAAGTAATGTAACAGGGGAAAAAGACATGGGAGTTAGTAAATCAGAAGGTAGATGTAACACTGGAGAAGTAAGTAACGTATAAGAGGTAAATAATGAAAAAAAAAAAAAAATTCTCTTTCCAATATAATCACTCTACTTCATTTCCCGGAAACTTTAACCTTCCCTAAGAAAAAACTAATCTAATTATGCCTGAATAGACTAACCAAAGTTTCTGTCAAATCTGGCACAAGTTTTAATATCCAAAATGTCCTCTCATATATCCATCCTGCTGTCTGTGCCTTCAACTTTAGGTTTCTCTCTGCTGTATAGGAGCTGCTGTAAACGGCTACCACTCTTCTCCTAAAGTTATCAGTGGTGGTGTTCCTCTGGAATCTCTTCTGTCAACGTCTCTTCAGCTATTCATCAAAGACCTTCTAAGCTGTACTCGTACATCTATCCCTATTCACTCTTACGTTGATGTCTCCGTCCTTCACCTTCCCATCCACTTCTCACAGCGTTCATCACAGCAGGTACCTCAACAAACAGGTTGAGGCTACGGCAAACCTAATTTTTTGCTCTCTTTATCCCTGCACAACTGTTGACTTTATACAGGGGTTTTACTCGTACTTGCTCTTTTGTAGAGTAGCCTACAATTCTCATGTGTACGGGGGTTCCCCACATACAACTCTTCTCAACAGGGAGGAGTCAAAGACTTTTCTTCTCAGAAACTCTTTTCCTCTCGTTGATTCCCTTCCATCTCTGTCTCTTCACTGTACTGTTGCATATTTGTTTCGTTACTTCAGTGGTCACCGCTCTTCTGAACTGTCTGCTTGCATTCCTCGTCCATTACGAGGGGAGCATAGCACCCATGTGACAGCCAACTCTCACTGCTTTTCTGTCCAACTCTCTATTCCAAGTGTTAGCCGGTACTCCCAGTTCTTTATGCATGCTTCGGGCCAACTTAGGAACTGTCGTCCTGCGTTTGCATTTTCTACTGCCTTTAACCTCCAGTCTTTTAAACGTAATGTGCGCAGGTATCTCCCAACTTTTCTTCCCTTTCTATCTTTAACTCTTTTCCTATCACTTAGTCCTTTTCTCCGCTTTTTTTTTTCTCTTCCGTTCTCTTATTTACTCTCCTCCTCTATCTCTGCCCTCGCTATCGTTCTTGGTCTTTTCCTTTCCCCTTGTTTCCCTCATCATCTTCCGTCTTCTCTCCTCCTTACGACCATTTTACGTTGCCCCCATTTCTTGCGCCTTTCATCAACCCTATCCCTGTTATTTTCTTCCCTTTCCTTCTCCTTCACACCTTCACTTTCTCCCCCTTTTCCCCTTTGTCACTTCTCCATCCCCAGCTTATCTTCAGTTCTCTTCTTTTCCATCCCACTCTCTTTTCTCTTTTCATCCTCCTCTTGTCTCTTCCCGTCTTCCCTTCCTATTCCTCTATGTCCCCTTCCCACTTGTCTTTCTTCTTTCCATTTTCTTTTACTCTTTCACACTGATGCTTCTTCTATCCCTAGTGCTCACTCATCGTCTTCTTCCTCCTCCTTCCCGTCCCTATCTCCAAGCGTACTCTCTCCATCAACTTTACCTTCCATCCCATTCCTCTTTATTCCTTTCTTTACGTCCCTTTCGCTCCTCTTCTCTCCGCCATCATTTCCCTTCCTTTCTCTCCCTACCTCCTGTTTCCTCCACATTCACCTCTCACTCATCTCTTCATCTTTCCCAATCTCCTCTCGGTTTCTTTTCCACTGTTTCTCTCATAATCCCCTGCATTCCTCTCTCATCTTCCCCTTCACCCACTACCGATATCTCTGTCTTTTCCCTTACTAATCCTCTCCTCTTCTTCTCCGTCTCCTCTCATTTTCCTAACTGTTTCTGTTATCTTTCGAGCTATGCTATCCCCTTTCCCTCGCCTAATTTCTTCCTTCGTCTGATTCCTTTCTTTGTCCATTCATTACTTACCTTCAATTCCATCCACTCATCTTCCTTACCATTCCTCCATCATTGGCATTTCTACGTTACTTTTAATATCCCTTGTTATGTACCATTCTTACGTTACTCCTGTACATATTCACCTATTTTTTATTTAAAACATACGCTTGTCGATTACTGAACAACGGATGTCTTGACATGGATTGATGCATTCAGCAAGCACATGTCTCAGAACATCCTACAGTTTCTTCATTTCTCAGACAACACTACCTTGGACCCAACAAACAGTTTGCTCAAGATCAAGACCAATTTGGAGAACCTTAAAGGCAAATAAATCGCTATTTTGGGGCTTTTCAAAAGCTTGTGATTGACAAGTTGCTGATGTTGCTCCAGGGCTGTATTTCTTTCAGACAGTACATCCCACTGAAACGTCAATATTTTGGCATAAAGATATTTGTAGTGTGTGACTTATACTGGTGTTGTCCTATATATTATCATACACCGGGATAATGGCTGATATCCACTATAATGGTGGTCTTGGAATTTCTGATGCAGTACTGAATCGCATGATGGATGGTTATGTGAGCTGAGGACAACTACTCTACACAGCTAATTGGTACACCCCTTCAGAGTTAGCAATGCTCCTGCTAGCATGAGATATTGGCTGGTGTGGCACAGTGAGGCCAAATAGATGTGGCATGCCATCACTTCAATGCAGAGCAAGAGTGAGGCATAGTTCAATTGCAATGTAGCACTAATCTCCTTTCCCTGTGATGGCTGGACATGCGTGATGTGCACATGCTATCAACTGTGCACACAGGTGCTCTAGATCGTGTGACGGGTGAGCCTATTTGAAAGCCAAATGCAGTCGCAAACTACAATCATAACGTGCACATGGTTGATAAAAGCGATATGCAGATTGGTAGTGAGGAGTACTTTTGTCATTCTGTCAAGTGGTACAAGAAACTGTTTTTCCACTTGGTCGACATGTGCGTTTTGAATGAGCATCGCTGTACTACTACTGTCAGCATACTGGAAAGATTATCTCAGTGGGGAAGTTCGTGCATGACCGTGTGTTCGAGATCTTGCAGGAGTAAGGTCACCAGTCGTTGGTGCCACGGAGCCGTACAAGTGCAGTTCACGACCAAATTGACAGACTTGCTGAAAGGGAATGGGTTGCATCCCACTACCTAGAGAAGATGTCACCACCCAGTGAAGGACAAGGGGCAACAAGAGTGGGCAAAAGTGCACAAGTGCGATGCCATGTGTGTGCAACGACAGAGAGGCGGAAAAAGAGAGAGAAAGCTCACAACCTGGCTGTGCCACTCATGCAAGGTGCCTCTCTGCCCTCCCTGCTTCCCTGGGTAGCATTCTTTTGCAAAGTAATGAGTGTGGGAGAACATGTAAATAGTAACATAATATTGTTTAAGTGCCTATGTACATAACTTGGTTACGGTGGTGATAATATTAGTATAACTTAGGAATTGCAAGGAATTGCACTAGTGTAAATTTGAAGTAAATGTTATTGTTAGTAAGGAAAAATAAGCCAAGAAAAGAGAGTGAGTGCGTTTCCCAGACAATGACTTCTTATCAAAGTTTACTTTTGACCTGGAAAGGGAGGGCAAAGAGAGGTCAAATTTGGCCTGCCCAAACTCCACAACTCACAAGTTGGGAATAAGCCTGAAAGGTTAGTATTTATTTTTTATTCCTTCAGTCTTCTTCTGTGGGCCACAATTTCTTTCCTAGTCCTGTTTTTCCCCTGTATTTGTTTGCTGGGGAAATGGTCATAATCACTGACGAATGCTGTAATAACAGAAATTTACAAGCACAGCACACCCAAATGGTTTCGCCACAACTGTAATCTCTGTCATTATCGTCGTTTGACAGTGCGAAGTTGCCTTAAACGCGCACAGCTAAGCTCTTTATCTCAACCCAGACAAAAAATATCCTATTTCTCCTCCCTTGCGACACACACACACAACCACCTTGTTTACAATTATACATAAATACAAGGCAAAAAAAAAAAAAAAGACATGAAAATAAGAGATTTTTTTCTTTTTGTATCTTCACCTGTTTGCTCAGATTTTTTTTGCTGGTTTGGATCATTTTACTTTTTTTTTTTCCCTTGCACTAGCATTACAACAGCTTTTACCATGATGTTTTCCTTGGATAGAAAGGCCTCCTTTCCTTCCCATTAATCATCTCGTGCGGGATGAGAATAGCAGGTCGTGCCTCGCATTTTAATCTTCACTGTTCAGCCTGTACACTCAAAGGATGACCCTTATTTAGTTTAGGTCTAAAAAACAGTATCTCTCGCCTTCCTTTTCCGACAGACTCCACCACCAAGACTACAAAAATAAGTCGATACTACCATAAACACGATAAACACCGAAAATTGAAACTTCACAATATGTACTCATATACTTTGAAATATACACATCTAGTCATTTCACATCATTTCAGCACCACTGACGTTGTTCTCTCATTAAAAAAATAAATAAAAAAAAAATTGTGATGTTTCATCGCAGAAATACCTAGGTGTGACTAATATCTGTGAAATTTTCGCACTTTCCGCGCCTCTTTGCGCAGCACAGGATGGGTCTAGGAAGCTCAAAATTACAATGCCAGGTGCTTCTGACGTTTCTCTTCAATTTGACAAGAAGAAAAATCGACTTTCGAAACTTGGAAAATCGGCCCCCTGCCCGACCTTTGGGTCCCGACAAATTCCCCACGGTCGGCCATGGAGGGGTCAAGAAGCGTCTACTCCCACTCAGGAGGTGGTTCCCTGCCAGGCTGACCAAGATCCTCCTAACAGGGTACAGGGATGTTGGGAGGTTTTGTTCCCAGGCCAATGATAAAAATGCTCCTCCATGTCTAGGGTGCACTGTAGGGAGTAGATTGTTGCACCAGTCGAACAGTGTGGTACTTCCAAGGTGGATGAAAAGGTGATGAAAGGGAGAGCTGGAGCTTCCGATTCACCAGCCCACAGGACCTGTTCCTGACCTCTGTCTTTGCTGAACATTTTCAGTGTTTTCATCAACACAGAGAGTAAGCCATCATACCCTCATAATACCTCTACCTCCAACCATCTATACCACACTACATCTGTCTATCTAACTATTGCCAGACGCCTTAATCCCTTATACGGGGTGGCCACAAACAAATCGCCACCACTTCACCGTCCCCCGCCATTTCACTGCCCTGCTCCCAATTCACACCCCCTTCTCTCATGTACCTTTCCACTCCATCCCTCCATCTCATCCTTGGCCTTACCCTCCTTCTCTCCCCCTCCACCTCACTCACATACACTCTCCTTGTCAGTCTCTCACTCTCCATCCTCTCCACATGGCCAATCCACCTCAGTGTGTTTCTCCTAATGCATCCTATCACATCCACATCCACACCACAACGCTCCTTCACATCCTCATTTGTCAGTCTGTCTCTCCATGTGACTCCACAGGCTCCTCTCAAATAACTCATTTCCACTGCTCTCACTCTTGACTTGTGTCCCTCCAACAAAGTCCAAGCTTCACTTCCATACGTCAGAGTTGGTATTACAATACTGTCATGTAATAACTTTTTTCACTTTCATGCTCACTTCCCTGTTTCTTATCACTGCCTTCAAGGAACCAGCAATCTTTCTTCCTTGTTGCCATCACTTCACCCTCCAAACTTCCATCCTTACTCATCACACTACCCAAGTACTTAAACGTACTCACATTCTCCATTTCCTCCTCATCCAACGTCACTGTACATTCACTGACATCACCTCTCTCAAAGACCATAACTTTACACTTCCCTACATTCACCACACTACATGCACGTTAGATATCACAGTTTCTACTTCCATCTCCCCTGAGCAGTGGCCACTGCATTATTATTAGCAAATTCGGTGGCATCTCAGATTGCCACCAACGGCAGAGTAAGGATGGTGGCACAGAGTCCTCTTGGTTACAATCGAATGACTGTGTTGAAGGAGGTTTTTGCAAACACTGTTCATGGTCATCAACAGAGAAGCACAGGTTCGGCCTTATATTTCACAAATATCCATGGTCTTAGTAACAATCTAAATTCCGTTCACTTTTTCCTCCAGTCCATATCCCCTCTTGCCCAGTTCTTCACAGAAACAGTTCTCCCCCTCTACTGACATATCCTCAGTTTGTTTTCCTGGTTACCATGTTAGCCTGTTGGCTGTGAGCGGAGGTATTTGTAAGTTGTGCTTTAATTTTCATGCTCTTTTTTTCTAAAATGTTTTATTTATGTGATTGTTATATTATGTAATTTTATCTCATTTTGTATGCTAAATAATTTAGTGTTATGATGCTTAAGAAAACTCTGGATATTTTGGATGTCTCTGTTTTGGTAACTGTAGGTGCTAGACAGTTAAGGTGTTAAATGATATGTCCAGCTGATCATCGCCTAATCATTAGCATTTCGCCTCTCATTCGAAATTCGGACTCAGTAATTCTCGCGAGTCAATGTTAATCCTGCTCAGGTAGATGTCGGTCCGTGTTGCGTAGCACGTACACGTGGATCTCTCAGACCCAAAAATATAAAAGTCTGGGAAAAATGTTTGTTTCCTTTATTTCAGTACTGAAAATAGAGTAACATTTAATGTTTCCGCAACGCAAACATGTAACAAAATGAACTGTTCTTTTCTTTTGATGTTAAAAAAAAAAATGAAAAAACTGTAGATAAACGGTAAATAAATTTTGGCCTTCTATAAGGAAATAAAAAAAAATCTGAATGGTTGCTTGAGTGGTCCCAAAGCTTGGTATGGGATGGTGGTTCATGGTGTGAAGAGGGGCTGCCAGACACTGCATTCATATCTGCAGGCAGGGAGAACATAATATCTCACACACCTCAGGTAGACGTGGGTCTCACATACCCAACTTATACTCATGTACCCTCAGGGCACGTTCACACGTGTACTCAAATATATATTGGCAACACAGCTGGCAACACGTTCGGGAACATGTTTGCAACAGTATTTGGGCAGATGTATGCAAACATGTTTCAGTGCAGCTTCGAACACTGGCAGCAGAGGCGATGGGATAAGTGTGTCCATACCAGGCAACTGAGACTTCTTCATGATGTTGCCAGCATTATCTGGACGCTTCTGTTTCCAACATGTTTGCAGCGTGTTCGTTACTTTGTTGCATACATGTTGCCAGCACTTATTTGAGAACACGTGTGGACGCTCCCTTATACTGCGGAAACGGAGAGAGAACCAGATGTAACTCCCTCACCCCTTGCATGGATACACAAAGTTAGGAATCTACTGAGTAGAACAGGGCTCCCGGGTATTTAGAAGTTAATGAACTAGAAAATGGGACAGGGGGGTGGGTCTCTCAGACCCACTTCTGCTTGAGCAGGGTTAAGGATTCGGAAATTCCTGGATTCATTTATACCGTCATCCCATGAGCAGCAGATATGAAGTTTGAGAAAGTCAGGCTAGCCAACAACGAATATATACAACTGTGGTAGAACTGTCATAATGTTTCAAGTGTTGCACTTAATGTTTGGACAAAACCGCAACATGTCTTTGTCTTTGTACATCAGAACTTATCTACAAAATGATACGCATTCCTTAACTGCCCCGTTACTTACATACTTCCCTCACTGAATGTTTACCACCTACCATCCTTCCTACCCAAATACCTGCCAGCTTACCTGCCTACATATGTACATTTTCTACTTCCTTGGCTACAGTCTTCAACATAGCCAAGTCTTCAGCAACTGCCTCCTTTTCTTCTCTTCGTCCCTTGAGACCCTTCCCTACCGCCTCATCTTCATCCCAAAACTTGCCTATTCTTTCCTCTATTCCTCCAGAGACACCTTCCCTTCCTTTCCCATCCCTCCTCCCTCCAGTTTACCTACTTAAACATATTCTATACACTTTTCAGCGCTATATTTTCCTGCAGCTGCTCTCTCTCTCTCTTCCTCTCTCCCTCCTCTTTTACATTTTCCCCAGCCTTTCCTCCCAGATCCCTCTCCTTCTCTCCATTCTTTCCTTTATGTCGTCAAGCCTTTCTTTCTATCTCCTCACCTTCCTAATAATCCCTTCCCAACCTCTCGTTATTCCCTTTTCTTTTCTCTTCATCATTTTTCTTCCCACTACCCCTGCACCTCCCGTCCTCTTCAGACTCCATTTTCTTCCTTCTAGCCTTTATTAGAGCATTTCTTTATCTCTTTTATTCAGATTCACTGCGACATTTCACGCTCCTTGCCTTGGGTCTTTCCCATCTTCCTCCTCCCCTCCATAGCGTCCTTATGGTGTCTTCTCCATTTTCTCTCTCTCTCTCTCTCTCTCTTTCCTATCACTTACAGCTACTGCTCTCTTCTCTTCGCTAGTTTTCACATTACTGTAATATCTTTCTCTTGTACTGCCCTAGTTCCTTCTTTCTCTTTTTCTGTTTGTATATCTCCTCAGAACTATTTCATTGTCTGTCTCTGCAGAACACTTTCATTTTCAGTTGAATTAAAAGCCTTCCCATCACAACGTTCTACCTCTCATCATATCGATCTCCCGTTCTTCTTTCCTTTCATCCATGCCGTTCAGTCTCTTCCTCACTTCCCATTTTTTTTTGTATTTGATATTTCATTATTCTTAAGTTCATTGTCTTTCC
>NC_137033.1:6976805-7019305 GCF_032717465.1 Coenobita brevimanus
ATATATTACATATATATATGGGCGCCAGCATGACACGGCCCCAAAAGCCCTGCCAGGACCCCCCCCCCCCGGCAAAACTGGGTCAGGGTCAGGCATTAAGCACTGACCCCTATCCCTCTTCCTTTTCTTGTTACGCACAGGGTTATTATTATTTTTTTTTTACGGGGGGGGGATGCAAACCCCACCTTAACCTCTTAAGTCAGGAAAGAGCTCACCACTATCCTCTGGACAGGGACGTGGATTCCCTGACTATGGTTGTATCCCTGTTTTACCTCAGAGTTTTCCTTCTCCTAGTTAGATTGCTAACCAAGGCTAACGAGCTCCACCTACCCTACTAGATGGCCGTGGGCATAAATTGTTCATCTGCCCTTCGAGAGGTCTTGTTTTTCGTCCGGCAGGGTGTCTAGTCACCCTCTTCACTATATATATATATATATATATATATATATATGTATATATATATATATATATTTGTCATTTATTTTATTTGTATATTTATTTAAAATCATACTATGATAGCATGGAGCAGGTTATGATTCGCTACAACGCCTTCAGTACTGAATTCCAAATATTTTAATAAACGCCTATGTAAATAACTTCCAATCAGCAGCTAATCATTATCTGGAATAATTTTCTTTGTCATATTTTAATTTCAATGTTAACTCTAACCTGACTGTGATGTGCTCGGTAGCTGCATTAATAAAAATAAGAGTATAAACGAACAATCCCATAAATTGCATAAGGTTACATAATACTGCATATACAAATTCTCACTATGACCGCGCACAATGCTAGCCGAATTTCGGGGAGAAGGAATGAATTGAGGCACTACTAATAACGCCTTATCTCGTGGAAAAGTTTTGTTTTCATTATTTAGTTGTTTCAGAATATATGGTCACTCCAGGCGGCCAGGACTGTCTCTGGTATCTTTCTCCTAAGTATAATGTTGGCTGGTTAAAGTTACGATATGAGGATTATTGTTGTTATCTCTTTCTGTTTTTGTAAATTTTAACAGCCAGGCCTCCATGATCCACTCTCAGGTGAACAAAATTATCCAGTACTTGGCGGAATAGTCGGCCAAAGTTGTTTCGAATATTAAAGGGTTAATTATAACCGTATTAACACTCTCAGGCTCCTCTATTCATTCTCAGTTATATAAAATCGTCCGATGTATGATGGATTAGAAATAAAGAGCGATTCCAATCTTGAGAGGGTTACTTTATTTATACCGCATTTGTACTTTCTGTTGGAGATTGTGGCATCCTCCATCATCACACCCTTACCATGCTGTCCCTCTCCTTTTCCATTTCCCCTCTCTTCCCCCTTTCCCAACTTCTCGTCGTCTTCTCTTTCATCTCTGCTCCACCTTCTCCCTTCCACAATACCATCCCAGCACTACTGATGTACATTCTCTTTAGCTGTCCTACTCTCATTATCCTTACACTGCAATTCTTTTTGTTTAAGGTGAAGCCAGCATGAAAGAATACTCATTGATACATCTATTTACGTTTTACTATCATAATAAAATACAGGAATACATATCTTCGGCAAGGATCGCCCACACAAACATAAAACCACTGTGACAAAAGCCTCTCGTTTGATAGGAGATAAGGATGACCCAACTATATTATCCCCAACTGACTACAAAGCACCCACACCACCTCCCTTGCTCTCGTTTTCGAATGAGCCAGCGAACAAAGCCAGGCTTTCTTACTCTTTCCTGGTATGCTAATGTAACTACTGTGTTCAGGCTGATATAAAGCTGTCATAACAAAGGGACAGCTAGTGTGCAGGAGACAAGAGAACGCAGTCCGTTCTTACATCTATGGTGGGGAAGGTATAGGAAGGATAGTTGTAGATAGGACTGGGGAGCGTCTAGAATAAAATAATTAATTGAATGATTAACAACATGATTATTAGCACCATTATTCGTGTTTGTCCAACTGGACTGTATTCTTTCACTACATAGTCTCTGAATATAGCCAGTGATAAAGTACCCCATCGAATGTTGTTGACAGTAATTCCTGCAGTGAGAATTCGGGGAGAACTAGCTGCAGAGGTTGAGAATTGGTTGATTGATCGGCGTCAGAGGGCAGTGATCAGTTGACATCACATACAAGTGGAGAGGCCAAGGTTCTGTTTTATGTTCATTAATATTGATTATTTACATCAGTGATACAGCTGTGGGCATCATCAGCCAAATTTGTAGACGACAGAGTGCTAGGAGCTAATGCTTCGTCATTCGAGAAAATACAAGAACTACTTATGGACTTGTTTAAAAAGGGGGGGAATGGTTAGAAACATGGCATATGCTGTTCAGCCAGGATAAGTGCAAGGTAATTAAAATTGGCCATGCAAATCAAAGATCTAACTATTCTTTGTTAGGAACTACATTCAGCACTACTGACTTGGAGAAAGGTTTACATTCTTATCAGCAATAACATAAGTTCTCCAAGCAGTGCACTGAGGTAGAGAAGAAAGTACGGAGGCGTCTAGGTCGCATGGAGAGGCAGTTTCAATACAGAAAAAAAGAAATATTTCTCTCTCTGTACAATCTCTTGCAAGGCCGGGTCTGGAATATGCTGTATGGAACTTATCCCCAGCGACGAAGAATGATATTGAAGGCTTGAAAGAAGGCATGGGTTGCTAAACTGATCCCATTCATCAGGTACATGGGATACCAGAGAAGACTGCAGGCACTGGGCCTTTTTTTTTTTTTTTTTTTTTTTTTTTTACTGCATGATTGAACCGACAGCTGTAATTACAGTTTTCAAAATCCTGCACGGATTTGAAAGTGTTGACTACCAGGACATATTTTACTTAAACAACAACGCATTTCAGAATCATGAATTGAAGCTTGATTTAAACATTATGACAATGATATATTTAGTAATTTTTTCATATACAAAACAACCAACCAGAAAAACAGATAATTCTGACCACAGCACCTATCTCTTGGACCTATTCTTGACAGATGACCAAGATCAACACAAGATAGAGGATGTCACCACTTGGATCCTCTGACCATAGTCCCAACAAAGCCTTATTAATCATTTGCCCCAGACCTCCCCATCCTGAAAAAGTCAGGGTGACTAGATGGCACGTTGATAGGGCAGACTGAGATAAATTTAGAAATTATCTTCCTGATATTCTATGGCAGTCATTCTTCTCAGCTGACATCAATTTTACCCAGTCCCACATTAATGACCTAAGACAAGCCGGTAAGGAATTGTTCAAACTCGGTCAACAATTTACTATACGATTGGACTCCCAAAAATAGTTTGACAGCAATTGTGCCAGAGCAACGACCCAAAAGTCACTAGCATAAAACTTTTACTTAAAAAAAAAAAAAAAAATCCCGCGGTCAATTTAAAATTGCTAGAAACTACGCAAAAGCAGTAATAAATCTCGCAAAATCAAATTTTCATCACAACTATGCATCCAAACTATTAAATAATCCTAATGTCAATAAAATATTCTGGCCAACTCCCAGGTCATTCAATAATAACAAGTCATAACCCATTCCACCACTAAAACTTTCAAATGGAAACCATAAATGACCCCTGGAAAAAAGCGAATATCCATGCCGGTATGTTCGCCAGAAATTCTACCTTAGAGGAAGTCAGTTAGAAACTTCCTGTACTATAATTTGACTCTCCCAAAATTGCACCACTAAGATGAAGGCTAGATAAGTAAATTCCATCCTAGGCAATTTACCAAACAACAAAGCTTCACGTCCGGATGGAATTCCTCCAACTGTTTTGAAAAAATGTTCCTCAGAACTTGCTCCTGTCCTAGCTAAATTATTCCGACTATGCATTCCCTAATTCTTGGAAAGAAGCCAATATCCACTCAATTCCGAAGAAAGGAAGTTCCTCTGATCCCTCTGATTACTGACCAGTAGCTATCAAATCTTTTGGTAAAGTATTTAAGACTATAATTAATAAGCACATTGTTAAACATTTTGAATCCAACAACTTAATGTGAGGCAGACTGTATGGTTCTCGCAACGAAGGATCCACCCTCGACTTACTCAGTCTACTGACTCACACCATCCATCAACGGACCAGTATGGAGAACCCCATGCAGTAGCCATTGATATATCGAAAGTTTTGGACAGTGTGGCACCGTTCCCTGCCATCCACACTCCCTTGATATGGCCTGTCATCCTTTGTTCTGCTGATTTCCTTATATTTCCGAGACAGGCAGGTAAGAGTTGAAGTAGATGATGTACATTCCAGTTTCCACTGGATTAATGCTGGCGTGCCACAAAGAGTCCTGGCTCCAGCCTTATTCCTAATTCATATCACTGATCTCTTGTCTATTACCCATAATCCGATTCATTCATATGCAGATGACTCAACGCTTCACAGTTCTTCCACACTTTCACACCCATTCACAAAGTTTGATATCAGTACAGCAATCGGCATAAATCAAGATTTATCTTTGATCTCTAAATGGAGACAAAATAACACTGTCTCATTTAATGCTAGGAAAACCAGATATATACGGTTTACTAATAGAGAAGTATTGCCTGATTCCTATATTACC
This sequence comes from Coenobita brevimanus, assembly GCF_032717465.1. NCBI lineage: Eukaryota > Metazoa > Arthropoda > Malacostraca > Decapoda > Coenobitidae > Coenobita > Coenobita brevimanus. The sequence continues at coordinate 6,981,357 of NC_137033.1, forward strand.
TGCATTGAAACCATTATTCCTACCCGTTAAAGTATTGAATTTTCGGTGCTTCACGTGACAATATCCTCTGTTGGACCTCATATTAGATAACTTGCTAAAACCGCATCAAAGATACTTAGATTATTGTACATAATCCGTAACTTCTTCACTGACGAGCAGACAGGTATAAATTACAAGAGTCATGTGCGCCATCAGATCGAATATTGCGCACACTTGTGTGGTGAATGTGAAGAGGTTGCACTAAGGCAACTGGATAAAATCCACAACAGATCTATAAGAATAATTAATAACCCTACAGTTAATAACGAGTTCCCTCACCTACAGGCAAAAAGGAATGTTTCCTTTCTTGTATTATTTTATAGATTTTTCAATGGCAAATCCTCAGGAGAAGATGTATCGACTGTGCCACCTCTCCACGCCTTACCCCGTGTTACATGGGCATCGGGTAGTGCTCATGACTGGACTGTCACACTGCCATATTGCAGAGCTGCCTATCAGAATGTTTTATATTCCCCGAACTGCTTCTCTTTGGAGCTCGCTTCCCCAGAACAGTTTTTCCCCAAACTTCAACCTACAGCATTTCAAGGCCTACTGTTGCAGATTCATTATGAATGAAGGATACCTGTAATTTGGTGTATTGGTTATATTTTGTTTGTATTTCTTTCTGCTGTTCATCTGTAAAGAAAAAAAAATACTTTACCTGCAATCTACTATCAGCAGAGGTATTTGACAGTTCCTGGATGGAGGAGCTCAAGGCTAGATTAGCCAAACTTTTGCTAGGACTAGCATAATGGTAGATTTTCCTTCTTTCCTATAAGACCTCCTAGCCTGTTCGTTCTCACACGAAACAGTAGCACTTCATTTCCGTGTCAAAGAAGTGGGAGGGTGGCCATGTGCGAAATGTCACAAGGGCGTGGGAAGTAATTCCATCTTGCGCAGTGTTTGTGATAATTGGGTGCATAAGAGATGTAGTGGTATTAGAGGTAAACTGCGAAATAATGATGATTTCATGTGTGTGGTGTGTCGAAGAGAGCATGTGGAGATTGCCTGGCGTGAAAGGATTTAACTTGCTTATGAGTCTCTTGAGTGGAAGAGTTTTGTTATTTGTGAGACATGTTATGTGCTGGAGGTGGAGCAGGAGCAAGCTCTGTGGCTTGATTGAGTGATTGGAAGAAGTTCAGGGAGTTATTGCCTCTCCTGACATTGAGAGGACTCTCCCTCCGTGTTAAAGGGTCTTTGTATGAGGCATGTGTTAGGAGTGTAATAATGTATGGTAGTGAGACCTGGGCAATAAAGGAAGAGGATAATAGCAGGCTCAAACGTACAGAAATGACAATGATTAGGTGGATGTGCAGTGCGTCCTTGAGTGCAAGACCTGGGGGGTCTAGGTTTACGATGGAAGAGTTGAGAGGTAGGATGGGACTGGAGTGTACTGGTGTTGTGGTTAGTGGTAGATTGAGAGGGTTTGGGCATGTGGAGAGGATGGAGGATGATAACTGGGTGCAGAAAGTGAGATGTGTTAATGCTGGGGGAAGGGTAGCGAGAGGTAGACCGAAAAAACCTGGGACGAGGTCATTGAGCTTGACCTCAGGGTTAAGGGACTAAAAAGGGAAGCTACCAGAGATCAAGCAGCATGGACAGCCGCCATTAGGTGACCAGGGCCGACGCATGCAAGCATGTTGGAGCCTTCAAAATACGAAAACGTTATGTGGGTGGGAGAGGTAGGCTGGGAGAGCCTTCTTTTCTATTTTTTTTTTTTTCAAACAAATAGAGAACGTGTATCTTACAGCCTCATTCAAGGAATCTCCTTGGAATGGGTAGTATGACCTTTTGAGGTACTGCTAGTGATTCCATGTACACTCTCTCTCTCTCTCTCTCTCTCTCTCTCTCTCTCTCACACACACACACACACACACACACACACACACACACACACACACACACACACACACACACACACACACACACACACACACACACACACACACACACACACACACACACACACACACACACACACACACACAAACACACACACACACACACACACACACACACACACACACACACACACACACACACACACACACACACACACACACACACACACACACACACACACACACACACACACACACACACACACACACACACACACACACACACACACACACACACACACACACACACACACACACACACACACAGAGTAAATGACAAGAAATCCACAGTAAATGCCAAGAAGTCGATGTCGTCCATTATATACGGTACAAGCGAGGAAAGTTCCACCTTACACATCTGCCTGCCAGTTCGGACTTGCGCGTGAGCCAACTACTAATGAAACAGTAGCCAGGCACTCAAATGTCTGATACCACTGTGAGGGAGGGGAGAGGTTAAGGGAGGAGATAGGCTGGAGGAGCTGATAGTTCCTACCCCTCCCTCTTCCATCCCCATCCTTCTCACACTGTTTCCAGAGTACCAGATAGATGAATGTTGACTACTGCTTCGCAACCACTTGTCTCACAGTTACTATTTCCAAATGGTGAGCGAGTGTATAACACGGAACTTTCCTCGGGTGTACATCCGGTACTGAGGGGTGTTTTTTAGGGCGAGTGTAATAGTGGCTGACGTAGCTTGTAATCATAGGGTATTTCACACTGCTGAACCTATTAATTTGGTATGAGAACCTCCCCAATAATTCATGCATTGATTACCTTTCTAATAGCCTAATGAAATACTTACTGTTCGAGTCAGTCACATAAATTGCAGTGCATAAGTAAACTGCATTTGTAAACTTGGCATGGGTTTCAAAATAACACAAGATTTGAATTGAGATTCATAGATATGCAGGAAATCATGGAAGCGGCATGATGCTGAGGGTCACTGCACAGCCTCTCTCTTGCATGTTTTGTCATTTACTTAAAACAGAGCTGGATTGTGGTGTCAGTTCTCATGACAACACCTAATACTCCTACGAAATTGTGAGTTTCGTCACAATTAATTAAGACAAGAGAATAAACTGGTTACACGTGCTTTTATCTCGCTTTTTAGGCATTGTCCTAACAAGCATAATAATGTTTAAAATAGAGTTCTACGCATCACAATATAGTTGCAACTTGCTACTATGAAATCAAATACTCTCTCTGAGCTGTCGTAAGGCCACTCACCCACCAGCTTATTTTGTCGTCAGTATCCCATAATCATCACCACCCTCCCCGTGCCATAGTCGTGATTCTATTAGTTATATGGTGTTCAGTGCTTCTGCAGAACACCCGCCACTACATTTCATAGTAGGAGACAAATACGTTACTTTCTCACTACGATTAATTATGTTATAGAATGAGCTAAATATTTATAACTCATTTTACTATTATTTTGTTGGTGTTCACGGCACACCTAGCACACCCAGAATATGTGCCCCTGGTATACAGTAGTTACAGGATGCAGTGGTTATACAAGCAGGTTATGACCACCATCACACGAAATAAACGCGAAACCAGGGAAAGAGAGAAAAATCTTCACCGATTACTCGTACAAGAAGGCAGACTGGACAAGGTTTACCAAAGTCACAGAGCAGGCGTTTGAAAGTTTTAACATAAATTCTAATCCACTCATTAATAAGGCAATGACCACCTTTAATAGTACCAGTACAAGAGCCAACTGATCTTGTATCCCTAGCAGGGACACCAAAAACTTTATCTCTATAACGTCATTCCAAGAATAAAGCAGCTCATCAAATGCAACAACAAACTCAAGAGCAAGTCTCAGGCCTTCCTAGCAGTTTGAAACCTTACACAACTTAAACAACACCGTAAATGAACTTATGAAAACTCTTAGACATCAAACCAGCAAGAATTTTGCAAAGACCCTTGATCATAAAACGTACAGCAGCAAATTCTAGAAAACAAGAATTATCCACACATCCAAAACCTCAACTTATAAGGTTCCACAAATAGGGATAGAATCACCTCCAGCAAGAAGGAACACGTAAACAACCATATAATTTATTGTGCATCATTAATCCACAAAAATCTGAATCATCAAAAACACATTTTTAAAAAATCAAAAAAATAAAAGGAAACATACAGACATCACCACATTATCTACATTCACCACAGAGCTAGTACAGCAAAGTATCAAAAACATAAAAACTACAACGTTGTGGGGCCAGATCATATTTCAAACATCCATGTAAAAACACCGTGACCTCATAGCAATAAACATTCTTACTGAAAATTTCAACTCCTGGACTGAAATCTCAGTCACTGATATCTTTTGGGACCAGCCATCATCCCCATATTCAAACCAAGAAAACCTCTTAATACTCGCGCATCGCATACCTATATCGCTACTATGCACACTGTTCAACATAATGAAAAAGTTACTGTTAAAGAACATCACTCCCCACATCCCTCTATCTGACTCCACATATGGATCCTCCCTAACCTCAAAACCACTACCAACTTGTTCAAGTTAAGTCATCCTACTTGGCTTCAACAAAAAATAACAGCCATTACAATCCAGGCAAACAGAAAGACGAGAAATACGTAGACATATTCGTCGACCAAGTATTTGACACAGTACCAAAATGTATCCTAGTAAATAAAAGTTTAGACAATAACATGGAAGAAAATTATTTAGAGAAAGGGCCAGCTAACTTTTTCTTTTATCATGACAACGAGCCCTGGTCCTCTACCAGATCCAAAGTTCTAAATTCCGGATTTTATGCAAAAGTTTCTTTCAGGGCTCACTACTTTCACGTTCACTTTTAATCTGCTCCTCCACGACATACCAACCCCTCTCCCTTCAGTAACACCACTGTCCTATGGCAAAGACTTGATAATAGTTTCACAACGTCGCAAAACTGAACAAGCTGCAGCTCAGCTCCAACTGTACCATTACACACAAGGAAATTCGCTTAGAGAAAGCAGAGTGATTGACTCTCTAACCACCCAAATCAATCATTGCCTTCTTTATTCCACGCAGAATTTCAAGTACATCCTCAAGTTTCTGTCTTCAACCAACCATTCCTGCTGGAAAAAAATAAAATAACCTGTGGACTCAGGCAGGAAGGTTGCCAAAGAGGCTTTGGGATGCGGCAGTACAATTGAGTGACCATTACAAAATGACTTCAAATGTATATTCATCATCTTGTAAATCGTACTAAACACCAATCCATGAAAAATTTTTGCTTATCCACCATAGTAACGGAGTTAATGTAGTAGGAAATTTCCTAGTTGGCGGGACTCTGGCAACTCAGTCCTGTTAAAACCTCAGTGACTTGTTAGTCCAGCAACTGATAACTTGAGCATGACATGCTGATTTAGATAAAGTATTTCATGTTTCCCTCTTTTCCCTTAGCCATTATCGGCCTTGCATTCAGTTTCATCATAAATAGAACGATGTTTCAAGACAGATTTGAACTTCCCTTGGTGTTAGCGCCATTATAGATTCATCAGGAAGTACAAGAATTTCGTTCACAGTAGCTACTGTTACTTTGTGTCTTGGCTTAACCTAGGGGGTGGGGATGAGATATGGTAGAAAGTCTAATATCTTGTAAAAACTGCATGATGTTACTCTTATGAAAACTTTGAGGTGCATTGTTATAACTCCCTTACACATGAGGTAGGTCACACCCTCAGAGTTGGCTCAAGTGGGGTAAGTCATAGGCCAAGTGTTAACTCAGGACTTAGTATAGACGCATACGTGACCTTCTTCCATCACATCAGCATCATTAGGCTTTTCAAAAGCTCAGCACCTTGAAGACACACGCGGACACTACCTTTGGGTAACAGAAAGAAGAGTAGGCTACCTAATTACAGTTCATTAGAACAACTGTGGATTACACTAACCCGGGCTGGACCCCACACTTAACCAACACATCCATGGAGAATATGGATGTGAACAGCTAAAATGAATTTGCCCACAGAATGAAAAATCATTTATAATGGGATGATGTTACTGATTTACATCTGAATAAGCTGAAGATGGCTTACGTTAGAGCCGAATCTACATCATCATCACAACAACGAATACTTAAATTTGCCTGCGTGTATGTAACTCATTTTTATATTTGTCTACAGTACAGTATATAGTCAGCGTCGTTCATGTGATGATTATTAAGGACCAGTCACTAAAATGCACGACAGTGGACCTTTGTTTTGAGCGCCAGTGGAGAGGGTGATAATCAGCTCAACGAAGTATCAATATAACTGATTAGTATTGTTCGCTAGCATACGAACTCCTGGTTGTCTCTCTGTTTTACTGATTTTTTGTGGTTGTTTTGGACAAATGTCTAAAAGTCAGCCTAATGTGAAATAGGCGGCCTTACAGTGTAAAGCACGACAAGCACTGGCTTTATGGCAGGGCTATTTCTTTTTTTTTTTTTTTCATGACTTTAGGTGCCTTAGTGTAAGGAATGTGATAGGGGAACCTCCCGTGTCGGCGGAGACCTTCTCGACTAGTCAGAGGGCAGAAATCAGAAATGTCGAACCAGTAACAATGGTTGAAATTATCGCCTGAAGACTGACTGGATGACATGAACTCACATAGCATGACACCACTGACATGACATGACACGACTTCACTATCATGATATAACGTCACTGACACATTACTTGATACCAAAAGTGCGGGCAGACTTTCACTCTCTGGCGTAATGATGCATCATGGACACCAACATGCTGCCTTCCAGGTATGCTTTCAATTAAGAAACAGGAGTCTTTCTCACCCGCCTACACACATAGTCCCTTTATGCAACATTTCTTAACCCTGTATATATCTTCAAATCTTTCCCATTTGCCCAACACACCTGTCCTCCTTCCATCCTCCCACCAGTTGTACAATTAGCTCCTTCGCATACTCGATTTGAGGGAGTCTAATTTGTCAGGTACAGTAATGGGATTAAAAAAAAAAAAAAAAGCTATTTTACTGAGGCTACTTCAGCACTGGAGTATGTCCGTCACATTCCTCCCTGGCCCATCATATCAAAGAGAGTCATCTATGAGCAGGGAGCTATACCAAGCCTTCTCAGCTTAGGAATTATTAGCCTGGAAGGCAAAGTGACAAGCAGAAGTGATATATTAGGCTAATTATTGTTTTCGACTGTACTTCTCTCATTGGCTAGGGTGTAATTCAGGGCCAGCACAGTTATGCCTGTGTGTGTTCTCTGCCTGCCTGTCCTAACAGTAAACAAATCTGTACCTGTTCTCTCAAAAAAGAAAAAAAATCCTTTTTACCTCTCCAGCGTCATCTTCAAATAAAAGTTTATCCGAATAACGGTAGACTTTTGCTTTTATAATCGAATGCAATGTACTTCTTAATGCATTCATTGTGAAACCTCTCATAGTCAGTACTTCTTTACTACTCTGTTCCACCTAACGTCAGACAGTTTATTCATCTGGCAGTGAGTCATAGAAACATGAAAATGTTAATACTGCCTTCGTTATCCCTTTAATTGACGTGACAACTCTAGTGTTCTATTCCAGCTGATTGTGAGCGAATTTATTCAACTGGGAGTGCATGCCTGAAAGTTTTAAAGTACCCTGTTTTTTATTATTTATTTTTTCTGGGCTTCTTAGACTTGAAAGCAGGTAGCATGTGAATTGTTATGGTGTGGTGAAATAGAAAGGATTAGTAAAGGTTATAAGTTAGACGGCCGTCATCCTTTATTTTTCCACCCTTCTTAAAAAAAAAAAAAAAAAAAAACGCCCGCTTAAGCTGCTGTGGGGTGACTTTGATACCGGAAAGTAAGCAAATACAACAACACATAAAGTAGAACCAGTAACTTAGTGCAACCTCTTTTCATCTTAGCTAATGGGAGTAATTATGCAGATATTAACTGTTATCTTTCCATCATAATTGCCCATGTAAGGCGTTAACTAGGGCATAAGAGAACGCGGAAGTATTCATGCGTTGATTTGGACTCATTTCTTGTAAGGAGGTTCTCCCCATTGCAACTTTGAGCACCTTGATGTTGCCAGATAACAGAACTCTGCACTGCTAACAAGCTCCTGACATCGTAATTACACACCGCTTTCACACCTCAGTGATATACAAAGCAATTTAGACATGAAAAAGAGTTTCATAAATGAAGTCTCTTTATCCACGATGTTCCCTAGTCACACACCTAAGGAAGACACAGTTTGCATACTCACATAAACGAATATTTTGGAGAAAAAAAAAAATACGAAGCTGTATTCTGTATAATGAATTTTGAATAAATACTGGCATTCCAATATTTACTTATTTTTCATTAAAAAAAAAAAGGGAAGGCTTAACGGTACAAGAAAAAGAAGCGCCATCTGAGGGAAGTTCTTAAAATAAAATGAAGTACCTATCTATCTATCTATCTATCTATCTATCTATCTATATATATATATATATATATATATATATATATATATATATATATATATATATATATATATATATATATATATATATATCATCATGCGAACCAAGTGTAATGAGTCCTCACACGCCAACTGAATGCAAACATAGTTTATAGTACGTGACACTGGTTCAACCATAACACCCCTTGTGTCCGCTAAAGCAGTACGTGGCCGGAAGAATGCTCCCAAGTTTATTACCTTGGCAGGGTGCGACCCCTCATCCTCCCATGTTCGAAAACGCAAACTCTACCACTGTACGACAGAAGCTTCGTATATATAAATAAATATATATATATATATATATATATATATATATATATATATATATATATATATATATATATATATATATATATATATATATATACATATATATTTAATAACAGAACAAAGGAAAAACAAATGAATTAAAAAAAATGCATGCACCAGATTACTTGTGTCCTCTAATCATAAAATATCTGTAAAAGTTAGACTTGAACAGCTGTAGGTTGAAGTTTGGATGGAAACAACTCTGGGGAAGCGAGTTCCAGAGAGATGCAGTTCGGGGAATGAAAGAATTCTGATAGGCAGTTCTGCAGTATGGCTGAGTGACATTCCAGTCATGAGCGCTGCCAGATGCCCGTGTAGCACAATGGAAGGCATGGAGAGGTGGCTCAATGGACGCAACTTCGTCTGAGCATTTGCTATAAAAATATATGTAAAATAACGCAAGGGAGGCAACATTCCTTCTTACTTGTAGGGGAGGTAGTTTATTAGTAATAGTAGGGTTATTAATAATTCTAACAGCTTTGTTCTGAATTTTGTCTAGTTGTTTTAATGCAACCTCTCCACATCCACTCCACAAGGGTGAGCAGTATTCAAGCTGAGAGCACACATGACTCTTATAAATTAAAGCTAACTGCTCGTCAGTGAAGAAGTTACGGACCCTGTCTATTAGTAAATTGTATATATTTAGTTTTACTAGCATTAATTGAGATAAGGCTATTTTGTCCCCATTCACTAATCATGGATAAGTCTTGATTTAAAGAGATGGCTATACTGAGTTGAGAGTTAGAGATGTCAAACACTGTAAATGGATGTCTGAGTGTGAATGAACTATGAAGTGTTGAGTCATCTGCATATGAATGAATGGGATTGTGGGTGACAGATAAGAGATCATTAATATGAACGAGGAACAGGGTTGGTGCCAGAAGTGATCCCTGCAACACGCCGGCGTTAATTGAGTGGAAATTGGAATATACATCATCTACTTTTACTCTTATTTTTCTGTTGCTGAGATATGAGGAAATCAAAGGAACAAAATCAAAGGGAGTTTGGACAACAGGGAACGGTGCCACACTCTGTTGAAAGCTTTAGAAATATCCAGGGCTACTGCGTGAGTTTCTCCATGTAGGTCAACTGATTGATGGATGGTATGAGTCAGGAGATTGAGTATGTCAATGGTGGATCTTTCTTGGCGAAAACCATATTGTCCATCACTAATTAAGTTGTTGGATTCAAGATGTTTAACAAAGTGCTTATTAATTACAGTTTCAAATACCTTACGAAGAGAAGATGTGACAGATATTGGTCTGTATTCAGAGGGGTCAGAGGAACTTCCTTTCTTTGGAATTGGGTGGATATTGGCTTCTTTCCATGAATTAGGGAATGAAGAAGTATGTATGCATAGTCTGAATAATTTAGCAAGAACAAAGGCAAGTTCTGTGAAACATATTATCAAAACAATTGGCGAAATTCCATCTGGGCCTGGAACTGGCTGAATAAATAAATAAATAAATAAATATATATATATGTATATATATATATATATATATATATATATATATATATATATATATATATATATATATATATATATATATATATATATATATATACCTATCCATCGTCCAATCCCAGGTTGCTCCATGAAGAGCGCAGGAGCCCGGGGCTAGGCAAGTTGGTCTTGACACTTAAGATGAGAGTGGCCAGCCTCACTCATCTCTGAGTGGCATTACGTGAGCAATAAACCCCAACCACCCCTTGGATATAAACTTGCACGGGCTCAATCCGATTGGAGCACCTTAATTACCCATTAAACTAAGGTTACCACCCAGCGTAGTAATTGCTTTCCCGGTTTACAGAAAATCATTTGGCTTGTCACTCAATTTAGAGCCACCATAGGCAAAATGAAGAGGAAAGAATGAAGGAAAGACAGAAGAGGAGGTGTAAGTCACCCATAGGCAGAAAGAAGAGGAAAGAATGAAGGAAAGAAAGACAGAGGAGGAAGGAAGAAAGAGAGAGAAAGGCAGACACCCAAAGCAGCACTGCATCGAGTGAGTGGATGGTGAGCGCCCCCATCTACCACACAGTTGAGAGAGAGAGAGAGAGAGAGAGAGAGAGAGAGAGAGAATTGGCATCACCTATTACGGAAAGATGGTCGAGGACTGTGAATAGTTTAAATTTTAAAAAGAAATTCTGATAAGTACAGTAATTTGAGGTGCAGGTTTGTGGAAAGGTTGTGCCTATAATGAAGTTAAAATTCTGGAGACCTGAATGTTGAGTGACCAAGGGCCGTGTCAGTGGGCATACTGTTGGTAATTCTCCCACTTACATTTTTTCCTTGCACTGTGGAACCTACCTCACTCCACATGTAGGTGGGAAAAAGAGGCAAGAAGATGATGAGTGATGACGTGAATGATAGAAGTGTATGACAGGAGTTTGACATCCTGCTTTTTTCCTTGTGGCACTTTCCCGATGTCTATTGCTATTCGGCACTCGGTGAAATTAGAACCATTCAGTGCATGCAGTGAGTGGAGGGGTGTTTGGGGGTTTAGTTAGCTATCCCCACAAAAGTAAACTAATTAAACGATGACTTGCTCCTTTTGTGGGCAGATATACCAGGTTAGGTTAGGTTAGGTTAGGTTAGTGACTAGATCCCCCAACACCCCCGCACTCATCTAACCTACCCTAACCTAACCTACCCTGCTATAACTGCCCTCAAAAGGATCAAGCTACTCATTAAATTTGTTTTCTTTACTTGTGCCTAGATACCTGACTAGACCCCGCGAACACCCTCGCACTGACTGCGTGAGCTGATTGGTTCTAATTTCTCCGAGTGCTGAATAGCAATAGACATCAGGAATACGCTTCCCGGTGACATGATAATCATCGGATTCACTCTAGCTGTTGGTAATGTGAAAGGTGAAACTGTGAATGTTTACACCTGTGAAGTGGAGTCAAGGTTTCTGGAGCTTAAGTAGTAAGTGAATGAGAGTATGGCCCATTTAATTGAGCAGAGCTTTAAGAGTTCACCCTTTATTGGGTTTCTTCTTGCTGACTGGACCCTACATCATCCTTTGGTGAGAAGGTCGGAATCATACTGATGATGACAAAACATACCAGTACAAAACATACCAGTATAAGAAAACGCAGTAGTCTGGTTGGTCAATACCTTGTAGCATATGTCCAAGGGTATGATTATATTACAACGTGTTGCTCTTGTAGACTATCGTCGTGGCCACACAATACCCGTTATTTATGTCTTCCTTAAAAATATCAACTAAAGTCACATGTCGCATTGTTAGTGACCTTTTTGGGAGTAACCATTTACCGGTTTTTCTTCAATTTTTCTTATTCAAGCGACTTTGCTTTTCCAACACTGCCACTTGTGTACAAAGAAAACAGATTGAAGTTCCTTCTTAAGGGTGGCTGATATACAGTAGTTATCGGTATCTCAAGGGTTGACAGGTGACAAGGTATCATGGATACATCTTCACATATTACACATCCCTAAGGAACTTGAGGTGCTGGATATGGACACATTCACGTGGTGGCACCGGTATAACCGGGCAACTCCGCTGCCCGTCCCTTGGCTCCCTCCCCATCTCCCCAGTGAAGGATGGCGGACTGAAGAAGACTGACACTTCTGCATGCAATCCGCCGGGTTCACATCCATATGCGACTGGGACAACAACAACAACAACAACAAAACAACAACAAACAGGTCCACCGCTCCTAAAATGTCTGTAATTCATACAAGGCAAGGCATAAGCGCGTACTCCGGTCGGCCGTAGAGGTTTTCTAACACCCCTTCCTTAACGACTTCTTGAGCATGATTCTTCTGAATATTCTTTTGTATACCCTTTATTTTTTCAGCATGCAAGAGGTTCATAAAATTAGTATGTAGTAGAATATGAATCAACCCCAGCATGCTATGAACAGGTAAGGAAGCGATGTTAGCGAGCCTTCTTTATCGAGGATATTACGTTCCCTGGAGTTCAGCAGTGACCACCAGACTGCTCACAGATACGTACTGTGCATAATAGGCGATACAGGATTTTTGACACTCTACCCATTCTTGAGAAGTTCACTGTAATAGGCTACATACCTGATAAGAAAGCTTGGGCTGTGGCGGTAAAGATGATAAAATTTGCGTAATGAATATTCAGGATAGGGTAAGTTGTTCAGGGTGAACTGTGAGTCATGTCTGTTTCTCCGTCATTGCTTAGTACAGACAAGTGAACCTGAGAGAGAATTTATGAACTAATCTACGCTTAAACTGTGCGTAAGTCTGCTTCTATGTATATCACAGCTACCAATGATTTACAGTCAAATTTTAGTGCAAAGTAAAGTGACAAAAGGCTAGAAACAAACGATCTGTGATAATAACTGACTTGTATGGAGACTTGTAGATGTTTTGGAGACTCGGCGAACAAGTACTTCAGTCTGTTACAATCAGCGTTATATAAACTACAAGAATGCGGCTTAACTGCAACGCCTTGGTTGTTCCACAGAGGACGATATCTTAGTGAACAGCCGAGAGTTTACGATGAATGTGCTCCTCCTTGCCCTGCCGTCCCGTAAAGGCGATATTCAGAAACTCATAAATCACCTACTGCATGATTCAGGCTTTCTCTCCGGTCAGTTTTAAGTTGTTAGTATCGTATAAGGAGATCTTGAAATTCTACAATAGGATGTGATGAATAGATAAAAGTAATGGCAAATAGTGCTCCTCAAACTAAAACACACACACACACACACACACACACACACACACACACACACACACACACACACACACACACAGTCTGTGGACAAAGCATAAAGTTGTGTGTAAATAATTTTTGTTTAATACAACTTGGAATTAACATTTTCCACAAAACTTTCCCTCCCCAACTCTCCTCTCTCATTTCCCTGATCCCCCTACCCCATCCCCCGGGACTGCACCTCCAGCTTAGAACTACTATTGTACACCATTATATATGACAGCTAAGAACGTGAATTTAACTGAATGTGGATGAATTTAGCTTACCCGTTAGTTGCTCATGGCGGGTTTTTGGAGGTGTCTGTGGTGCTCAGACATAGGGGTAAAACTGAAATTTTCCAGAGGCCAAATATTGTCTTAGGAATTGAGAGAATACATTCCAAAGTATATAGTAACGAAATATTAGCTCAGTATTTACCTTGCTAAAGCCGTGGAAGAACATCGACGTGTCTGATACCACATTGTTATGTATGGTTTTCGTTTCATTTTCGTTTTCGGTTTCGGTTTCGGTTCTGAAGGCTCCAACATGCTTGCATATGTCGGGCCTTGGTCACCGTGGCGCTATATTCGGCCAGGGCTGTATTGAGCAGTCGTACTTGGAACAGCCCAGGCTGTATAGTGCAGTTAACGGGTTTTTAACCGTTATCTGTGCGAACGTAGGCAGCACTTAGCAGGTACAAGATTATGGTATTAGGTTTGATAATTATAGATTGGCAAGTGTTATTATTGTTTTCGAGTTCAATATTGTACCCAGTTTCATGAACTGAAACGACTCTGTGTACCAAGAGAGCCTGGGTTTTCTTAAGTACTGGTAAATCAAGACATGACATAATCTGATTCATGTAGAACGCTATATACTGTATCTATCCAAGTGATGGTAGACGCAAAAATGTATGTGGTGTAAATACAGTATTAAGTGCCCTTATTCAGACATTGCGGAATATAGATTAAATTCTGCTTCGTAGAGCTTTACCCTCTCCCCTTATTAAAGGGCAATGGATAAAAAAATTAATGGATAAAAAAATTAATGAAAACATTATGTCACCTGACTAGTGTGTATTTATTAACGCAACTGCGAGCGAGTGAATTAATGTTAATTTGCTACAGAAAGAATCCTTATCGATGGACTCCGTGATAGTACAGTACAAATGAGCAGTATGTACTATCTCTGCGGTTTCGGTGCATACACACAAATGTTGATCGCCCCACAAGTTAGGTCACAGGATGTTTTGAAGACCACTAATGTATGTTTAGGATCAAAAGGTTAGATTTAGGGAAAATGAACGATGTTCCAAAAACTGCATTATGTGGACGAGGCATTTCAGTTGAGGTAGTGGCAAACCTTGTATTAAAAATCGATATAAATACATACCATAAGTACTATGATATAAAATCGTTTTTCAAAGGTACTGTAAATAATGTTATAGGGTATATATATATACGTATAGATAGATAGATAGATAGAGATATATTTAGCTATAGATGCATAGATAGATAAATAAAATAATATGATTATAGCAAAACTTGTCACAGGCCACATCAAAACGAGTGTCAGATCTAAAGCATGAGGCAGCTGTACGAAAACACACTCACCCATCTTCAGCTATTTATGCAGAAAACTATGCAGTCACATGCCTGTATCGTGTACTTTCCGAAAGGCGAAATCGAGAGTGTTGCTTGGCCTAGCCAGGAAGAGAGTTTTCCGCCTGTACGTATATTTATTCGCGGCTTATAGGCCGCAATTATGGACAGATTTTGACGATTGAGGTGTCAAATGAATCATCTCCACTTGACGATGTGCTCTCGCCGGGGTGGTCGACTTGCTCAACTCAGCGCCAGAACAAACATATTTATTAACTGGAAAAATACGAAAGAGCGAAAAAAAAAAAAAAAAAAAAAAGACTGAAAATGCAGTTCAAAATGCAGTACTTTATGTCATTATCTGAACTTTGATACAGTCCACTGGAAATTGGCAATTTGCAAAATAAATAAATAAACAAATAAATATGCGACTGTGCTGTTACTTCAGTAAATGGTGTAGAGGTGTTGGCTGAGAATGTTTGTGGCTTAGAATGTGTGTGGGTGTGGATGTGGGTGAGGGTGTTTGTGAGGGCAAGTGAGGATGTGAATGTGGGGGTGGGTGTTGGTGTAGGTGTATGGGTGACTGGGTGTGAGTGTTGTGTGGATGGTGTTGGTAAGGTGTGAGTGAGGGTGTAGGAGTTTGTGGGGTTTGGAGTGTGGGTGGAGATGTAGATGTTGGCATGGGACTGGTTCCCGTGAGCGTGAACGGCTATAATGGTAGGTGTGGTTGTGGGTAGGGGTGTGGATGTGGTTGTGGATATAGGCATGACTGGCTGTATGTATGGCTGTGGGTGGAGGTGTTACTGAGAGTGAAGCTGAGGATATGAATGTGGGTGTGAATGTGGTTGTCGTTGTGGGTGTGGATGAGGCTACTGGTGAGAATGAGGCTAAGGGTATGAGTGTTGGTTTGATTGTGGGTGTGGCTGTGGATGCGAATATGGATGTGGATGACGGTTTTGCTTACAGTTGACTTGCACCTTAATACATCCTGGTGAAAGGATCACATAGACTAACACAATGTCTGCAAACAATAAGATCAGCGCAAAGTGAAAATCCGTTGCACACTGCAAGTTTCATTAACCATGACATGCTTTGTGCCTAACACAAGGTGTAGAAATATATAGCTCACACATCCTGCATAGTATGAAGTCAATCCTGCATATTAAGTAAAGTCTGCAAACTGCAGGTAATCTCCATCCAGAGAGAAGCCGATTTCAAATCAACCTGCAACACTACAGTTTTAAATTGTTACTTCAAATTTTTATCACCCTATACCGTAGTAAGGATCGAACCCGAACCATCTGATGACATAGCTTTCCACTGCTCCACTAACTTGCAATCAAGATTCCACAGCTCCCACCGTTGCCCTGAAAAAGTTGAGAAAGCTCCTGAGCCTGCAGTAATCTTAAAGTTAGATAATTCTGGCTTCACTGAATGTACGCTGGGAGAGATTAACAGCTACTCGAATGACAGGGACTGCCTCAGCCCTTCATGTCTTTTTAACCCTTTAACCGCGGGTGTCATCCCAGAATGACATTGCAAAAACTGGACCAAACCGTGGGTGTCATTCTGGAATGTTTGTGAATATTTTGAATACCGCGCGTTTTTTCCTCGCGCCAATTGTTTCAAGGGAGAGTAGCTATTAAGTTCTTTCACTCCAGCCGACCCCCACCTCCCTCCTCCCACCCCCCGGGCCCCCCACCCAACCCCTGACCAAACACGCATCGGTATCAGTCCAGCTGTGTGAGTGACAACACCGCTGATGTGGCAGTGAAGTGCAGCTAATTACAGTGCCTTTTACCTGCCTCAGTGAACACAGAGTGGGTGTTTATCGTATGTGCAGTATTCATATAAGTTTATAGTATTATTATCAGAATGAGGTTGGCATTTGGTAATGGTGTGTGAGCGAAAAATAGTGATTTTAGATCGCTCACTTCTAATGGAACTGCCCATCCAGTGATAGTCAATGAAATCATGAAACCTACATCATTGCAAAGCCGAAGGTTAGTACTTTCTAATGGTACCTTTTTTTTCGCTCTAGATTTATTCTGTGCAGAGTTATAAAGGTTTAAAGTTTGTTTACATTTTGGCTGGAATCCCCGCGGGGGGGGGGGCCAGTCGGGTCAAAACAATGCCCGCGGTTAAAGGGTTAAGTAAGCAGAAAGTAGATGTAGCTTTAACTGCGGTGCATTAAAAACTATCTGACTGTCATCAGATGGTCCGGAGTTTGATCTGCGGCACAGGACAGGTAGGCATTTGTGCGTGTGTGTGTGTCACTTCAGTCAACGATCTCGCTTGCACCTCGTTACACTCTCTCATGAAGTGAGAGTAAGTGTTAAGTTGAATAATTTTTCGTTAAAGAATGCTTTCCTGTTTAATGCTGTATGTTATGTAAACGTAAAGTCACTGGTTCGAACAGAAACGAGTACTGAGTGAGGACTATGAACTTACGGGATGTAAATTATTTTCTTCCCATTCTGAAACAAATGAAACATTTGGTTCCAAAATTCTCTAACGCACCAGCCACATGCAGCTGGACCAGGATTTCCTCTGTGGTCACACCTCACCCAGACGACCTGTAATTTTTCCAGTGATTAATGTTAATGCGCAACTGAACTCATGAATTTTGTATTTCTGGACCCTGTTATTCCATACAGTTACTGTGAGTTGCAACGCGATACAACATGATTTAAGATAGTGCCGGTGCCAAGACTTGCACCATGTGGGTTATAAAAACACACGATCATCCTCCACCATATTTAATAAGTACCATGTTAATTGGTGCTGTATTATTTTTTGGCCATTGATACATTAGTATTTACGGGTGAGAGAACATGGAGTACTGTCACGACATATGGAAACAACATAACAAAATATAAGCAAACTTTTCATATGGTTCATTCATATATTAGTTATGATATTCATACTTTCAGTTACTTAGTGCATATCAGTATAATGTAACTTTCATTCTTTCAGTTAACAAGCTGTGCAGTGCCTCGGTCAACGTACATAGGTAAAGTATTTTCCACTCTCTACTTGTTGTATCATTCATTAGTCAGCCATTTTGCACATTCACATCCCTACATTTGCCTAATATATTCCACATTCCAGCTCCCCATAAGGGTAGTCCATCGGACATTTGTTTTCAGAGCCATTCATTATTCCTTTCTGTGGTAAAATTAGACATGTCGAGACATTAACTGGGACTTGGCACCTAAGATTGGCGAAATTTTCCACAGCGTCCATCACGACAAACCTGAAATGAAGAAAGGCACAGTGT
Organism: Coenobita brevimanus; assembly: GCF_032717465.1. Classification (NCBI taxonomy): domain Eukaryota; kingdom Metazoa; phylum Arthropoda; class Malacostraca; order Decapoda; family Coenobitidae; genus Coenobita; species Coenobita brevimanus. Next base: position 6,999,637 of record NC_137033.1, read on the forward strand.
AATATAAGAACAGTTAATGTATGACTTTGCCTGCGCTATGAGTGACAGTGGGTCACTTTGGAATTTCTTCTGGATCTCTAGCTCTAAAGACGAGGTGTGGCTTCACAAAATCATACGCGGTGGAGTGGAGTGATGAAGCCAGATTCACCTACGAACTTCCTGACAGTGATTCCTCGTTACTTGACATCCGGTGATTCTTACCGAAATCGTACTTATTCTTTGAAGTGAGCCCACTCGCCCATCTCTTGGGTAGTTCCGTGAGTATGTGCCATGTTGACCAGTGCTCTTCGTGATTGTGTGAAATTAAGCCCACCTGATTATATTTGCAGGGTAAATCAAACATGTACTCACTAATCTTTATCTCAACAATATCACCAATAAGTGTGTGTAATCCTTGACATATTCATAAGGTAACAAACATATAAACCTGAGGAAACACAAAAACAAATAATTAATGACTTGAATAGAATTTTTAGTCAGGTTATTCTCATTGTCTTTGAATAATTTTAACACTTGAGAAACCATCTGCAGTAACAGGGTTGGAGACAGTCTCCAGTAAGCCTTTCACAACCTGAAATATAATTACTAAACTGATTATGCTCATCTGATGGTATCAAGAAAAAATTTGTGAGTCTCCGAACTGAAGTGATTAAATAAAAAGTTAACATGAAACCAAACCTATGTTATAGACCCGGAATGTCATGAAATATTGGCATAGTGTACTGTATGTATTAATGCAGTAGCAGTGAATTTAGCCGTATACCGCAGGTACCAGAATCAGTTTTAAGATTTGTAAAATGCTACATTATGTTGCTGAACAATTTAGTCAGACAAAATAATCTTACTCTGTACCTTGAGAATGATACAGGTCTAACAGCATAAAAACCTTGTTGCCATCCCCTCTGTTCTGCCGATATCATGGCAACATCACGATAAGCAATTGCCAACTTTACAATCCAGGTTCCTATTTTAGTTCTAGGTACTAACAGGTTAGGACAATGAAGACCCTGTCCAAATATCACATGATTAGCTCAGGAAGCAACTATGACACTTCTCGGTTGCTGCCCAATGTGCATCACATTACACTGCCATCATCCCTACCTGTATGTCACCATCAATCTTAAGGGCATGTTGAAACCAATGGTGAATCGGACATGGGTGCTACCATGTTCAAAACGGTGTCTCAAATATAATTGTCAACACATGCCTTGAGCAAGTGTGTCAGAAGTCTTACGCACATCCGTTGCCACCTAATGAGACTATGAACAATCCCTTTTAAAACTAAGTGCTGCATTCTCTGGAATCCAACGTGCATCTTAGAATATTGTGTAAGAGAAGCATAACTATCCAACTCAAAAGTGGATCAATATGTTTGCAATTTTTAGTCATCTGAAAAGAAGAGTAAGCCTTTTTTTTTTTTTTTTTTTTTTTAACCAATAAGTTTTTCTTTTATGTGCGGCACATCATCTATTACTACGTCCACTCGGTTTAACATCACGCTTTTGAAGCTCACTATTGTTAAAGTACCGATACAGTATATGATATACAACTTTTTGCATTAAGGATGCAAAATACAATCACAATGGTTGGATAGATGTTGAGCTGAAGTAATTATGTGTGTGCCTTTCCTATTCGTATGATCCTCAGTTAGAATTATCTTTGTTTCTTGGGGTAAGCTATTCCTTTTGTGGTTTCAGTGTATCCTTTTTATCATTCTTAAGGATTTGTTTTGTGCCTTTGAAGTTTTCCATGGATGTGGTAGTTAAGGTTGGGGCCCTACATATGCTAGCACACTTTGTTGCCAGTCTAATGGTCTTATACATTGTTTTTAGATATTCTTACTGATGCCTGAAGCAAGGACCTGTAGGTCTGTTCAAGGTACCGAGTTTGCGAAATGCCTTTAAAATGATGTTCTATGTCAGTTGAGAAAAGACGTGTGTGTGTGTCGAAAATTCAGGAATTTGGGGGTGTTTTTTTTCTGTGGGAGTGGTTGATTACACTGGGAATTTAGCTGGTATGTCTGAGAGTCATCTTCGTTTGTTCTGGAAAGGGAAATGGTTAATTTGTTGGTGAAGCAGTCATTCTGTTTTGACTACGCTAGTTTCCAAGTGAGTGTAGGTATTGTCGGAGCTTGTTGAATTTTTAGTGTTGTGAAGTTATTGCTAGTTCATTGGCAGAACAATACTGTCACTGAAGGAGGAGTTGGCAGGTCGTGGACAAATAAATTAAACAGTGAGAGTGAAAGGACTGAACCGTATGGAACACCAGTAGATAATCTTCTGGATCTGGAATAGTTGTGGTTGAGTACCTGAGCTGTCTAGCTGAGAGGAAATTGACCAATCATTTCTAGTTATTGTCTTCCATATTTTTGTCTAAGATTTTGGTAATCAGGTTATGTTATGGTACTGTATTGAAAGGGTTTGTTTTTATGTTGCTGCGGTGTAGTTCTTAACGGTGGTGGTTTCTTGCTTAAACCATCTATAATGAGTTGGGGCAACTTACAGAGATATGTGGTGGTTAAGTGCAGGTGAGAATCCATGTTGGCAGTCAAATAGAGGGATCTGAGGGGATAGGTGATTTTGTTTAGGATTTATCATTCTAAAATTCTGGATGGTGTGTAAAGCAGTGATACTCAGTCAGCAATGAAGGCCTATTTGGTGGCATTTTTGGCATGAGAATAATTACTGATTTATTTAAGATTTGGGAGAATTTATTATGATTCCAGGGAAGGTTGAAAAATGAAGATGTTTCATTATGTGACACTGACGTTTAAGTGGATGTTTGAAATCTGGTCTGATCTTCCTGCTTTATTTTGTGCTGTTGGTAATTTGCAGCACTTACTGCGAGGTTCTTTTTTTACATTTCTCTGTGGTTTAGTGTTTGTGAGGCTTATTGATGACCAATAATTTATAAGACTGTTTACTCATTCTTTCATGTAGGAGATTGTTCCATCGCTGTTTAGTGGTTCTCATGAGTTAGTAGAAGAGGGGTTTTCAGTGTTTGGATATTGGAAAATGGTTTTCGGAGTTTGAAAGTGTCTATTATTTGATCTAAGTCTTTTTTTCTCTTTTTACTCGTTTTAATCAGTATATTAGTGGCGTTGTTTAGGTTGTGCAAAAATTTAGTTCCTCGGATGCTGAGTTTTTCTCATTAGTCTCTTTCTTTCATTAATAAGTTGTTCTCTTCGAGGACAGAAGTTGAATTGAAGTATGTGGTAATGCCATAGTGATATGAGATCTGCTGGCAGTTGCAGTGAGTCTGTTGAAAGTGGTGACTACTTTACGAGTGGTTAGCAAAGAGTCCACATTGAAGTTTTCTAGTGCTTGTTCTATCTTGCGTGAACCGTGCCCAGTTGGCATTCTAATTTATGAAGATTTTCCTGTTTCTGACTGTATTTGCCCTTATTACGTGTGGTTTGATTGTGGGGATGTGGTCAAATGAGAGGTTATTACTACTTTCATGGTGGTTTGAATGACTAGTGTAGTGAGGTCTGAGGAGGGGGCTCTCATTAAGTCTGTGTGGAGGTCGTGGTGAGGCATAGTGGTTGTTCAGAATGTTTAAATGATCGAGCTGTTCATGAGTGATGATCCCTGGGTTGTCATGATCATGTACTTATCAGTGAAGGGTCTTTTGCGCCGAGATTGCCGGTTGTTATTTAATTGGAAATGTTCTGGAACTGGGCGAGGGATTGAGTTAATCTTGGAGGGCAGATGTTTTCAAGGATTCCTGCTATAATTTGTAATTCAAATTTTGCGTACATTCCTGTGGTGTTTCCACCGAAAACGTCTTGCGTTTGTTGTGTGGTGTGCGTGAGAGTTATTACTATTTACAAGAGTGATAAGGCCATCCTCTTCACTGTTATCTGTTCTATCTTATCAAACTGGTATACAGTCAAACAGTGAAGTAGGTTAGCCTTTCATGTCTAAATTTCATGGCTGGATTCAATGACGCCTGATTCTGATGCGGTGGATTTAGGTACATAATCATCATCCGTTTGTGCCTGATAATTTGCACCCTTCTCCATTACGTCAAATCAAGCTTCCACGAATTCGGCAGTGGGAAATAAGCAGGGGAGGTGAACGGACTTTGATGTTTCATTGTACTTGGTGAAATATTGAATGTTGGGCTTATTTCTGAGCTTAGTTTCCTATATACATTGTATGTCAGTGTGTGTGTGTGTGTGTGTGTGTGTAATGTAGATTTTTCTTTCAGTCTGATGAGGTTTAGTTGTCGTACCTTTTGTGGGTGTTGCCTTTGCCTTTGCCTTTGCCTGAACATGTTTGATCTTTTGCTGGGAGGTAGAGGCAGACAGTGAAGTCGATAAGGATGTGGGTAGTTATGCAAGCAGGGAAGTAGGTAGGCAGGCAGGCAGACAAAGAGGAAAGTGGGTACGGAGGTGGGTAGGTAAGGAAGTACTGTACGTTCTATATGAAGAGAAGTTGGTAGAGATATAGGTACGGTAAGCTGGTAGAAGCAACAAGAAGTGTCATTTAATCCACTATGGCGGCCTCCGCTTGATGTCGTCATTTCCTATCTTCAGAAATGAGTCCTAACCCGGGAACCGGTGGCCCTATTGGACTGGAAATTTTATTCTTCAAGTTACAACATTTTTGCGGTACCTTGCTCTAACTAAAATTGCGCTAAAATGTGCCGTCGTAATAGCTTTTTTTTTTTTAAATAAAACTTTCCATAGCACGTACTCATTTTGTCGTATTACATATTACTAGTCATGCCAAGCCAGTTTGGCAACACTGAAAATATGGATATTTTTAGAGCGGCGCATTTGTTCAGTTTCCACAGGCGTGTACGCAGTATTTTTTTTTTTGGGGGGGGGGCAAATTACAGGGTGGGTTTAGGAAGCAAAAAATTACGTTGCTAGGTGCGCAAGACGGATTTTCTTCACGTTGGTAAAGAAAAAAAAAAAAAAAGATTTTCGAAATTTGATAAAAGAGTCCCGGCGCCGGCAATAATATGGATATTTCTTAGCGCGGCGCATTTGGTTAGTTTCTACAGGCGAATACGCAGTCGTTTTGCGAATTCAAGAAATGAGTCCTAACTCGGGAATCGGTGGCCCGATTGGATTGGAAATTGTTTTATTCTTCAAGTTAGAGAATTTTAGCGGTACCTTGCTCTGACAGAAATTGTGCTACAATGCGCCTTTTTTGCTGTGTTACGGTAACAAATGGACAAACCAAGAAACGTACAGAAATCGGATCATCATAGTATAATTATGGTAAAGGAATACTTTGCATCTTGGTGCATTCTGGTTAAATGATCGGACTGTCCAGCAGAATGACCACAAAACCTGGGATCATCGCATAACAAAAGTATAGTCTGTACACGGCAAGTAATATGCAAGTCTTCGTCTTCGGGACCTTATCGTGACAACATGCACCTAATATTTTTCCTTCATTTGTTTTTCTCTACTTATGTCTCTGAACTTGTTTCATTACCTTTCCTGCGTTGGCTGTTTATCCATCTCCCACTTCCCTTCCTATTTTCTGTTGTTTCTAGTTTTCTCTTTCCTTCCTTGACCCTCATAATTACTCATGATTATCCTTATATCCCTTGTTATTCTGAAATTGCCTACCTTATTAAGCTCTTTCTCTCCTCTTTTCCTACTCCGCCTCAAATCCCTTCCATTTTTCATCATCATCATCATCATCACCATCATCTCTGCCATCACTACCACCCCCACAATCAACAAAAACCTCCTTTTTTGTCTGTTCTCCTCCCCTTCCTTCATTATCATAATCATCAATTTCTCCTCCCTCTTCGTTCTCCTTTTCCCCCTTCCCTTCCTTCTTCCTCTCACCTTTCTCCTTCCCATTTTCCTCTTCCCCCTCTTCCCTGCCTTCCTCCTCCTCCTCCTCTTGCCAGTCATTTTCCATTTCCTCCTCCTCCTCCTCCTCCTTCTCCTCATGTCATTCATCCTTCTTGCCTTGACATCTAATCTTTTCCAATTCCAGACCTGCATCTACTTTTGACTCGACATTACTCTCTCTCTCTCTCTCTCTCTCTCTCGTCGTACAATTTATTCGCTTTCTTCATGCACGTCAATCACGAGTCCCCTTTATTTTTTCCCATTTTCTCTAGCCCACTTTACTTCTGGATCTTTCTATTTCTTTCTTTCTTTCGTTCTTTTTTCCTCTCTTCATCTTTATTTTCTGCTTTATCTTCCCTACTCCTATGCATCACTTGTCAATTATTCCACTATATCATCTGTCCTTGCTCATTTTTCTTTGATTCTCATTCTAATCTCTCTCTCTCTCTCTCTCTCTCTCTCTCATTCCGTTCGTCTCTTATTCTTCTCCCTTTTCCTTTCTAATCTTAGACCAACTTCCTTCACTCCTCTTCCGTTCCCGACTTCTTTTCCTTCCCAAATTCTGCCCATCACACCTAAGGCAATCGTTTCTCTTCCCTCTTTACGTCCTTTCCATTTCACAATCTTTCCTTTCCTTTCCTTGTCCATTTTGCTCTTTTCTCTCCGTCCTATACATTTTTCTTCCCTCCTGTCGTCACTAACTCCACTGCTTACATTTGACTTCCTTTCCTCCTCCTCCTATTCTTCTTCCTCTACATACCCTCTCATTTCCTTCATTCATCCTCTTTTCATTTCGTTCATGAATCTCCTTTCTGCCCTCTACTTCTCTCAATTTTTTCTCCCCATCTTTTCCGCAGCCCTCATTCTTCTGCTTCATTGTAACCGCCCACCATCGATCTTTCCTGTTTCTCTCCATCTTCTCTTTCTTGACTTCTTTTTCTTTCAGTATATTGCCTCTTTCCTCACTCTTGCATTTAACATTTCTCCCCAAATTCTACCTTTTTTTGCCCTCCTCTTCCAATCCAGTTTTCATTTTCATTTTAGCTTTTCCTCTTCCACCTTCTTCCCTAAGCCTTCCTTCCTCTCATTTTTTGTTTCCTCCTTCTTCATTCCACATTTCTTTTCCCTCCTCTTCTCCTCCCTCCCATCTCCTCCTGTACCCTCTCCCTTCTCCTCCTCCCCTCTCCTCTACTCTTTCCTCCTCCATTCCAACATTCTTGTCCTCTTCTCTCACTTTTTCCGCCCGGCCACTCCGCGACATTTCCCCCCCCCCTTCCCCATTTCATTTTTCTTTTCCCCTTTTTGGCACCCCTCCCCGCCTTCTTACCCTTTCTGATTTTGTCTCTCGTTGCCCTTTTCTTCCCGTCCTTTTCCTCTTTCGTTTCGGCTCCCAATTTTCTCATTCTCTTTCTTTTTTCCCTTTTCAATTCGATTTCATCTCTCCTACATATCTGCCTCTTCTTCCATTCTGACTTATTTTTCTTCCCTTTCTTCTTCCTCTTTTTCTCTGTTCCTCAACCTCCTCCCTTTCACTCATTCCACCTCTACAGTTCGATCACTACTCTTTCCTCTTCCCTTCCTCCGTTCTTTCTCCTCCACTCAGCCACTCTCCGCCCCTCCTCCCGCCACTCGTTCCATTTACTTTAAAAAGACATATTTCCGCGTACCACTTACCTCTATCATAACTTGTGGCCTACATTTCATCCTTCCTCTCTCACTCTCCCTCGTCCTCGTCCACTTTTCTTTTTCTCCGACATTTCTTTCTCCCTCTCTGGTTTCTGACTCACCTGCCACTTCCTCTCATTTATATCTCCTGTTCTCTCTCTCTCTCTCTCTCTCTCTCTCTAAATATTTTATTCCTTCCTTCTGCCTCATACATTTTCTTGGCAAACTCCTATTCTCTATATTTCTCCCATTCTCTATTTTCCAATCCCACCCTCTTCCATCGCCCTCTCCCCTGACCATTTTCCTTCTTCTTCTTCTTCTTCTCTCTCTCTCTCTCTCTCTCTCTCTCTCTCTCTCTCTCTCTCCCTAAAAATGCATCATGACACCATATTAAAGAGCAGGCACCTCTGTTGATAATGGACATGCCTTATAGAAACGCTAAAGGCAATGTAATATGGAGCTTCTATACTGGCCCTTGTTTTACTTGATATTCCGTCAGCTACAAACAGAGGCATATGGAACTTCATACCTTCCCTCAAAATAGATGCAACGTTGACCCAGGAAATAACTCCATGAATATTTCAGGGCAATCAAAGGTTTCCGTACTTTGGAAGCAAGCAAGTTATTCAGGTTATTACGTATACCTGAACTCGGTTATTATTAGAAATTACTGGTTAGGAGGGTATGGAATATATGAAAATCCACTAAAGAGCTGAAATATAATAGACGTAATGCAATGTAAAGTTACTGAGAAATATAGCAAGCTTATATGTAAAGTTGTAGCCTACCAGTGAGGAGGGATAAGGTTGTGACTATACACTTGCATATGAGTGCAAAAACTAGTGTACATTAAGTTTCATTGTTGAAGGGAAGGTGTATGAAGAACAGTGGGTGAGACACAGGACCAAGTTTTGGCCAATAGTGAACGGAAGGGTTACGCAATGGTATGGGTTTTTGGAAGAGAATTAAAAATTAAGACAGACAAGGAAGAAGGCATGTTATTGCCAAAGGGTCTGCAGTAAGTTCTGGGTGTTCTTTTCAAATACTTTCTTATATTAATCTAAATATTTGAGTGTAGCAGTGGCGGTACGATGTCAATATGGTCTCTCTCTCTCTCTCTCTCTCTCTCTCTTTCCATTGGTGTTTGAGTGAGTAAGCAATCAAAGCGGACGATCAAGAATACGCACACTCAAAGTCTGCTCTCCGGCCATCGTGTGGGTGGGAGTGTAAGTTAGGGCAGCCTCTATTCGTGCGGCCTTGTGGAAGTATATACTTTATATCTATGAATTATGTATTTCTGAAATCCTCATGAAAAGTCAGTATGACCTTGTTAAATAAATCGTCTGAAATTTCATCCGAATGATTTTTCGGAAACGTAGTTATCTATCTATCTATCTATCTATAGATAGATAGATAGATATAGATATAGATATACAGTAGATAGATAGATATAGATGTAGATATAGATATAGATATATATTAAATCCATAACTCCGAACTTAATGAAATTAAGACTTTTTTTTTGTGTGAATACTTTATTTGATTGGGCATCCTAAAAAAAAATACTATATGCCATTTGAATACAGGGATTTTTTTTTTTTTCTTTTTTTAATAATGACTATGAGTATGTTTCATCGATATACATTGTTCCTGTCTGGCATTGCCGTCGCCATACGCAGTGCACGCGAAACAGAGCTGCTAAGCGAGTCACAAGTGGCGACATGCTAACTGCTTTGTGTGTAAAGCAAACAGTAAAAGGCATATCATTTCAGCCAGAGCTAAAGGTCAACTACAGTCGAAAATGATGAATCTGATTATTGGTCCCTATCATTATTTTCATTAAAAGCTACTCTAACCGATAACGCTCCTCTCGCTCAAGTACGTTCCATACCTTGGTGTACACTTTATTACTTGATGTTATCAGGACAAACACAGTTACCAAGACAGCCACATTGACCGAGACAGCCACAGATACCAAGAGAGCCACAGTTACCCAGAGAACGACAGTTACCAGTGCAGCCACATTTACCCAGACAACCACAGTTACAAGGCAGCCACATTTATCCAGACAACCACAGTTACAAAGCAGCCACATTTACCCACACAACCACAGTTACAAGGCAGCCACATTTACCCAGACAGCCACATTTATCCAGACAGCCACATTTACCTACACAACCACAGTTACCAAGACAGCCACATTTACCCACACAATCACAGTTACCAAGACAGTCATATTTACCCACACAACCACAGTTACCAAGACAGGCACATTCACCCAGACAGCCACAACCGAGACAACCATAGTTCCCCCAGATGAGGTGCGGGGATAGTGTTGAGGGATTCACTGCAGCTCTCAGCCTCAATGAATACCGGTACAAAAATATATATATATATATATATATATATATATATATATATATATATATATATATATATATATATATATATATTTGGTCTGCTTAATTCTAGTTAATCTCATTTTCCCATACTCTAGTTATCCACCTCTTTCGTTCCCCATCATATCCCTGTAACTTTCTCTTCCATCTATGCTTTCACGAATCATTTTCCCAGTGCAAATTCACCTTTCCTATTCCATGTCAGTCGTGTATTCTGTACATTTTATTTTATTTTGCTTTCGTCTCTCTTAATATTTCCTCTTCGGTATCCTCCATCCTCAGCACTTCACATCTTTCATCCATCATTTCTTTCCTCTCCTACTTTCAACATTGTTATGTTAGGTTCTGGTTTCTTTTGTCCTTCGTTTCATTTCTTCCCTCTGTTATCTTTCACATTTTTCTTTTTCTTTTTTTTTTTTTGGGGGGGGAGGCATTCATTCGTTCCGCGTTTATTAATTTTTCACGATGTGCATGGCTTGTGCTTCTCTACTTATTTTTTCTTATCTGTTCTCCTTCGTGTCGTAATTCCGTCTTTTTCGGTGATCTCACTGTTCTTTCACATTACATCATCTCACCATGTAAACTGTTTCTCCTTCCCTCATATCGACTGTCCTCCCTTTCACTTTCTTTTTCTCCTCCCTCATATGTACCTTCCTTCTCTCACTTAACTATATGCAAACAAAGAAAAGGGTAGTAGTGGGAGCCCTGCAAGTGCTAGGGAGAGCTGGAGGAGGAGGGAACAGAATATAAGGGAGAAGAAGAGGAGGCGTAGGAGGAGAAAAAATTGGTGAAGGAAAATAGGTTAAGAAGAATAACGGAGGGGGAAAATAAGAGCGGCAGTTTGAACAGAGGAAGTGATATTGCAACATTCAAATCTGGAAGAACAGACAAACATTAGCAAATGGAGCTCGAAAATGAGAAGAAGTAGAAAGAAAACGTGGAAGAGAAGGAGCACGAGGAACTGGAAGGAGAAACTTGAAGGACTAACAATGTAAGAAGGACGTAATAAGAGAATAACTGGTGAAACGACGAAGAGCAGCCATGAAGACATACAGTAACGGTAGACTAAGAGCTCAAGGAATGAAGAAGTAGAGAAATTGGACGAACAAGGAGACTTAGTGAGAGTAGCTGGGTAGATGAAAGACAGAGCTTGAGATGAAAGAGAAGCTGGAGGAGCCGAGAAGAAAGAAAATGAAGAGGGACTTACTGTTGTCTTAGGGTGGTAACGAGGGTCCGCGGAGGTGCTTCTCAGGTGTCAGGTGTGGGATGAGAGAGAGAGAGAGAGAGAGAGAGAGAGAGAGAGAGAGAGAGAGGAGGGAAAAACAGAGGAAGCAGGGTAATTTTATGTAAGACACAGGATGCCTCTTTAGGTACACAAAGCCACGAAACTTTCGAGTTAAGTGATGAAAAGAATAAGTCAAGTAGAAGTGAAAGTTAATTTATGATATTTTGGTGACTGAGACATAGAATTTTATGAATGGGAGAAGAGACGACTCGATCAATAGAGGAACAGTGGCGCGCATAGTACAGATGTTTAAACATTAGCGATGCATGAAATAATCTAAGGGCCATTTTTAAGCTCTTTTCCGTGTCATCAGCATTATCCAGGGACTTCATAATACGGTATCGTCCAATCTATTCTCAGCTCAGAGAACATTCCCTAGCATATCACATTATACAGTAGACATTCAGTTAGAGTTACTTTATGGTACCTTTCAGGGTGAGTGGCTCTTTCTCTACTATGTATGTGTCTGAGTCGGACCATATTTAAGGTTTACCGTAAGACCGGACATTTTCCTCGGAGGGAGCTTGGGAGCCAGAATTAACCCTTCGTGATGCTGGTGAAGTACAACTGCGGGACCCATATCTATAGAAAGTCATGTATGTGACAGTGGAAGTGTATTGATTATGTTCTACATGTGTCGAAGTCTGTACATGTTACTGTTAGTACCCATTGGGTGTGAACATACAATGGTAAATGTAAATGCAATGTAAGTATGTGAATAAAGCAACTAGTGCAATGCATAATGGACGACCATGGGTAACTAGGTGTAAATGTTCTTTTGATAGTTTTATACTGTACGTGCTGCACTCTGCAGCATATTGTCAGTGTGACTCAAGTGGTGATTGTGTGAACATGGACGCTTCACTTACCATTTGTAATATCCTTGAAAAATGTGCTTTGATACGATTTTTCTTATCAGAAAGTTTCAGACCCACTGAAATTCACCATTGAATGTTAGCAGCGCAGTATGATCATGTTAAAAGCATGATACAGATAAAAGATTATGAATCTGTAGAATACTTTGAACATAGAACAAAAGTGTATTTGACGAGGGCTGACTGAGGCACCCATCTATGTCGTGAAAGCAAGATCTCGTTGATCGTGCAGACGCTGCTATTAGAGGAAACTGACAGCCTACTGTGTCATCAGTTACCGAGATGGTAGACTTAAGTTATGGTTCTGCCCACTGAATAGTGCATGAAGGCTTAGGATACCGAAAGTTGTGTGCCAGAATTTTCCCAAGGCAAACAACAATGTATGTAGATTCCCACTCAGTTTTATCAAGTTGCAACAAAGATCTAAGCATACTGGACAGGATTGTCACTAGTGACGAAATGTGTGGTCATCAATTTTGTTTTCAGTGCACGAGACAAAGCACTAAATGTAAATGTCTTGCATCGTCAACGGAGAAGCTCAAAAATGTTCCCGCTAATGAACAGATGAAATGAGCAGTGCATACATGGCGTTGGGTACAGCCTAAAATATTTTCTGTTGGAATGCCGAAGCTGGGGGAGCCACTACGAAAAGTATGTGGAACTTCAGGGAGTTTGTTAAAAAAACAGTATAGCTGTTGTGAACATTTCACTGCAGTTATTTGGTAAAGAAGATATATATTTCCTTTACTCTTTTATATATATACTGTATTATGCAAGTTCCCACTTTATGTATCCATCAGCGTGGGATCAAACCTTAGATTCTGTGTTCGTACTTCATGCGATATCTTTGGTAATCACCGAGCAACTTCAGCTCTGTCTTTCTCTTAGTAACCTATGAGTTATATGCTGGACCTCAAGAAAGAGCCTTCCGTTGGAAATCCAAACTGAATACATAAAACATAATATAATGACTTGGAGGTGGGGATGCAATTATATCAGATTTCCAGATTTTTTATTTTTTTTAATGAATGACACATCACAAGCATAAGAACAAGGAAAGCGAGCGAGAGTACTATTAACCGTGTAGTAAGGTGTGAAAACCTTTACCATGAGCAGTACCAAATGGTTCGTATTTTGGAGACCATTAAAGCTCGAAATGATCTATGCATATCACTGAAAATTAAAAAAAAAAGAAAAAAAAAGCAATGGGTGTTACTTAAGTACCTAATCTCAAAATTCACCACCATATTGCTGAGAAAGCTTATGAAACACCAAGCTTACCATCGTGAATATGTAATTTACGGGCTATTAGCGATGAAGTGGATCTGTGCTTCTCGTTGAAAAGTTTGTGAAAAAGTAAAAGTGACTTAAGAACTAGTGATCATTTAGCTGAGAAACGTTTACTAATTAGAGCACCAAAACTGTGTTACTTCGTAGGCTATCAAAGCTGCAATGAGTCTACGCACACTGTTGAAAAGCTTCTGAAAAGTAATAGGTGTCACGTTCATTGTTTTTCTCAAAATTCTCTTATTTGTAGTAGAAAGGAACAAAAGCATCCAAACTGGGAACAAAAATTATGAGTCAAATGTATATCTCATCATGTTTTGACATGAGAATCAAACTCATGACCTGGCACTAGGAACATTCTGAAACAGCACGGATCATTTCAGAGCGTGAATTAATATCATGCAAGTGTGATAACTCATTTGTTCTTCTTTTAGCAAAGTGAAAATAGCAAGCTTGCTCCCTCGAACACATTCAGACTTTCAGCTATGAATACTCGTACCTATAACCATCTTCATGAAGTGAGGAGAGGAGGTGGATGTATATCATGCAAAGTGGAAGCAGTATGGAAGAGATACGTCCGTGAGGTGTGGCCCTGAAGTGTTAAGTTAAAGGGTGTCAGTGAGGGTGAGGGACGTATAAGCAACAAGTGAGGCCAGTGGTCGGGCTTTGGGTACGGCACCGGACATGAATAAGAAATATGAGATGGAGTGCAGTATACTAAACTACGAAATGTGTGACCTGGGTGCTGTTGTGAGAGTGATGGCAGTTGGTGTGGGTAATGGCAGTTGAGCTGTGGGGGGGGGGGTGTTGACACTGTAATGTAAAATTATGTTAAAAATGGAAACTTATTCAGGGGAAAGCGTGGGTGAGGGTTGTTGGCTGGGTGGATGGAAAGTCCAGAGGCAATAGGTAATAGTGAGTGTGAATAATTGGTTCAGTAATACTTGTATCAACAACTTATTGGCCTTCGACACTTTTTCTTGAATGGATTCCACTCTTTGTTGCTATCTTGAAGGATGACCTTTCCTTGTAGTGTGGTGCTGGTTCATGCAAAATACTGTTTTTAATTAAAATGTAATGAGACTGTTTGCTCCGATTTGTACCAGGGTTTTAAACAATATGTGTCGAAATTTGTATGACTAGTAATTTGTGTTAGAAACCGCTGGAGCATTCCATGCATGTGAAGAGATATTCCTCGAATTAAAGGGAGTCGTTTCGTATTCCATTGGCTATATAACTGAGCTACCTTTTTTTTTTTTCTGTGCGGTATTCCTCCAGATCGTTTTATTAATTTTTACTCATTACTGCCCAGAGTGGGGTTTTGCTTGAAGGGCACTTAGCATACCGTTTTCAGCCTACAAGGTCGTAGTCCCGGAACTATTATGTCCACACCTCGGGGTTCTGCCTTCGAGTAACTTACGAAAACAGTTCCATCCTTGCTGTCCCAAGACGATTTTGAATGACCTGGGTGAAATGGGATGAGTCATCATGCAGTGAAAGGGATTAATGAAGGCCATGTGTAAGTGTTCGAAAGGTCTCTTAAGTGAATAACGGTGGTCTGGCGGAAACAATAAGAATAAAAATAATAATAACTAGAACACAGTAAAATTGTCCAGGGACAAGTTTCATAAAGAAAAACTTCCCACAGCCATTGCGTACTACAAGCAGAACTATAAAAGGACCTTGAGGACAAGGTCACTGAAAATGACACTGAAATAAAAAGGTCAAAATCGACTGAATAAATATTAATTCAAAACACATCCAGTGAAAGTTAATTTAAGAGGGAGCTTCTGGGACCCTGAAACAATATTTATTCTCTCTCTAGCCCAAATAGAGGCCGAGCTATAAAGTAGTCCATTTTAAATATTTGGAGGTCCGTAGCCTATAACCTTTACCTTGAGGTCGTCACTGATAATCTGTATGTGACCGTAGGACATCAAGATCTACAAGTCCATCAAATTTGGTGGCTCTGGCTTTATTCTTTCACGTAAAATCAGGTGACTTCTCTGTCTCCCGGAGTGGTCCAAAGTTTTGGACCATAGGCATTCTCAGAGAAAAGTGATCCGATCAGGACTATGTTAAGCACTGCATTCTTGCCATGTCCCAGGTATATAAGCCATCAAAAGTTCAGTCCTCTAACTTAAGTGGTTCGTGAGCTTTAGGGTTACTTTTTCCTGGGTTCTATCCGGGTTCCGGTGGTCGGATCTGGAGGATAATTATTTAGTCACATGAAGTGGCCAACCAGTACTATAATATGGCAAAGAATGAAGGATGTAGCTCAAAGGATATTTGAATGCCAGCACACACACACACACACACACACACACACACACACACACACACACACACACACACACACACACACACACACACACACTTCGAGGAAAATATAACGCCAGCTTCGCTTTGGCAAGTGCTGGTATAAAAAAGAAAAAGTAGTTAAAAGCGAAGAAGGATTAGATTTATGCCAATTATGAGGCAGCTGTGATTTCCTATATGCGTTCCTCCCAGGTAACATGACCGTCATTACAGCCAGTTCAGTACTCTGGATTTTTTTCACCCTTCCCTTGCTGTAATATAGGTCTGTGTGTGTCTTCAGAGGTAAAATATAAACCATTTTGCACTCTGCTCTGGACACATAAGCTTCTTCTTACACCCGCTTTCGCGATAAGGAGGTGAGTGTTATGCTTTTGTCAGACTTTGTGAGTTGGAGAGGGGGGACGGGTTTGGAAGTTTTTATCCAATAAAATTTACATGAAGAAGTGACAGTCAACGAAAGGGCTGACCTGCTGTTTTTGAGAGCAGTTAGTAAAAAGTCAAAATCACTTAGTAAAATTAGTTGAAACAGTCTTGATGTGATTTGTATCAAATCTAGCGATCGTGTAAAGGGCAGTGAAACAATGAAAGGATTAGATTCTGTCAGTGGTCGAAATTACAGGTCGTAATAAAAACTCCATCCGTGTGAGTTTGTGTGGTAACAAAAATAGTTAAAACAGTTATGGACTGATTTAGAGCGAAATTACTGGAGAGGTTAAGGTCAACCATGAAACTGACCTGCTAATCAGAACAATAGGTCAGAGGTCAAAGTCATATAGTAAGGTGAATTTGAATACTTTTCACCCGATTTATATGAAACCTTTTGGAATGCATCCAGGATAAGGCACGGGTGAAGAGACTGGATTATTAGAACAGTCAACAGCCAGAGTCACATGATGTACACCAGACTTAGTAGAAAGGTTCTGGGTAGGGGAGGATGAATGGATCTGATTTTGAGAACAGTCAGGCATAGGTCAAGATTACAGAGCAAAATCAAATATTCGACCTCATAATTCGAATAATGTTAATCTGATTTGGACCAAGCTTGGGGAAACGAAAAGAGTTAACATATAGATGAAGATAGTTGATATTTTTTAACCATATAGTAGTTAAAAGGCCAAGGTCAGCGTATAAGATCAAGTCAGTGTTTTCATGAGATTTAGATTCAGCTCGTGGAAGAGTTGTGGATAAGGGAAGAATGAAGTAAGTCGATATTGAGAAGAACTGGTCAATGGATGTCACAGGACAAATTCAGATGTTCGAACCTGTGTTCAGTCGTAGGTGTGGTTGTTGCATCTCTGAATACTGTTTTTTTTTTTTTTAAATCTTTCTGATATTCATTGCCGACCTTTTCCGCTATTCCAGGCTCTTTAATCTCTCTCTCTCTCTCTCTCTCTCTGTATTCTTCATTTAGTCCCATTGTTTCTCCCTTTTTCATTAGTTTGGTATTTTGTACCAAGTTTAATTATTTGTATCCTCCTTAACTTTTTTCTATCGTTAATGTGTGTGTGTGTGTGTGTGTGTGTGTGTGTGTGTGTGTGTGTGTGTGTGTGTGTGTGTGTGTGTGTGTGTGTGTGTGTGTGTGTGTGTGTGTGTGTGTTGTGCTCAGTGACCTGCCTAGATCCTGTTTTTTTTTTTTGGGGGGGGGCTCTTAAGGTCACTAAGGTTGCTTGTGTAAGAATACAATATTATTTTTAAATAATCGGAATTATTATCTTCCGAGACCTAATTAGACGAAGCCATACAGTATATTTTTCCTGCTTTTTCCCTAACTTTTGCAAAACTGTCTAAGTGCATAGACTTTTGTTATTGGGTGGGTTACGTAACTTTGGTCAGGTGTGTGTGTGTGTGTGTGAGAGAGAGAGAGAGAGAGAGAGAGAGAGAGAGAGAGAGAGAGAGAGAGAAATCATACAAACAGACAGACCCACAGTTGTATACAAAAGTCAGTGTGTTTAGGTCAGCGGTTAAGGGCTTTCCAGGAAATAAAATATATATTAACCTGGACGAAGCAGACGACAAGCTAGACAACCATGCATTGTGGAAAGTTTAAGCTGTATGGAGATGGATATTTAGTACCAGAACGCAAAGCAGTTCATGTGTAGCAAAGCGTCTGTGCGAGTTGAGGGATGCTTAGGTGAGAACTTCCACCTGAGAGGTATGTATGTTGTCTCCCAGCCTGTTCTGTGTAGAGGGGGATGGAATAGTTTGCTGTCATGGTCGGATAACTTAAGTAGCCGAGTCAAGGAAGAGCTGAGCGATTTCATTTTGTTTCAAGTGACTTACTGAAGGCTGAGAGTTTATATGCTGAAACAACTAACCTCCTCATCGTCGAAAAAACTAGCATTTTATTCCAGTTAGCGCCGGACAGCATTTTCCACCTGACAACGAATCGTCGGAGCCTAATAATCTTGAGAAGGTTACGAATTCGAAAATAAGCAGAGGGGTTACCTTGAAATACAGCGGGAGGGGAACTGCTATCTGCCACTTTACTATTTGCTGACAGTATGCGTTTCTTGTAAAATTTGGAGGGAAAGTTACACCAGTGAACGAGTTTGTAAGCAATGTGATTGATGAAATAAGGCGTTAACACTGGGAAAAGTAATGTCATGGTAGGTGGATGAAAATTTACATGGTATTAGGTGTTTTGCAAGGTTAAAAGAGCTAGTGATGGAATGCAACATCAATTCAACTTTTCCACTTGCAGGAATGTCTTACTGCTAAATCAAGTCGTCAGAAATTTCGTGGAAATATAATAACTTATTGCGACAGTGAATGAAGCAAAGAAGAGAGTCGAAATGAAACAAAAGCCAGTAAGGACACGGAAAGTAGCAGATTCATTAAAAACCGAAAAGTAGATAACTTCTTCAGTCAGTTGACGTGTTACTATCTTTGTTCTTGTCACCTCCAGACAATTTAATTCAGCTTTGGAAAGGCTTCTCATACTGAACCAATTAACGAAAGCTATATCTATCCCCTCCTGAAGACAGTCGCTATAACTCTGAAAAATATTTCTGGATATACAAAGGGTAAAGTAACAAATATGTCATCGGAATAAACAAGTGAAAGGAAGAAAGGTAAATAATACTACAGACAGATACATCCCTTTATGGCAGTGTATTGTTGCCGAGTTTGATTAACGCGAGTGAGGAGAGGAAATGTCAGTAGGTCAGAAGTCAGGACTGAGAACCGTAGAGATCAGTTATCAGGAGTGTGCCTGTGGAGTTGCCAGGAGTGATAGGACAAATGAATGAGTCTGCAGCCTAAGTAAAGACAAAGTGGACGTATTTCTCCCACTCTTGGCAGGAACAACTCCATTATTCTTTTCCATCTAAGGTCAGACGAAATTATTCTCCTGAGTAACTCCCCGGAATATGAATGTCTTGTCACTGCTTAACCCTTTCCTGGTCAAAACATCTATAATATCATATTCAGCCAACACAAAACTCTTCTATTTAGTTGACAGTGCGACTACGAGCCTGAC
This sequence comes from Coenobita brevimanus, assembly GCF_032717465.1. Lineage (NCBI taxonomy): Eukaryota > Metazoa > Arthropoda > Malacostraca > Decapoda > Coenobitidae > Coenobita > Coenobita brevimanus. Next base: position 7,018,769 of record NC_137033.1, read on the forward strand.
GGTGTGTATAGATGCAATTCTCAGATATGCCGGGTAGATCTTATATAATGCTCTTCTTCCACTCTTTCCGGCAATTTCTTGTGTGGTGTGGGCACGGTTGAATCAACGTTGTCTATGTAAATTTTGCATCATATGTTCATTTCCTATTCCTACTGCCACACCGACGCCCACACCACTAGTCTGAGCCATCCTCTGAACACATCACCAGGCGATTTTCTTTGGTCCACTTTTAATGAACCATCCAGTATATTAAGCCGGACTGACCATACGTAATGTACAGAGACTGACGTGTCCACAGAATCAGAGTAATGGAAGACGAGGGAAAGACCAAGAATGAAATATCTGGATAAAACGGAAGAGTATATGGAGGAAAACGGCATTCACGAGCGGGAAGTAGTGGACATGAATAGGCCTGGTGGTATTTTTGGCCCGGGCAGGTTGGATGACCTCTAGGATTATCGACCTGGTAATAATAGTAACTATGTTGTGGAAATAAAATTTTTATTTTCTGCCAGGCAGCGAACACCGAAATATCGA
>NC_137033.1:7021805-7139305 GCF_032717465.1 Coenobita brevimanus
AGTCAAAATCTCAGTCCCCTCAACCAATCGTTGTGTCCAGATGTTGTGCTCTGTGTGAGTTTCTTCTTATATTTGTAGTCTCCACATTTATCCCATTTCCCCTCCTCTCTTCCCCTTGCTTATATCTCAGTTTCCAGCTTTACCTTCTCTTCCTATTTTCCATCCCCTTCCTTTCATCTCGCTCCTCCTCTGAATCTTATCCTCCCTTACCGATCTTCAAGTCCCATCATCATCCTTTTCTTCCTCCTTATCTTTATCTCTTCCAGTTATCTCCCGCCTTTTCATCTCCTCCATTTTTATCATCCCCACATCGTTTCCCACCTCTTAGCATTTCCTTTCTCCTCCCTTATTACCTGCTCCCCTATCTTTTATATTCCCCTTCCAGCCTACTCGCATTTCCCTTTTCCTCCTTTATTTCCTGCTTTCCTATGTTTGTATCCTCTCCATTCAGTCCCCTCACATGTCCTTTTTCTTCCTTTTTATCTGCATTTCTATAATTATCCTCTTCCCCTTCAACCTTCTCGCATCTCCTTCCCTTTCATCTTGCTCCACAACATCATCTCCTCCCTCTTACCCGGCCAAGCGCCCCTTCTCCCCAGCCAACAAATGAGGGGACAGATTGGACCAGTAAGAGGAGGCAGAGTGATTCCACCCCCCCGCTAGTCATTACTCTTGTAGGGGGCACTCTTGGGGTCTCTTCTGAGTTGAATGGGAGACTGTGTAGCACCTATGTGTTCAGTGGGTGACTACGTAGCACGTTTGTGTTCAGTAGGAGACTGCATGTCTTCTATTGAGACTGCATATCTTCTCTGTATTCAATGGGAGACTCCATAGCACTTTTGTGTTCAGGAGGGGACCACACAGCATGTCTGTGCTCGATCAGAGTCCGTAGCATATCTGTTTTTAATAAGGGACTCTAAAGCACCTCTGTGTTCAGTTGGAGACTCTATAGCACCCCTGTTTTCAACAGGAGACTACGTAACACCTCTACTTTCATGAGCAGGCTACGTAGCACCTCTATGTCGCTCCTCTGCTGAATAGGAGGTAGTGTAGCACCTCCATTTTACGGAATCATTTTTCCAAATTAGACCTTAACATTTTCGTGTGTGCTATTTGTATCGGCTTAATATTTACATAGTTTGTATCAGTAATGTACAAAAGGGTACCGAGCTGTAAAGTGCGGAATAAATTGATAGAGAGGAAGTGTTCCGGCATCTCCAGTGCCAGGTACAATGTGGACCAGACTCCTTCAGTACATTTTTTATTTTTTGTTTTTCATTTTTGATAATTATAGACGATTTTCTTTCATGGTAAGGGAGACATGTAGTTGTGGAAGACTTAAGGAGTACGTCCATCTTCTCTAATCGAATAATTTTCTCCTAACTGAACCATTTCATCTAGTAGTAACAAGACAGCAGAATATAAAATGTCATTGTAGTCATCGTCTTACTTTACAGTCCGATGACGTATTTTAATCTTTGTATATTCATGCGATTTTATTCACTTTTGTATAGATATTCCTACTAGAGGGAAGAATTGTAGCCATCGTCAACTCCATAACTGCTAGAGTACTCTCGGATGCTGAATATCATCTGGTAGCAGCAGGCATTAAAGAAGACAAAATGTGCCTTCAGACTGGAAAGAATGAGGGAGCGGAGACACTCCCTCCAAACACATGATCGACAAGAGGAAATGAGGCACAGGATTTCGACTTTGGTAGATGATCGCGTTTTAAAGCAAGTTTGTCCTTGCCTTAACACCTTCATCATGGTTATTTGCTGTACTGAATAGAACGACCTTCCATACCGGGAACCTAAATTTAGACCCAACTGTATACTGACACGGTTAACCACTTCACTTCGACGATATATTTCGCGTTCTAGTTTTACCGTTACCAGACTATTATATTCAGTTTTAGATGCACTTTTCACGCTGGAGAGTTAGAGTTAAAAAAGAAAAAATCTTCTGAGGTGAGCAATAACAAAACAAGAAGTACATCACCAGAATGAAGGGGTTGAGGAACTTTTTTTTAATCCCTGCAGTAGGAAAGATCTCCCCGAAGTAAAGTCTAATTGTCTGACGAGATGAGAAATGCACTATAAGTGAAACAGTCTTCCTGAATGGGGTAAGGGACACTTTGCTAAAAAAAAATTCCCTCTTTTTTTTTTTTTTTTTTTTTTTCTGGTGTGTTGGGCATATTATTTTGGTGCATACGATTTTTTTTTCTGCTAAAATATATAAATAAAAATATTAGTACATCTCAACTTTATTTTCCATTTATTTACTTACCTTTTTGTGCGAACTTGCCCTTTTCAGACGATTAACCAAGAAGAAATTAAATAATCTTATTCGCCTGATGAGAACCTTTACATTCAAAGAGTTAGACTGGTTTTCCGGTCCTTCTGAGATGGGTTCAGGGACCGTTCGAGGTTATTTTAAAGGATTTAAGTTAAAGGTTGTGTTGTTAAGTGAGATTAGCGGTCGATAATTAAAACATATCGTGAATTAAAGGTAAGCCCCAAATTTTCGCGTTAAGTTCCTGAGCACGGTAAGGAGGTAGAACATGTCTTCCTTTTGCCATTAGTGACTGCAGTTTGTGACGTGAGATTCGAGTTAGCTGTATTAAATAATGGCAGGTGCTACGCATTGTCCTTCAGTAATTGGAGATTTTTCTTCTTCACAGTTCAGGTAGGTATTTAGTAGCCTGTACAGCTATAAGAGACTGGGTTAGCGTCAAGGGTATCGAGTTAAAATAGTTCCACATAACAATAAACACTTTACTTTCCAAGAGTTTCCCTCTGCTCCTGGAAATCACCTGAAAGTCGCTGGAATAAAATCCTAAGTGCATTCGTTAAGCAAGGGTAAGGTAAGTTTGTTCAAAGGAGAAAGTGTTAATCAAATTGAAGAAGAGCTATATTGAATTACCTTTAGAGTGTAGGTGTGTAACCAGTATTCAGAATTCTGTAAAGTCATCTCCAGGGGAGCAGCACACTGAGCTTGGGGATTTCACGTTACGCTCGTTTCAGGCACGTAGTGTTAAGTTCATTTCAAGTGACCTTTTAAGTCTGTTCCAGGACAGAGTCTTTGATCTAGTTTCAGGGATGTAGAACCATATTCTCGTGGAGTAAGAAGACTCAAAACACATCTCGCCAAGCAGAGTATTTTTGCATGTTGCACATTTGCGGTGGTATATACTCAATTGCTAGGCACTCTGCACACACAAAAAATCTGCAGAATATCAATGCAAAAGAAACATAAGGTGCAAGATGCAAAATAAACGTCTAGGAAGAGATGCAGAGGAACCTCCTTAACATTCAAGAATACCGCGCTTGGTATTCAGTCAGTCTCAGTGCCTTGTAGAGTTGAATCCGGAGGGGCTGACATTCCAGCGTTATTTCTGGGTCGAAACACTATGTTGTTTTTGTATACATGTGTTGCATATATGTCTCTTTAGATGCTCCGTGTTACATTAGGTGTGTCTGTATAACAGTTAAAAAGAAAATATACAGCAATGTAACGATACTAACCAAGTGTGTTTCATTAAATCTTACTGTAATATATCAAGCACATTCTGAACTGAATTCATGGAGCAAGTTCGTTGACTACCTGTAGCAAGTATTGTTCACTTCAGCACATTCTTAGTGTATTTCATTACCACAGAAGCGATGAGGACTAGTATTCTAGCAACCACCAACGGAATTTATTCGCATGAGGACTTTCTTTTTCTTTTTTTTTTTGGTGGGGGGGGGGTAGCTACGGTTATTATCATCCCATTATTATTTTTAGCAACAAAATCTATCTATTCATTGTTACTGTACGAATTATATGGCTACCATGTCAGGTTCAGACTTCCGGGATCAGCCGGAAAATGTAATGTACGCAACAACTTTTCCACCAGTTTCCCACATTTCTCCACAAAGTTATCCACAGCTGACACTCGCTTGACTTACAGATCCCTCACACCACATCTACCCACACCATACCACATCATACCACCCACACTACACCACTCCACACCACAGCAAACCATACAATGCAACAACACGCCACACTACTCCGTGCCACACTACACCATACCACACCACAGCAAACAATGCAGTGCAGCACCATACCACACCACACCACAATACACTAAACAACACAACACAACACAGCATCACTAAACCAGAGCACAACTTAACCCAACCACACCATACCACATTATACCAGAGCACAACATCCCACATCACACCACACCACACCACACCACACAACAACACATTACACCATGCCACACCACACCACAACACAACACAGCACACCACAGCACAGCACAGCATAGCACACCACACCACACCACACCACACCACACCACACCACACCACACCAGAATACTGCTCAAAATTACACACCACACCAAACCCTACCATCCTACACCACACCACACCAAACCCTACCACCCTTCACCACACCACACATCACACCACACTACACCATACCAAACCACACAGCACCACACATCACATCACACTATACTACTCGACAACACGACACAATAGAACACAACACATCATGCCATACCTCAGCACATCACATCAGAGCACAGCACAATACAGCCACACCAAACGACACCACAACACAACACTACACACTACAGTATACCACACCACACAACACAAGAGCACAACATAATACACTACATCACACCACAACACACACCACAACACACCACACTACATCACACCACAGCACACCCAACCACAGCTCACCACGCCACAATTTACCATACCACATAACACCTCACCCCACCCCATCCCAACAAACACAAGGCATTCAACTCAGCACAACACAACTCACCACAAAACACAGCACTACACTACACCACACCACACCACACCATTTAGTACTACATCACACCACACCATACCATATATTAACCTCCTCATCCTCGTCTGCTCGCACCTGCCTATGTTAAATCTTGTTACCCATTCTTCATCATACTGGTGCTTATACTGTATACTTATACTTGACTCACCCTTACACTTTGCCTACCTTTACATTTAACCTTTCTTTACACCAGGCCAACACTTACACCGGACCAACATTGACACCTGCTCTACACTTACACCTGATCCACACTGGCACCTTACCCACGGTTACACCTTACCCACACTTACACCTGACCCACACTTACACTTTACCCACACTTACACCTTACCTACAATGACACCTTACCTCCACCTACTTCTGACCCAGACTTACACCTTACCCACACTTATATTTGACCCAAACTTACACCTTACCCACGCTTACACCTTACCCACGCTTACACCTTACCCACATTTACACCTTACCCACATGTACACTTTACCCACACGTACACCTTAAGCACACTTGCATCTGACCCATACTTTCTCGTACACCATACTCACACTTACATTTGACCCACGCTTAACCTATACTCACACTTACTCTTACACCTTACTCACATTTACACCTTACCTTACAACTTACCCACATTTGTACCTTACCCATACTTACACCTGACAAGCATAAAACATAGCTATATCTGACCCACATTTACATCTGACCCACACTTACACCTTACCCATACCTACACCTGATCCACATTAACACCTAACCCACTCTTACACCTGATCCCTGCTTGCATCTGACTGAGAATTACACCTGGCTGACTCACATTACACCAGATTCTCACACCTGACTCACATTACACCTTATGCAACCTGACCCATATTTGCATTTTATCCATATTTACTCCGGTCCAGCATTCACAATAACATCTTACATCATGGCACACATTTGTTACGGTAAATGTTCATTATCACGTACACATCCTGATGTACTCGGGAAACTCATTTACCATGATTTTCTTAAAAAGTTATAATGAATGTGTATGGTGTAAATTTCTCTCTCTCTCTCTCTCTCTCTCTTTCGTGTGTGTGTGTGTGTGTGTGTGTGTGTGTGTGTGTGTGTGTGTGTGTGTGTGTGTGTGCGTGTGTGTGTGTGTGTTAATAAGAGGACTCAAACAGTTTTGATCCGAAAACAAACCTGGTGGATGGTTGTCTGCCGAGGGATTAACCTACAGTCTTGGAGAAAAAAAGAGTCCAAAGGCAAGATCACTGTTTAACTCAGCACGGCCAACTTAAGCAGTTTTTATCCTATTTAGACGAAACATGGAGGGAGGGATGAAGAGTCAGCAAGAACGAAGTGGTCTGTAGGCAGTGTTGAAAAGCTTCCAGACGAGAACGATTTAAAAGACTATGTAAATCAGTGTTGATCGCAAAAGCTGAATACTCCTCTCCCCTGGAAAAGACCAAGAATGGCTGTTATCTGCTCACAGTGAAGTTATTTAAGTCATCTTGTATATTATAGCCCCTGTCATCATTGCTGATCTGTATGATGAAATGCCATATATGCATTAACATAATCTTGCTTTCCGACATACTGTATCTGTGTAGCTTATTACACTCGTTTTCTATGCAGATATTGATGATGATAATAAGAATATTAATAGTTATTATAATAATTATATTTATTACCATTATCATTAATATTATTATTGTTATTATTATTATTTTTTTTAATTTATTATTATTATTGTTGTTGTTCTTGTTGTTATTACTATTGGTGTTATTATTTTTCTTATATTTTTATTGTTGTTGAAATTATTGTTGTTGGTAGTGGGGATGTTTTTTTGTTCTAATTGCTGTTTGACCCGTGATTCCCAACCCTTAAACTCTGGAGGAACCCCTGAAACAATTTTACCTACAGTGCGTGTCTATATATATAATTTATTTATTTACCTATCTTATTGAAAAAATACGAACACATTTTATATTGGTTTTGAGCCAGATACTTTTATTAAAACTATTCTTCAGTTACTTTATCTCTTAATTTATATATAATTATTTCATGATTTCTTGTGGAACCCCTGATGATGGCCTGCAGAACCCTAGGATTCCGTGGAACCCTAGTTGGGAGTAGCTGCTCAAGACTAAGAATGGTGGAAACAGGCCGAGAAGCGATGATGGCCAGTTCTAAGCAGACCAAGCTTTGTTAGCGACTGCAAGTTTGTTTTGACACTGAAAGTCATATGTATATGGAGATACTCCAGTGCAACATTCCATCCAAGAATCATGGCCCTGGCTTAATACTCTTCGTAGTCTTAGCATTTCGTGCAGGCAAGGTTGAAATTTTAGTGCTTTTCATATTTTCTGCAATTAATGAAATTTGACCCCTGACCTGACGGATATAGACCTTGCATATACGAAGCACACCTGTAGTACTCATTAACTTCTATATGCATGCAAAGTTCCATTCGATTCCATCTGCCTATTGTGCAGCTAGGGAACTTGAAATTCGCTGAATGGCCCACCAGAGGTACAACTTCAAGACGGCGCTGCCAGCGACTGGAAGTGAGTTTCAGCACTGTCATTTTTATACTGAGGTACTCCAGTGCAACATTCCATCCAATAATCTTGGCCCTGGTTTAATAATCTTTGGATCCTTAGCATTTCGCGCGAGTATAGTCGTGATTTTAGCTGTTTGAACCGTTTTCGCATTTGATGACCTTTGACCCCCGACCTTGCCAATGTAGCATATAGGTGTACAACGGAAAGTCGTTGTACTAGTCAGCCAATGTCTATAAGCATGCCGACTTTCATGCAGTTCTATCTAGCCACTGGGGAACTAGAGGGGGGCATTTTTGAAAAACCGGTGCTGGTTGCTAGGGATGCTGAGGCCAATATTTGCAAGGCTGCCACTCGACAACTTGAGGAGAGAGGTGAAAAACGGATTACACACTTCCGATAGGGAATGACCTCGAGATTACTCCTTATGAAGTCAGAGCTTTCTACGCCCGTTAGTAATGCTTCTACAGCTCAAAACGTGAAGAGTACGAATAAAGAGTGTTTTCGGCCGTTGCTAAGCAAACGAGTAGTTGCTTAGCAACCAAAAACTTGAGGACTTAACTAGGTCATAGGTTGGTCATCGTGTCCAAGTGTAGTCGGAATCGGTTAATTCTGAAGGGCAGAATTGACCGTCTCAATTTAAAAAGAAAGAAAAGAATATGCGACTAACAATTAGGGCAGCATGGAGCTGGCCAAAAATGAATATATTAGTACTATAAAATGTGTGCGGAATGCACAGAGTAGGCAGGAAGTAATTGTTAAAAACATGGAGTAAAGCTTATTGGTAACTGGGATGAAAACAGCCTACTTTGATGCTGTGGTCATGTGGAGATAATCGATGTATATAGGCTAGGTAGGTGAAAAGAGCATAAAATGTAAGTGAGTCTGAAGGCCGGAGGAGGTGTGACAAGCCAAGATGAAACCAGATGATTACGTAAATGAGTTTGTTGGAAAGCTACGTATGGAAATTAATGACGTTTGGGAACTGACATGAGATCGAAATGCTCTGCGGCATTTTGTACGAAAGAGCACACAGCAAGGGTTTGGCTCCGTTTAGCTTATCCACTTCTGTTTATTTGTACTCCTCTCACCTTTATCCAAATCTGTATCCATATCCGCATCCACGTTAGTTTGATGTTACCCAAATCCTTCCATCATTACCGAGACTTCCATCCACATTTACTCATATCGTCGTTACATGTATCCAGTCTTACTTCTACCATCACCTCAGCGTGATTTACATACAGCTACGCACATTTGCTTAGATCCACGTGAACATCCTGGCATAATTATTTCACATTTACCCATTTTACTCCCGTCGACAACCACCTCAATGCACAGTTACCTACATACACCCATTTTTATTAACATCTACACCCATATCCATGCACCCACCTTCACAGACATCAACATTCACATTTACTGACAATTACCTAAATTTACTCATTCTTACTAACATCTACAACAGCGCCAGTGTATATTTAGCCACATTTACACATTCCGATACACGTTTGCATATATATATTTTCCACACGAGCTTAGCCACATTCAGTCACTTTTACCCACTCACACATCTCAGTGACTTCTACATCAACATCGACCTACTCATCATTACTCAAGTCATCATCCACATGTACAATTACTCACATTTACTCATCCTTGCTGACGTCCAAATAAGCATATTTACCCACATTTACCCATCCTGACTCACATTACATCAACATCAACGCATATTTACCCACATTTACCCATCAGAATCAGCGCATATTTACTCACATTTACCCATCCTTACTCACATGTACATTACCATCAAGTACGCATATTTACCCACATTTACCTATTGGTAGTCACGTTCACATCTGTATATCAGACACCCTTTCCTACACCCACCTATTTTCACCCACATCTACCCTCCTCCACGTACGTAAGACCCTTCAGCCTCCAACAACCCATTAAGGATGCTCCCAGACCCCTGCTGAAGTGTACCCATCCTGACTTTTCATATTTTTTCTCTATTTTTTCTCTGATTTCTCCTCTCATTTTTCTCCTTTCTCCTTTTTTTTTTGCTTGTTATCTCTTATCAAACTTTCCCTCTCATGTATGTTCTGGTTACTTCTTTTTTCTCTCTCTCTTTTTGCTGTCCCTTCTCCCCTTCCAATTTTCTGATCTCTTCACCCCTCTTCATTATCTGTTCTCTGTTCTCTTATTTTACCTCTGCCCTTTTTTGTCCTCCCTTTGTGTTCTTTTCCCCATCCCAATTATTCATTTTAATTCTTCTTTCCCCTTTCTCTTCTTATTTCCTTCCCTTCTCTACGTTTCTCTTACGTCCCTTTTCCCTCTCTCTTCTCTCCTCCCTTCTTTCGTTTCTGTTCTCTTCCTCGCCCCCTCTAGTTTTTGCTTCCCTTACCCCCCTTTTTTTGTTTTTTTCCCTCACTGTCTTTTCTGTTCTTTTTTTCTTTTTTTCCGTTCCCCTCATTTTTAATTTGTTCTTCATTCCTCTGACTTAGCATTTCTGTTCTCTCTTCTTGTCGCTCGTTCCATTTTTTTCTAGCCCTCATTTTACGTTTTTCCTTTTCTTTGGCTTTTATTCATTGTCAGCTGCTAAAGGCTTTCGTCTGTTCAGCCTCCTTTCTGTTCTGTCACTCCTCCATTTTTTTTTTTTTTTTTATGGTTCGCTTTATTCTTCTTTTATGTTCTCTCAACACCTCTTTCTCTTCCGGTTCCTTTTTTTTTTTTCCTCTCGCCGCTCCTTTCTGTTCTGTTGAATTTTTATTTATTTTCACCTCTCTCTCTCTCTCTCTCTCTCTCTCTCTCTCTCTCTCTCTCTCTCTCTCTCTCTCTCTCTCTCTGACACTTTTTTATTGTCTTTCCACCCGTCATTCTTCTACTTCTATTTTCTACTCTTTCCAGCCCTCTCTCTTGTACTTTCTTTTTATTGTTATTCCACCCTTCTATTTTACTTTCTTTTTTATCTTTTACTTTCTTTTTATTGTTTTTCCACCCCTCCCTTCGACTTTTCTATTACTCTCTTTCCACTCCTCTCTCTTCTGCTTTTTTTTTTTGTTGTCTTCCCACCCCCTATCTTCTGCTTTCTTTTTACTCTCTTTTCTCTCCTCTCTCTTTTGGTTTCTCTCATTTTTCTTTCTACCTCTATCTCTTCTACTTTCTTATTATTCTGTTTCCACTCCCCTCCCTTCTGATTTCATTCCTTCCTTATGTCTGTCTTTTCTTTCCCCATTTCCATCTGTCCTCATTGTCACTGTCTGATTCCCTACCTCCTCTTTCTTTTCTGCTTTCGTTTGACTTTTTTTTTTGCTTTGGCTCTTCATTTCCAGATTTTTTTCTTCTATGTTCCTGGCAGCGAGTCTCCTTTCCTCCCGTTTCTTACCAAATCCATCTTTATTTTTCGTCTTTCCACTTTCCTTCTTCTCTTCCTTCCACATTTACGGTACACTTCATAGTCTCTCTTACTGTATGATTTCAGCCTAAATTATATTACTTGCGCCCCCTTTCTTTTTCTTATACCACGCTTCATCATCATCATCACCATTAACTTCATATCCTACTTCTTGTCCTTCCTCTTGTTCCCCTGATCCTCCTCCTCCTCCTCCTCCTCCTCCTCTCTCTCTCTCTCTCTCTCTCTCTCTCTCTCTCCACCATTTTCTCCTGCCTTAACTCAATCTGCCTCCATTAGTATCACCTCCAATTACTTTTTTACATCTCACTCACACTCTTTTCTTGTTTCTCTAATTGTCCTCCTTCAACGATAAATCTTTTCTCCTCCTCCTTCAACATCCCTTCCGCGCCCCCTCTCCATCCATCCACCCATCCGTCCATCCATTCATCCTTGCCACTTCCATCTCTCCCTGCCTCCTTCCCAACCATTCATCTCTTTCCTGCCTTCCTCCCTCCCTCCCTCCCTCCCTCCCTTCTCTTCTGTCCCTCTCTCCTTTCTCCCCCTTCTTTCCTCCCTTCCTCTTCCTCTCATCCATCCTCTTCCCTACTCCCTCTTCTCTCTCTTCTTCCTATCACATCCACAGGTCTGTTCCTCACTCGCTTTCTCCAATGTCGTTACTCACCTTTTTCGTAATAAATTTATAACCAAGTCTGCTTAACTCTTTCAGCCCTAGGACGCCTTTTCTGATTTATTGATGTTCTCTACAGATTTCTTTTAGTCACCCTTCGTAGGTCCATCATTAATCGATTTTTTTTTTTCTCCACTGCCAAAAATCTTTCCTGGTGGAGAGAGTGAATTAAGTAGATGCCACCGCATTCAGGAGGTTAACTGATATTTCTCTCTCTCTCTCTCTCTCTTCTCTCTCTCTCTCTCTCTCTTCCCTGTACTTCTTTTACTATATAATATCCGGTCTTTGCCATCCTGCATCTCCCATGCCTTCTCTCATCATGTATACTCGTATATTTATTTTTCTCGGCTTCCAGATTTCCTCAGTTAATTTCCTCACTCTTCTATCATTCTCGTGGCAGTTCTCATTTCCTTTCCTCTCTTGTATCCTTTCTTGATTCATTCTAAGTTTACAATAACCCACTCATCTCCACTTCTCTGTCTTTCTATTTCTGATATATTTATGTCATTATTCACTCTTTCCCTGCATTCACATGTTTTTAATATTCCTACGTTTCTCCTGTTTTTCATCTCCAAATCGTGTTATCTTCCAGACACCCTCTTTTACGTCTTTCATTCTTCCTGTCCTTGTTTACTGTGCTTTTTGTCTGTCACTTATCTTCCTTTTTGTCAAATTTCTTATCCTGTTTCCCTCCCACTCCCATCTCATCCAATTTACAATCTTTTTTACATTTCCCATTTCCTCTTGCTCTTTTCATTTTCTAACTTCCTTTCTCCTAAAGTCCTCTTCCTTTCTGTCTCATTCTTTCTCTCCTCCATGCTACTAAATTTTTCTTTCCACCTCATTCCTCTTCTCATTTTCTCTTACTTTTTTCGCTCCTCCAATTTATTCTCACATTTTCTCCTATTTTCCATTCCCTTTTTTTCTTAGCCCTTTTCCTTCTTGCGTCATCCATCCACTTTTTTTATTTTTTTATTTACAGTGTCCTCTCTTTCTCATCCCTCTTTCCTTCTGTCTCTCATTCCATTTCTCCTCCAAGGCACTTCATTTCCAGCGCCCAATCCTTTTCTCGTCTAACCCAGCATTCTTTCCTTTACATTAAACTTTTTGTTTACCCCGCTTTGGTTAATTACCATTTCCTTCTCTTTTGAAATTCTTCGTTTGCATTTTACCTCTTACTTCTTCCTGTCTCTCATTCTTTTCCTCTTTCATCCGTATTTCCTTCTTCCCTTTTCCATACTTTCTCCGTAGCCTCTCCTTTCTTCTTACTCCCATTTCCTTTCTCTTCCAACTCTCTCCCTTTCCTTCTCCTTCGTCCCACTCCCCTTTACCTTTTCTCTACCCTTTCACTTTTCCTACACCTCTTTTTTTTTCTTTTTTTCTTTTTTTTTGCCAACTCAATGCTGCCTTTATTGTTAGTCGCTTTTTTTCTTTTTTTTTCTTGTTTAATTGTGGCAGGCACTTCTATCCTTCAGAATTATCCGATTCCTACCAAACTTCGACACAATGACCAAGCCTATGGCCTACATGTTTCCGCAAAGTTTTGGTTGCTAGGCAACGAGTCGTTGCCTAGCAACAGCCGTAATTCGACTTTTTTCGTACTTTTCACGTTTTGAGCTGTAAAAGCGTTACTAATGGGCGTACAAAACTCTGACTTCTTTAGGCGTAATCTTGAGGTCATTTCCTATCGGAAGCTGGCCATCCATTTTTCCCGTATCTCTTCTAGTTTTCGGGGGCAACCCTGTGAAGATTGGCCTCAGCATCCCTAGCAACCAGTTCCGGTTTTCAAAAATGCACCCTTAGTTCCCCAGCGCCTGTACGGAATTGAATGAAAGTTTGCATGTTTATAGACATTGACTAGTACTACAATTTTCTATCGTACACCTATGTGCTACATTGGTCAGGTCAAGGGTCAAATGTCATCAAATGCGAAAGCAATGAAATAAGCAAAATTCACGACTATGCTCGCTCGAAATGCTAAGACTCCGAAGATTATAAAGCCAGGGCCATGATTCTTGGGTGGAATGTTGCACTGGAGTACCTCTATACAAAAATGACATTTAATGTCGAAACTTATTTCCAGTCGCTGGCAGCGCCACCTAGAAGTTGTACCTCTGGTGGGACATTCCGCAAATATTCAAGTTCCCTAATAATTCCACAGTGGGTGGATGGAATCGAGTGAAACTTTGCATGTTTATAGACGTTAAGGAATAGTACAACTGTTTTTCGTGCTTGCATGAACAATATCTGCCAGGTCAAGGGTCAAAGGTCATCAAGTGCAGAAAATATGAAAAAATCTAAAATCACGACCTTTCTCGCGCGAAATGCCAAGGCTTCGAGGATTATTAAGCCAAGGCCATGATTCATGGATTTAATGTTGCCCTGGATTACCTCCATACAGAAATCATTTTTATTGTCGAAACACATTTCCCGTCTCTGGCAGAGCCACCTATAATTTGTACCTCGGGTGGGCCAAAGCTTGGTCCGCTTGAGGGCGCGTTCACACTTGTGCTCGAACAAGTGCTGGCAACATGTACTGTATGCAACACAGTAACGAACACGCTGCAAACATGTTGGGAACAGCAGCGTCCAGATCATGTTGGCAACATCATGATGAAGTCTCAGCTGCCTGGTATAAACACTCATATCCTATCGCCTCCGCTGCCAGTGTTCGAAGCTGCACTGAAACATGTTTGCATACATCTGTCCAATACTGCTGCATACTTGTACTCAAACATGTTGCCAACCTTGTTGTCAACAGATATTCGAGGGCACGTGTGGACGCGCACTAAGGCTCGTCATCGTCGTCTACCGGCTCTTTCTTTTTTTTCTCCATCCATATCTGTTCCCTCCACTCTTTCCTTCGTTTCCCCTATCCTCCACCTCTCTCCCTCTTCCCTTCTTTCCCTAATCTTCCTCTTCGTTCTCACAGCTTCTCCTTTTCAGTTTCCTTTTTCTTTCCCTTCCCTCTATGTGATTTCTCATCCTCCTCATCCCCCATCTCTCATTCTTGCCTTCCTTCATCCTTCTTTACTTTTTTCTTCCCTCTATTTTTTCTATCCTCGACCTCCCTCTCTATATTCTTCTCTCTTTTATCTCTTTCTCTTTCTTATTTTTTCCTCCATCCTTGTATGCTTCTTTCATTCCTCCATTTTTTCTGTTATCCTCTATCTCCCTCTCTCCTTCTTCCCTTTCTCTTTCATTCTCCCCTTCACCCCTCTTTTCTTCCTTTTTCCTTTATTTTTATTCCTAATCTCGGACTTCCTCTCCCCGTTATCTTCTTCATCTTTTCATCATTCATTTTCTTCTGCATCCCTCTTTTCTCCTTTCTTTCCCCCATTATCATTCTTGTATCCCCCACCTTCCTCTCTCCATCTTGCTCTTCTCCGTTCTTTTCTTTTCTCTCCTCCATCCTTTCTCCGATCCTCCACCATTTCCCTCCACCGCTGCATCTCTCTTTTCTCTTCTTCATCTATTCCTCATTTATTTTCTTCTGCATCCCTCTTTCCTTATTTCTTTCCCCCATTTTCATTCTTGTATCCCCCACCTTCGTCTCCCCATCTTTCGCTTCTCCATTCATCTCTTTTCTCTCTCCCATCCTTTCTCCTATCCTCCACCATTTCCCTTCACCGCTGCATCCGACGCGCCGCTATTCACCTCACCAGCCTCCACCAACTTTCCCCTCCCTCACACTTAAGCACCCGACATAATCCCCTTCACTTGAGGTTGTCGAAGCTCCTCTTAGTCTCCTCTCACACCACCTCGTCCCTCTCAGATCCTTCTCATCCCTCGCAAGTCTCTCGCGGCCTTCTTGTCAGTGCCCTCTTAAAGCAACTTCCCTTTCACATCACCCTGTTCGTCATGTCAGCCAGACGGTGGCAATATTTTAGACTCTTAAGGTTTCTGTTGTTGCCTCGCCACTTTCATAGCAAACCAAACTTCGGTCAAAATGTTACATATTACAAAGTTTTCCAATCAGCTACTTCTCAGATACCCTACTCACCTTCCCTCCCCCTCATATCCTCTCCTTTCACACAACATGGACTGTCTACTACACAGCTGTCTTCTACACTTTCCTGCTCCTTTCACACAGCAAACATTTCATGCATGTTTGTTCATTATCATTACATTTTATTAACTTCAGTCTCATTGAACTACTAACATTTCATTAACTTGTCTAGGTTACTATATATTTTATCTATCGTCCGGTCCTCTTCGGGAACGTAGGGGTCCGAGGCTAGTTTGCTCAGTTCCGACTTTTATGGTCAGTGTGACCAGCCTCCTTACCCTCAGTAGCATTATGTGACTACTAAACCCCAACCACCCTCATATGTAAACCCTTATGGACTCCATCTGGTTGGAGCGCCTTACTCATTATTGGAGGCCACCGGGAGACATTTATCATGTCTTGTCAACATAGTAAATGTTTTTTCTGGGTTTAGATTATCACGATGTTAAATAATCTGAAATCAGAGCTAACTAGGTGCGTGGATGCTGCCTACACCAACTTCCTTGTATTTCGAGCTTCTCACTCACATTTCATCTCGTTCATATTATTTCCTTTCTTAGAACATACCCATCTATAATAACCGTATACCTTATTAGTTAAGAAGTTTCCTTAACGCCTCTTCTTTATTCAAATATTGATGCATAGGGACAGCAAAATTTCTTGTGATTTATGCTGCTAATGTCGATATACAAAAGACATATAACGTACGAACTACTGTACAAAGCGATTGGCTGTGTGTAGTATGCAAATGAAATCGCCGAGGAAGGAGTGCTAAGAAGACTCTTTTAGCTGACAATATGATCCTCAATACCGTCGTTCACAATGGGAGCTTTCCAACACCCTGTAAATAATTAAAAAGAAAAAAGTCCTTCTAGCCAGTACCATTATATTGTCATGAGTCTTACTGACGTCTTGTGAATGTATATACAGTGTTTGAAAATTAAGTAGGCCTAATTGCCGGCCACACATGAAAGTGTGGAGTGTGTTCTGGTGTGCAAGCTTGCAACTGTTGTTATTTTAGCTTTGCAGTGATGTATGTAGTTCCAGTGCAACTTCAATAATACCATAAATAACCCAGGCCTGATGTTGAGTTTGGAGCTTTTCTGCCTATTTTCAACATTATTGCGGCAAAATTTGAATGGAAATGTTACAAAAGTAACACCTATCCTTTTCCATAAGCTTTTCGCATAAGTCTGCTGTTGTAGGCCTATTAAGAGTTTCCTAGATAATCCAATGTTGGTGTTGAATTTAACGTTATGGTGCCGTCTTTAGCAATGTGTTAAACTTTAAGAAAATTCATCCAACGTTCTTTTTTTTATGCTTTCCAACAAGGAGAGTAGATCCAATGTTGTCTCCTCATAACCTGATTTTGGTGTTGTGCTAGACCACCTAACTTTAGGCCTGTTCTCCCTTCGCTCGAAGAATAAAATACATGTTGATATCAGCATTACATACCGAGAAAACAAACAAGTAAGGTATGTATATTAGAAAGTCTCCAGAGTATATGAAGAATACAAACATTATTCCCTACCTCTCGCATCCCATCAGACCCAACTCTCTCTCTCTCTCTCTCTCTCTCTCTCTCTCTCTCTCTCTCTCTCTCTCTCTCTCTCTCTTTACCTCACTGTCCACCCCCTTTTACTTCATACCATCTCCAAAGATCTCTCGCTGCCTCCTTATTCCAAGATACCCATTTCAACTTGTGATTCCCGTTTATATAATTTCCTCTCCGCATAAGTAGACTCTTCACTTTTACATTTAGAGCTATAATCGTATTTCCACTCCATATGACCACTCCAGCTTCCACTCCATCTAGGCCCCCTCCGTTCTCAACATTTCTACTCCAGACTCCATGCCCTCACACATTTAGTTTCAACTACTGTCCCTTCTCACAATACCCACTCCAGCTCCAAATGCCTCTACCTCCAAGTCTCCCCTCCCATTCCATTCCACCCACTCCAACTCCAACAAGAGAGAAAGAGAGGATTTGTGGAGCGTTTGGCGGGGAAGCCTGCAAGGTCGGGCTGGCTAAATGGTGTGGGGTGGAGAGGCGGCTGAGAGGGAGGCAGGGAATGGAGGTATTAGGGCAGGTGGCGGAAGGAGGCGTGGAGGGGTGAAGAGGAGGAGAAAGGGTCAAGGAGAGTCTGGGAAAGGGAGGGAGAGAACTGGAGGGTGAGGGAAAGTAGAGGGAGGGGTGGGAGAGAGCTCGAGGGTTAGGGAAAAGTAAAAGAAGAGAAAGTGGGGACGTAAAAAAGAAGAAAGAAGAGTAAGAACTATGAATGAGAGGTAAAGCAGAAGAAAAAGGATCAGCTAGGGAGAAAAAAAGGGAAAATTGAAGGGGAGGGAAGGAGAATGAGTTGAGGGTGAGGGAGAGGGGCGAAGGGTCAGGGAGAGTAGAAGAGGTGAGAGAGATAGGGGGAAGGGTGGAGGGAGAAAAAGTGAGGAAGAGGGAAGAAGGGTAAGGACAATGAGTAGGGGGAGAGGGAGTAGAAGTTGGGGGGAATAGGCAGAATGGTGAGAAGTAAAGTAAGGATAAGTAGAATCAGGGAAGTAAGAAACTGGGATGAACAGTGAGGACGATGTATGAAGGTGAGGGAGAAGAAACGGGGCTCAGGGAGAAGAATCAGAAATGAGGGAGTAGAGTGAAAGGGCAATCGTAAAAGCTGAGGGCATGTAATCAATGTAAGGTTCGAAAGATGAATAATTTGACAGAGGATAGAACTGAGTAGTGGGTTTGGGAAGCTGAAGAAAGGTAGTGAAAGATGAAGGTAGAAGTAGGAGGAGAGGTTGATGGCTAGAAAGAGAAGAGTGAAAGGTAGAGAAGCGTCGAGAGAGAGAAGCGTAGAGGATAAAGGGTGAAGAAGAATCAAAGCTAGAGTTTAAGAGACTGAAAGGACAGGAAGAGGGAAATAGGAAGGGATGGAAGATTTAAGGGAAAGGAGGGGGGTGAGGATCAGGATAAGGGGCGGAAAGTTCGAAAATGGACAGGAAGGCGAGACAGCTTAGGAAAGTGTACGGTAAACATTAGAAAATTTAAGACAGAGAAACATTAGAAAATTTAAGATTTAAGAGATGGAGAGGAAGCTGGGCTGAGAGATGGGGAAAGGATGAAAGCCAGAAAAAAAAATGAGAAGAGGAGTTTAAGGTTAGGGTTAGAGGTATATGAATAGAAAGAAGCGTGAAAGGAGAAGAGGAGGAGAAAGAAGTTGAAAAAAAGTGTCCTGAAACATCAGAAAGTTGCTAATAGAAAAGGATATTGGGAAAATGAAAGGGAAGACGGCAGGGAAGGCTGAGGTAAATGGCGATCATGAGAATGGCTGTATAGGACATGCAGTCAAAAATATGGATAGAATCGTGGCTCGAAAGGAAAGGAAAACGGTTAACATGATATAGGAAGGTCGGGTGGGAGAATTACGTAGAAGGTGCGTTGTTAATATGAAATGTAAAACCATAATATAGCCTAATGTTGCTGTGCAGTAAGAGGACAGAATAATTCAGTTAATGTGTGACAGCCAGATAAAGGATTGGTAGTTACTGGATTAAACAGGAGCAAGTAGACATGGGAAGTTGGCTAGGGACTGAGTCAAGGTGAAAGAACTGATAGATAATAGTGATTTCAGATATTAAACTTTTAATCCAATAATAATAATAATAATAATAATAAATGCAGGAACTTTTCAAAAAGCTACCTTTCCAGAGAAAATTGGAAAAAAAGAGAACCAGACTCATGATTTGCTCAATTCGAGACGTCTAGACTCACTGTTTTTTAAAGACTTGATTTCATTGGTAGAGAGAGATACGTACTGAGAAAACAGTTCCTGAGTTGAGCTTACCACACACTCTAATATGTGTAACCTATTTACAAGGAAAAGGGAAGCATATTGTACTAACAAGTATACATTGCCATAAACTTTAATTAGGTTTTACATAAAATTGCCCAACACGTACCATTTCGCATTTTATTCGGGATGGGGGGGGGGGAGTGAGGGATCACAGGAAGGCCAGAGTACGAAGGGCTGGATATGAATAGTTAATGAAGTGACAGGAAAAGGGAAAAGGAGAAAGAGATATCAAGGACCCAAGACGAAAGGAGAGGAGGGATGGGTACGAGAATGAAGGGAATGGTACGGTGGTGAGAGGGAAAAAGGATGCTTGTGAAAGGGAATCAGTGGATGCAGGGAAGGCTGTAGGTGACAAGCTAGCAGAGGATGGGGACGAAAGCAGAGGAGGACGCGGAAGTCAAACAATGGGTGGAAGAACTGACAGGATGTTTATACAAGGATGGTCGTGGAAGAAAAGTAGTAAACGAAAGAGGATATAGGATGAGGAGGCAGCAGAGAAAGGGATAGAGCGTTAGGAGAAGGGAGAGATAAGAGGAATGAAGAAATTGATAAGATGGTTCAATATAGAGATGATAGCATGACATAATGAAAGGACGGTCGTGAAAGAGGGTAAGTAAAGGAGGAAAGGATAAAGGGTGAAGAGAGAATAACAGGCTGGGAGAAGGAATTAAGGGAAAATAATGGATTGATGAATTTTTAAAGATGAAGAGATGGTTGTGTGGGGGACTAATTGGATAAAAGGCAGGATACAAGTGAGAAGACAGTAAGGGAAGAGGGAGAGAGAGAGAGAGAGAGAGAAAGAGAGAGAGAGAGAGAGAGAGAGAGAGGGGGGGGATAAGATAAAAGGGATGGCTGAACTGCAAGATGGTAGTGCAATGAGCTTACCAAGGATTGGAACAATACAGATGGGAACACAGAAGAGAACGACAACAGAGGAGTAGGAAGGGGAAAGCAGGAGAGGGGGATGAGGAAGACAAGGAAGACAGATGGAGAGAGGGGAGGAGGAAGAAGAAGAAGACAAATTGAGAGGGAGGAGGAGGAGGAAGAAAACAGAAGGAGAAGGGGAGGAGGAAGAGGAAGGGGCACCAGTATCACAGAAGCTCTTACGGGTTGGCAAATACGGCCCGTCTGGCGTAGCTGTGTGGTAGTGACAGCCTGGCAAAGTTGAGGGGAGGAGCCACGAGGAGGCACAGACACACGGAGAGGAAGAGGGAGAGAGAGAAGGGGAGAGGGAGGGATAGTAAGAGGGGAGGAAAGGAAGGGGAGTAAGGGGAAAGGAAAAGGAGAAAGAAGACAATAGACTAACATGGAGAGAAAGTTATGGTAACAGAAAGGAAGACCACCGAAGTGGAAAGGGAGGAAGGAGACTAAATGGGAGAGAGAATGGAGAGAAAGAGAAGAACAAGAGCAAGATCGAGAAAAAAAATAAGAATAGAAAAGGCAGAATAATGAGAAGGGGAGATAAATGAAGAGGGATGGAAGAAAATAAAGAGAGAAAAAAACAGGGTGGGAGGTTAGAAGAGAGAAGGAAAGTTCAAACGGGAGGCGGAGAAAGGAGAAATCGGGGATAGAAAAGAAGAGAAAAGACGAGTAAAAAATTAGCAAGAGGGAGAGGAAAAAAAGGGGAAGAGGGAGAGATAAAGGTAGAGGAGGGGAATGAGGGAAAGATGGACAGAGAGAAAGAAGACGGATAGAAAAAGAGTAAGAGGGAGAGAAATCGAGAAGCACAGGGTGAGAAATAGGTAAAGGAAAGAATGACTTTCGAGAGGGAGAGGCAGGTATGGAAAGAGAGAGGAAAGACAACGAAAAGGAGAGAAATGAAAGAGTAAGAGCAAGAGAGAAAGGGAGAAGGAGAGTGCAGTGGGTGAGGAATGGAAGAGGAGTTATAGCGAGGGAAAGGAGTAGGGAGTCCAGAGAAATAATTGAGGGAGAGGAAGGTTCGTAGGGAGAGAAATGTTTTGAAGAGGAGAGAGAAAAAAAAGAGATAGACGGAGAGACAAAGAGGGAAAGAAGGAAGAAGACGAATGGGAGGAGGAGGAGGAGGAAAACAGAGAAAGAGACAAAACAGAAAGGCAGGGAAAGCAAAAAAAAGACCAAAAAGGGAAGAAAGAAGTGTAGTAAGAAAAGAGGACAGTAAAAGAAGAGGGGTGTAAGAAGGAGAGAGAAAGGGAGAGGGGCAAGAAGAAGAACAGAGGAAAGGGAAGGTGTGATAAGAGGGAAAAAGACTTCATGGAGACAGGAGGGGGGAAGGAAAGTAAGGCAGAAAAAGGAAAGGAAAGAAAGATATAGTATAGTAAGACATGAATTACAATAAGAGGGAGAAGAAGAAAAGAGTAAGATGGATGTAATGAAAATATGGTAAGAGAGAGAAGAGAACAGTAAGATGGAAAGAATAATTCACAGGTAGAGTAGAGGAGTAAGAACGAAAAAGGGAAGAACATTAATGAGGATAAATGAAAGGGATGGGTTTAAGGATGAGTAAAAGAGAGGAAAATGAGGAGAAGCACACTAACAGGGAAGGAGCTGGAGAAGGTGGACAGGGAGACAGGAGGGGACAAAAAATGGAGAGGGTAGTTAGATGGACAAAAGTGAAAGTGAAGGGGGGAAAATAAAAAGAAAGGGATTGGGAGGGAGGGACACTAACACAGAGAGACAGACAGGCAGACAAACAGACAGGCCGACAGACAGGCAGGCAGGCACACAGACAGACAGACAAGCAGACGGAGGAGGGGAAGCAGGAGAAAAGGAAAGGTAAAACGAAGACTGAGAGAGGAGAGGGGGTATGAAAGTTGAGGAGAAAAGAGAGGAACAGTTGAGTGGAGAGGGGAGGGTGAGAGAGGATGTTGTGAAGAGGTGGAGAGGCACAAAGAGATCTGGGTGAGGAGAGGGAGGGAGCCAGAAGGGAAGAGAAAACGGGAGAGAGGAAGGTGGGAGTGGGAAAAGGAGGGTAAGAAAAAGGGAAGGAGAGGGATACGGCTCGACAATACAAGCAAGAGGAAGAGGAAAAGCTGGGAATTAGAGTGAAAGAACAAGAAATATATAGATAGATGAATAAATTGATAGAATGATAGATAAATAGAAAGTTGAAGACGGGGAGAGGGGGGGGGAGCAATGGAAAAGGAGAGGTCAAGGAAGGCAAGGGAGAGCGATGAGAGGAGGGAACAGTGAAAAAAAACCGAGAAGGAAAGAGAAAAGGGAGAAAAGAATAGACAGAATAGGAAGAGCGAAAACGAAAGTGAGCAAGAGAATTTGATATAGACAACAAGAAAAACCATGAGAAACAGAAGAAAACGAAGATAAAAAAAGAATGAATGTATGTGAAAAATAATTGAAAGAGAAGAGAGCCGGAAACAATGAACAGAGGTGGAGGAGGCGAAGATTATACGACAAACAAGGATGGAAACGAGAAATGGTGGAGAACAATGTGACAAAGAAAGTAATTTAGGTGCAGGGAGAGGTGCTGACAAAAGTATTAATAGATGTATGTGCTGCGTTGAGTGGATGGGCTAAGAAACGCAAGGACACGCAGAAGTTGTGAAGAAGTGAAATCAGTTGAAGAAAGGATTGGAGAGGGTGAGCTCTGATAATACTGTCATGTAGGAAAATGTAAAAGAGTAGTGAAAAGGTTATGTATGAATAATCTTGAGGGTAGAAGGAGCGGAAGGCCAAGAATAAGCTGCTTGAATGATGCAATAAAATAGTTAAATATTATATAAA
Source organism: Coenobita brevimanus (assembly GCF_032717465.1). Lineage (NCBI taxonomy): Eukaryota > Metazoa > Arthropoda > Malacostraca > Decapoda > Coenobitidae > Coenobita > Coenobita brevimanus. The sequence goes on from NC_137033.1 coordinate 7,044,871, forward strand.
AAAAAAAGAATTATTTACAGAATTATTCTTTTCGTTCACAGATTGTCCCAAGCGAAATGGAATATATCAGTATTATTAAACTCATCCGTGACAGAAATAGATGACAGAATCAGGTCGTTATCTGCACATGTGTCCCTAACCCAGCCAGCTTTAAGGAGCTAACGTGGCCAGTGTTGTCACGAATTGCGTAAATTTCGTACGCGATGCAGCATAAACCACCATGCAAAAATGAAGAGCAGACTTTTTTTTTTTTTTTCTGTAGGTATTCAGAAAGGCATTTTAAAAGTTTTTTTTTTAGGTAACATACCATTACCAGAATAATTTTTCTAAATTATTATCTTATGGTGGATGATAAAATGTTTTAGTGAAAACTGGTGCTCACAGCTGCAGATAAAACTGTATTTGTAACCGCGTATACTTACATTATTTCTGTTTAACCACTTCAGCACCAGGCTTGTTTTATAATTTATTGAAGTTACAGTCATATCTATGTATATTTCTCTCTATGAATTTATCTGATTTAAACTAATATATGTAATATGCATACATTATATATAATATATATATATATATAATATAGATATATATATATATATATATATATATATATATATATATATTATATAAATATATATATATATATATATATATATATATATATATATATATATATATATATATATAACACATATATATATATATATATATATATATATATATATATATATATATATATATATATATATATATGGAGATAAAGAAAAAGGGGTGACAAGAATGGATGCAAGAATGGGGTTCCAGTGAAAGATGGGAACAATCTGAGAGAGAGAAGCGGGGAGGGGGGAGACTAGTAAAGAGAAATCAGGTGATAAATGGTGATCTGGAAGGAAAGTGGACGTAAACAACTCTGAAATAAGAAACTGTCTTGAAGGGGTATGAAAATGAAGAAATAATTAATGTGAGTGTGAAGAATGAGAGTGGAACTCTAATAACAAATGGAGCTGAAGGAAAAACCAAATAAAAACCGTATTATAGAAAGATGATGAAAATCAGAGCTATAGTAAACGTGATTGGTGTTGGTGTGACGAGAGATGTGACTTTGGCAGAATAAAGAATGCTGTCATGCAGGTGGAAAATAAAAATTACCAAGTGTTGATGAGGTGTATGCATATATTATTAAGTGCGTGGAGGGCGCAGAATGAAGTGTGTGTTGGAAATCTATAGGAGAACTTGGATGATTCGAAATAAACTAATAGGCTGAAAGAAAGCTGTGACTGTACACGTGCACAAGAATAATGATAATCGAAGTGAGCACAGAAATTATTGTGATGTATCTTTTGAGTGATTTACGAATGATACATGAAAGAATTATCATACAGATAGAAACAAATATATCATGTAGTCTGGTAAATGACGAACAGGATGGCATTAGGAGCGGTATTTCAGGTGAGAGAGGGTGTTAATGATCCCCCGAAGGCATAGAACAAGATAAATAGAGTAATTGCGGAAGGCTTTGCGTAGGTATGATGTGGATGCTGAATCCTGGCTAGTTTTTTTTTTTTTTTTTTTTTTTTTTTTGGTAGTGAAGCTTATGCAAGGCTGTGTGGGTACCTTGGTAGGTATCTTGGTGAGTGGCTTAATATCAGTGTTGGAGTGAGACAAGGATTTGTGTTGTCCTCATGGCTGTTCAGTATATATATATATCTAGAGAGAGAGAGAGAGAGAGAGAGAGAGAGAGAGTCGCGTAATGGAAGGAGGGATGAAGATGGTGGTCACTGTGAAAATGGGTTGTAGCTCTAGTCTGGTGTAAGCAGATGATGATGTGTTACTTGCTATTGATGAACAAAGGTTTTGCAGACTGGTGCAATTTTGTAAATGTCTAAGTATCGTACTCTGAATACAAATGTATAAAATATCAAAGTGATTGTCTTGGGGAGAGAAAGGGACTCCTGCTGTGATATGATGGTTTATAAAGAGATCTGAATTGATGAAAGAGTTTAATACTTGGGTGCAGTTAGATAACAGAGGTAAATCTGCAAAGGAAGTGGAAAGTAGAATAACACAGGGACGGAATCTGGCTGCTCACACGAAGAGCCTGATATGGGATGTGGTGGCTGCGAGAGGATTACATGGTTGAGTTTTAGTGCCCCCATTAACATATGCGTGTGACATGAAAATAAAAATTCAAGAGTAAGAGCAATTGCGATGGAATTATATAGGAATGATTCTGGAGTGCAAAGGTATGGAGTAAGAAATGCTTCTGACAGTAGAGTTGCAGAGAGTGTGGCTTGACGAGGCAAGAAGGGTGTATGTAAGTGATCCTGAAGCAGGTAGGAAGTGTGGTAGGCCAAGAAGAAGGAGAGTGTCGGTAAACATGAGTGTAAGAAAGCAAGTTGTGGAGATAAATACGACTAGGGAACAAACAGTAGATCGAGCTGCATGGAAGAATTTAGTACTGAGGAGTGTATGATAAGAGGTTGGCACCTCCATCTTCCACTGATAATCTATGGATCGACTTTGACTGACTGGTAATGTGAAATGCTTAAGTGTGGAAATTTATGCTTTTTGAAGTGGAGTAGGAGGCGGGGGCTTGAACGGCAATTTTCCTCTGATAATCAGTGGATCGACTTTGACTGATTGGTACTGTGAAATGCTTTAGTGTGGAAATTTATGCCTGTGAGGTGGAGTCAGGATGGTGGGGGATTGAACGGCGTTTGAATAAGACTGTGGCCCCTAAAACTGGGCATGCTGTTGATAAATTTCCTCTTTATCAGGTTTTTCATGCTCTCTGGACACTACCCAACCTTATCCTAGGTAAAGAAAAAGAGGTCGTGATGATGATGATGATGATGATGATGATGATGATGAAGAGGAGGAGAAGGAGGAGGAGGATAATGAAAGAGGATTATATTCAGGTAAGAGAATCCATTCGCGGTAAAAACTTTAAGAGCTATCCCGTAACTGCTTTCATTGTGATAAATGAACCAGGGCGTACAATTTTCTCGAATAGCAAGCGCTTATATTCACATGAGAGAGAGAGAGAGAGAGAGAGAGAGAGAGAGAGAGAGAATGTATGTGTGTGTGTGTGTGTGTGTGTGTGTGTGTGTGTGTGTGTGTGTGTGTGTGTGTGTGTGTGTGTGTGTGTGTGTGTGTGTGTGTGTGTGTGTGTGTGTGTGTGTGTGTGTGTGTGTGTGTTTGTCTGTGTGTCTGCGTCTGCGTCTGCGTCTGAGTCTGTGTCTGTGTGTGTAACCTCTTTCGGTGAAGAGGCCGATGAAGGGCTTGTTTCATCTTCCAGTTCGAAAAGCCCCCTCGAAGCTGAGTATATCTGTCTGGTGGTAGCACAGATAAAGCCCGAAGGATGCCATAGCAGTGAATGGGCTAATCAAGTAACCAGAATGAGGGGATATAACAAGTGCAGACAGCTTGATGATTATATGGTGTGCACCCAACAACAAATGAGCTGCACAGCTCAAAATCGTCGTTTGACCTTGAAGCCTCTGAGGGTCGAGATATGAAGCAGAGGATAGTAGCAGTAGTGCCCGAACCTCAGATGCTTCAGGGTTTAACTGTTATTGTGAGCTGCGCAGGATTTTAGTTGCTGACTGTTCATTGACCTTTTATCATTCCCTTTGCATTAGAAGGTTTTTGGCAGGATCCAGGAAAATTTAAGTGTAACGCGTTTTTGTGCCAGTCTTTAATTTTAATTGTCCAGCTCTAAATAGCAATGTGTGGAGTTAGTAAAAATAACTTTCATTTCATAACTCATATTTCGATATGTTGAGGGACCTCGGTTTGCTTTTACGTTTGGTTGCACTTTATGTAGTATTATCTGTCTGCAGTATTAAATAAGGGGATAACAAATTGGAGAGGTGGTGGACGGATGAAGGGAAAAAGAAAATGTACCACATATAGAAGTTGGTAGAGAAAAAGAGGAAGAGAGTTAAACGATATGGAAAAATGGAAGATGATCAGGAAGAAAGGTGTAAGTGAGAGGAAACGGAATGTGCCAGGGCAAATAGTAACACAAGGGAATGAATCATCAGAATATCAAAGAAAAGGCATGAGAATAGTGATGAAAGAAGAAAAACACAAAAAATTAATTTGGAACATATAAACAGTGAGATTAACCCTTTAGCCAAATGACGTCATGTTTATCTTATTTTTGCTGCTGCTAGACGGTTTCACTGAGTCTGGGAGTCCAGTAGTAGTAAAGGGGTTAATGAAAGCTTCATCTAACCCCTCCAGTTCGAATAATTCTCTCTCTCTCTCTCTCTCTCTAATTGAATGAAATCGCCGGGAGGTAGAACGAAGAAACTAACCAAGGCGTTCTCAAGCTGATGTGGTTAAAGATAATAAGGTAAAGAATTCAGTAAACTAAAATCATATGGGAATAACAAGGCAAATCTTTCAGACAGACGGACAGAGACTGAGAGATGCAGGAAGGCAGGCAGGCAGCAGGCGGACAACAGGCATCAGGCAGGCAAGCAGGCAGGCAGGCAGGCATCGGACGCAAGTTAGCTTTCGGCTGAGAATACAGATCCCAGCAAATCGCTACACAAACAGCAAACATCGAAAAAAGATGTAGAAGAAACAATCAATAGCGGCAATAATAATAATAATAATAATTATAATAATAATAATAATAATAAACGGCCATTCAGCCAAAACATCCCGAAGCCAAAGTTCAGGTAGTTTTTTTTTTTTTTTTTCATGTCGCGTGGTATAAAACTGTGTCCCCAACGTTACCTTCCCGCCCCGACCTGATTCCCTGAACGTGTTTTTAATTAATGACGCCCTGGGAGAGAGAGAGAGAGAGAGAGAGAGAGAGAGAGAGAGAGAGAGAGAGAGAGACGCGGTAACGCAAAATCGGATTTCTCACGCCATGGCCGCCGGAATTAACACCCAGATTTCCGTAATTATCCTGAAATTACAGTGGGGCGGCGCTAACAGCAAGTATTGGCTACCGCTGGCTCTCGCCTTGCACTCTGCCGACTCACCTCCCATTAGTTTGGCTCTGACTATAGCTTGTTCACCTTAATTTTGCTGAGATTTTTGTCATTTTCCAGCCTATTTGACCTTAGTTCAGTGGCAGAATAAGACAAGTGTTACGGCTTTGCATCCGTTCCAAAGCACTACGTGACGACTTTCGTATTCTAATACATATATCTTAGAACAACTCACAATTCAAGACATCGAAATAGTAATTACAGACCTAGTCCAGAATGTATTTTCAGCCCTGGTCTTACCGTGTCTTCCTCTCTTTCCTTGTCCTCGCTAGCACTTCATTACCTCTGATTGTCTTCAATAATTGTCCTTTTGCACACCTGAATTCTCTTACCTTTCTCTGTCTCGAATTATCCTGGCGTGTACTTATTTGTCCTAAACTGACTTCCCTTGCTTTGCCTGTACGTGGCTTTCCTTGACCTTGTCTCTTCTTCCTTTTCCTTGTCTGTTCTTGTCATCCTTCCAAATTCTTGCCTGTCCATCCTTGTCAACACCTGTCATTCCTTGTTAATGCCTGTCCTTTGTCCTTGCCCTCCACACCTCTCCTTTTAAGTTCTGGCTTATTTCCTTGATACTTCTCTATCCTGTCATTGATTTTGCCTTTGTCATGCCTTACTACTCTTTTCTTGTTTCAACTTGTCTTTCTTCATTCTTCCCTGCCCTTTCTCATTCTTCCTTGTCCTTCCTTGACCTTGCTTGACCTTACCTGTTTTTCCTTGTCCTTCCTTTTCAGTGCCAGATTTTCCTGGTCCTACCCTGTCCCATCTTGTCCATCTGTATCCTACCCTGCCCTTCCCTATCCTACCTTGTCTTTCCATAGCCTGCCCTTTCCTTCCCTATCCTGCCTAGTCCATCCCTATCCTACACAACCGTTCCCTATCCTACCCGGCTCTTCCCTGTTCTACCTTCTCCTTCCCTTCCTTATCCTACTCTATCCATCTCCTTCCAATCCAGTCTTTCCTTTTCCTTCTCTATCCTACCCTAGTTTTACCTATCCTACGCTGGTCTTCCTAATCCTACCCTGTCCTTCCCTCTCCTACTCTCTCCTTCCCTGACCTACTTTGTCTTTCCCTATCCTGCCCTGTCCTACCTCATCCTACCCTGTCCTACCCTGTTGTACCCTTTCTTACCTTAACTTACCCTCTCCTACCTTGTCCTATCCTGCCCTTCCATGTCGTGGCTTGTCGTTCCCTGTTCTGCCGTGTCCTTCCTTGGACTAGCATATCCTCCCTCTACTGACCTCTTACAATTAGTATTTTTCCGTACTAGCCCCTCCTTCCTTGTCTTTCAGCTTTCTGGCACAGTATTCCACTCCAGTATTCCTTGCCGTTGGTTTGTCTTCCCTGTTGTCGTAACGTTCTCTTATTCTGTCCTCTTTTTCTCACCTTTGACCGCTGTCCCTAGGCCCTACCTACCTCGTTCAGCCTTGTCCTGCCCTATCGTGACCATCTTCTGGCTTGTTCTCTGTTTTTCTGCCTCACTCTAGCCTGCTTTCAATATATGTGTATTTTTTCATATGTGATACGTTTCTCATCTGATTTCATTTTCCTTTCTTTAATGAATGTTGTTTACCTTCTCATTGATGAAGTTACTTTAGTTTACTTTCTCAGTTCTTATATCCAGTATTTACAAACTGGGCATTGCCTGTATAATTCTTTATGCAAGCACAGCCTCATTCTGTTCTTGTCCGCTTTAGTTTTCCCTTCCTCCGTTCTGTTGGTGTCTGCCCCGTGTCTTACAATATGCATTCCCTCTTGTTAGTCCTTGCTGAGCTAATTACCTTATGCGTCCCTTATTTGTATTCATTTCCCTATTCTTAACCAGAACTGCCGTACTGGCAACCAAATTAAAATGCTAATGCTTGGCCTGGTTTGTACTGTCCTGCCGTGTTTTGGTTTGTCTTCTTTTTCCATCTTCTTCCTTAACTTTCGATGTCCTGTCCTTGTTTCTGAGTTCTGTCCTGATTTGTCCTTAATTATCCTATCATGTCCTGACCCCTTCCAGACTGTCTTGGGTTTCCTTATATTGCCCTGGTTTCCCTGCTCTAGTTTGCCCAATCTTGTCCTAGTTTTCCCTGTCCTGCCATAGTTAACCACAAGCAGTACTAATTTTTCCTACACTGGCCTGTTTTCTCCTATTTTGTTCTTGTTTTTCCTGTCTCCTCTGATTTACCTTATTTTGTCCTGGTTAGACCGTACCATTAACAGGTTTGCCCGATTTTGCTTTGATTTGCCGCATCGTTTCCTGGTTTACTGTATCCTGTCCAAACTTTCCTTAACTTGACTTGGTTTCCTATACCTGTTTTGTCACCCAAACATAGGCTCCACATTTTTGCTTCACTATCCCTCTCTCCTTTACATATTTCCTTAAGTCTCCGCTTCCTCACTTACCCTCCCCCTCAATATTCATTTCTCCTCAGTCTCCACCCCCTTTCCCAGGCCTATAACTACCTCACCTCCCCAACCAGCTTCCAAATTCCCCAACCTTCCCTCACATCAATTTCCCAGTCTTGCCCACTTCCCCTATCCACACCCTCGCCGATTCTCACCTTTCCCCATATCTCCCAATCCAGCCTTCCTACCCTTTACCACTTCACCACTCTGTAGCCTTTTCCCCTCTTCCCACCCTCCCTTTCACACATTCTCTATCACTTCAGCCTTCCCCATCTCACAGTCAACACCTTATCTCCTCACACCCCCCTTCCTCCGTCCTTCTCACATGCCAGCTTCCCACGCTCAAATCACATCTTCCCTACACCTCATGTCGTCACACACACACACACACACACACACACACACACACACACACACACACACACACACACACACACACACACACACACACACACACACACACACACACACACACACACACACACACACACACACACACACACACACACACACACACACACACACACACACACACACACACACACACACACACACACACACACACACACACACACACACACACACACACACACACACACACACACACACACACACACACACACACACACACACACACACACACACACACACACACACACACACACACACACACACACACACTCCCACTCTCACACACACACACACACACACACACACACACACACACACACACACACACACACACACACACACACACACACACACACACACACACACACACACACACACACACACACACACACACACACACACACACACTCACACACACACACACACACACACACACACACACACACACACACACACACACACACACACACACACACACACACACACACACACACACACACACACACACACACACACACACACACACACACACACACACACACACACACACACACACACACACACACACACACACACACACACACACACACACACACACACACACACACACACACACACACACACACACACACACACACACACACACACACACACACACACACACACACACACACACACACACACACACACACACACACACACACACACACACACACACACACACACACACACACACACACACACACACACACACACACACACACACACACACACACACACACACACACACACACACACACACACACACACACACACACACACACACACACACACACACACACACACACGTCTCCATGCCAACTTCCCGTATTTCCCCCACCCACCCACAGACTCCCTTCCCAGCCTCCCGATTTCCGTACTCCTGAGCGTACCCACTTTCCCACTCCCCTCTCCCCACCCTACACCACTCCCACACACATCCACCCGAGCTTCATCCACCCCCCACACTACCTGTTTCCCACACCTCTACACCCCATCCTGTACCTCCTCCCCACCCTGGTCCTAACTCTCCTGGTTCTCGCACTCTCCACTCCAACACTTTCCAATTCCCTATCTTCCACCTCCTCTTGCCACCTCCTCCAAGCATCTTCCCTTCCTCCCATCTCCCCAAACTTTTCAGCTGCCCATCCTTCGCCTTCGTCCCTCTCCATCTTTCCCCAGTCTCCTCATTCTCCGTGCTCTTAATCTTGTCCCCCCATCTCCATCATCTTCCCTTATCCCCACCTCCCCAGTCTCTTCAACTCCCCCCCTCTCTTCTCCTTTGTCCCTCCCCATCATTCCCCAGCCTCCCCACTCCCCATGCTCTTCATCGACAGCGGGAACAAGTTGGACTGGAGGGCAAAATATTCGTCAAAAGCATTCCGCTCGGTGAGTTCCCGAGAGTGAGGCCTCGACAACTTCCTCAGCCTTATTCTTTGCTGCTTACGTTGGTTTTACCTAGACCTGGTTATTGGAAGGTGTGTGTGTGTGTGTGTGTGTGTGTGTGTGTGTGTGGTTGAGAGAGAAATTCCACTGGTTATACACAATCAACATAGATATGAAGGTCCTTATTTGGCTATCCAACCTAGATTAAAATGAAAAACTTATTTCGTAATTAGATATCATTCATCGATAGGGGAAATATGATTGTATATTTCGTTTAACTGAAGCATAGGTATATTTGTCCAAAGAGTAGCTTAGCAATATGTTTCTGCATTCAGAGTTAGGTCTGAAAATACTATGACTGAGAAGTGTATCTAGGTTAAAACCGTTCATGAATGCAATAACTTATTAAGTGGGAGGTGTTGCAGGGAATATCTGGGGGTGATCCAACTTTCATTGAGATATTTTTTCGTATCTCCATTTATCTACCAAATTAGTAACAAGAGCTAACATGTGATGATGTAGTAAGTCCCTACATATATTTGTGGCTGTGTTTTCTATCGCCCATACAGGGTGCTTTTTCCAGTCTTCATTAATGTCGTTGATATGAAATACCTGGTTGCCTGTATGAATGAGTTCGCTCTGCCTTATTAATTTTAAGGTATTTCTGAATATTGGCATGAGTTTTGGCGAATATGATTATCCATGAATACAACATCGAGCACCTATTTATTTAAAATTATTCCATCAGATTCCCATAGAATCTACGTTTGGACAAAAACAGAAAAATGTGATTTACTTCTCTCATCCCTTTAGGACTTATTATCGACTTTAATATAAATCCCTTGCATTATCTTCAATATCATACAAGACTTTTCCCGACCACGAGAGGGTATACCGATGTCAGATAATTATTAAAAAAATGCGCGGTACGTACAGAGACTAAATTAGCTGTCTTTCATCAAGTGCTGAGACCATAAGTTGTACTAAGAATTTTAACTCCTTGTATACGTTCAAAGCTTCTGCATGAAGAATGGCTTGACTTTGAAATGACAGTCCCCTATTGAACACTCGACCATTCTATTATCCTTCTTGGCTGTTTCACAACAATGTTGCAAAAATTTTAATCCTCCTGACTCTATTACGCCTAGTATTATGTACAATAATGAAGTGGAGAAAATAAGAATACTAGAAGAAGCAATTTGTCCAAGATGCAAAAAGATTTGTCGTGTGTGGAGGTATGTAGGACAAGCTTAGTGGAGTAAGGAACTAAGACAAGCAGTGGATCCAATGAAGAGAGTGTGCAAGGAAACGTTTGGTAATGGTGGTAATGAGGACTTGATGAGGCAGAGATGCGGTGACGAGAGAAGTCAGACTGTTTGCTTAAGAGAAGGAATGCGAAAATTATGATTAACTCAAAAGACAGGAGATAAAGGGTTTGGAGGACGATGAAGCAACAAATCGAAGGGTAGTGCTGTAGAAAGAGGCAAAGAAAGAAGAAGCGTGAGAGTAGCTAGATGAATTAAATGAATGGAGATAGAATACTAGTGGGAAGCAGTGAGGTATTGGAATGAGTGAGAGAACGTTTCAGGCAATTACTGACATGTGGTAAGCGAAAGGGAAGTTGTGACGTCAGAAATGGAGAGCAACAGACAAGTAAAAACAAAAGTGAGAATGGAATGATGGATGATTAGACGAAAGGCACGTTCATCATTAAAAAAAAAAAAAAAAAAAATGGGTCCAATAGTGGATGGTGGTAGTAAAGCTATGGTGTTGTGGGAGGAAAGGTACCAATATATTGAACCTAGAATCCATGCAACAATGAAGAGTGCCTGAGGAGCGAAAGGAACGTATAAGTTCCATCAGATACTGGGAGCACACCGGCTGGAATCATCATTAAAGCGCATCTGCTTTAACCTAACAAGGATCCCTGACCTCTTTTCAATTAAGATGATGACAGACTTTTGTTAGAATGGAGGCTTGATATATCAGTAACTAGGGAAACTCATTCCTACTTCATTATAACTAAAGTTCATCAATTTCCATGCTTCCACGACTTAGTGTTCAGGTTCTTGAACCGGCCCAGCCCTGTCAGGTGAAAACAAATTAGCTATAGGGGCAGAAAGCATAGGTTTCATTAAACATCTATCCCTGTTTGGCACTATCTTCAATGCAATACCTCCTTAGAAAATTCAGGCATCCAGGGCTAGGATTCATTAAGAAACAGTCAACTCCCTCTCACAAATCGGAGATGTTTTGCTTTAAGGAATGAGAACATATATTTATATATTTTATTTTTTTGTGAAAGAGAAAAAAAAGTCTTGCTTAAAACTGAAACTCTCATAGTTCTCATTACTTTATGTAAGATGGAGCGGATTTGGTGACCAGAAAGACAAGTCAAAGTCTGAGTTACAGTAGCAAGTTGAATATAAATTTTCTTGTGTGATTCTTGATCCTGACCATAGTTTGACTGTGAACTCATCTCACATGATCAGAAATCACTTCTGTTGTAAATGGTAAGAATTTTACCTTGGTGGTTAAAGAATATTCAGTCCAGAGGGGAACCACAGTATACTATGGTTCATGACATATTCAAGTGGATTTTGATGTACACAGTTTCGCCACAGAAAATGCAGTACTATTTTAAGCCATACGATGTGAGCTCAGTACAACATATTCATTTTGTGAATGGATCACCTTCAATTTCTGTTCTCATCATCAAGCTATGTCTCTGTAAACGAGTGTTTTATGCATAAATGCAAAGTTTTTCATGACAAGAGGTAGCATCATCATTAAGAATTTTTAGATAAGATTCTGCGTTTTTCTGCAGTCCACCTCCTGTAATTTAACTAGCAGAGACTAGAGTTACTATCCAGTACTGTTTGGATTGCGGAACTTGTACTGCAACACCTAAGTGCTTCTACGAAACATTGTTCACGATGTGTGACGGTGCAATGACTTAAACATCTTGCACATCATCTAAAACGTAAAGAAATTTTTTAGTCCCCACACCGAGACAAGGAAAAGAAAACATACCTGTATTGTGTGTGTGTGTGTGTGTGTGTGTATGTGTGTGTCAATCGTAGTGGTAGTGTATGGATAATGGTGATAGTGTGTGAGTGGTGGTGGTGATGGTTGCAGTGTACAGTATGTAATTGTGTTGGTGGTGGTTGTTGTAGTGTTGGCAATGATGGTGGTGAGGGTGGTAATAGAGTTTGAATAGTACCGGCTGCAGCGTGTGGGTTATTTTGATGGCAGTATGCTACTGCTGCTGCTGCTGTTGCTGGAAGTGTATATAGAAGCTCCGGTAATATGCGGGTAGTAGTGGTAGATAAGTGTGTGATATTGACTGTGTTGGCAGCATATTTGGAATTTGTGAGAGCACTGGGTTGGTAGACCTCAGGGCAGTGTGTGGGTAGGGGTACGGCCAAGTATGAAGATAGTTTATGTGGTGGTGGAAGTGTTTGGTTGTTATTGGTGGTGAAAGCGTTTGGGAGGTGATGGTGTTGGTGATGAAGGTGGTGGTAATGTGTGGGTGGCAGTTGTGGTAATGTTGGTAGCGTCTGGACGCTGATGGTAAATGTGGATTGTGCCAGTGGTACTGTGAGTATTAGTGGGAATAATAGTGATAGCAGAGGTGGTGGTGTCATTGTAAACAGTAGTGACAGCTGAGCATGTGTACTATTCCTGTTAAGCAGTATTCAGATATTATAAGCTATGTGGATGTGTGTTTTATAGTTGTGATATTGTGTGTTATGTGGCTGAGATAGCCTGTGAAGGATGGCAGTATATTGGTGCTAATTTCAGCAGCGTGAATATGTACAGTCATAGTTTAGGTCATTTATGTGTGTGCCTTAATGGTGAGATCATGTTGGTAATATTAGTGGTAGGCAGAGGCTCATAAGGCGGCTGACGATAAAGGCTGTGGTAGTGGTGGTAGTGTTTATGTTGCGTCAATTAGTGAGAAGGAGTGGGCGCAGTGTTTGTGTACGAGCAGTGTGTGAATAGTGTTAGTAGGTATGTAATTATCGGCTGTACATACGGGTAAGTAGCGCTGTTGGAACTGCGACCAGAATATTTTATTTTGTTGGCTGTGATGAGAGGGTAGATAGAGTAATAATATCCATGAGAATTATGAATATCGGTGTATTAGTGTTGTGTGGATAATGGGAATGGTAGTGGATGGATATGAATATTTGTATTTTTTGTTACAGTGGCCAGGAAAGGAATAGTTAAAGTGTGAGTGTGTGTGTGTGTGTGTGTGTGTGTGTGTGTGTGTGTGTGTGTGTGTGTGTGTGTGTGTAGTATTCGAAGTATGTGTGTAGCAATTAATCCCTTCACTATAATATCTTATTAATCTTATTTCTTTCCACCTCCTGTTGAATGATTTTATGCAGGTTAGAAAAGACTCATATTTAGATGGTTAAGAAGAGCCCACACCTTACCTTCCATTTCAAACTCCCTCTCATGAACTTAAGAAATTAGTTTGGCATTAGGAAAAGCTAAATATGTAAAATTTGACCTTGGGCTGAGAGACTGAAAAGGAGGAAGGAGACTAATACAGAGGAAGAAAATGTTAGAGCGTGTTAGTATTGTCAGAGTCATAAGATCAACGGTGTATGAGTCGTATCAACAGATGTATATGTGGGCAGACCTTGTATTGCGTGGCTAGTGATAATGTCGGTGACTGAGTAATAGCAGTAATTGTGTGTGTGTGTGTGTGTGTGTGTGTGTGTGTGTGTGTGTGTGTGTGTGTGTGTGTGTGTAAGCAGAGAAGTTAGCTGTACATTGGTAGGGTTAGTGAGGATATATGTGTGCATTTATATTAGTGTGTTGAAAGTGTCAGTATAAGTGTGTAAGTACAGTAGTATTAATGTTTATTTGTATAGTAACAATGTCTTAATAGCAGTGACGTAAGTGGTGTGGATGAGACAAGAAAAATGTTTTATGCAATGCCAGTGTTACTGTCTTGTTAGTGGTAATATTAGTGTGTAGTAAGGGCGGTTTTATGTCTCTATGGATTCGTGTTACACCTGTGTTTATGTACGTCTGTAGTATTCATGTAAGTGTGACTGTATGTGAAATGTAAGAGTGTGGGTAGCGATGTGAGCAATGTGTAGGCAATGGACTGGTATTAGTGTATTGCTAGTGTTGATCTGAGTGTTTATATGTATATATAATATAACAGTGTGTGAAATGTGTGTAAATGTGTGGGTAGCTAAGTCAGCAGCGTGTGGGTGCCAGGGAGGTGAGTTGGGTGGGGTGTGGGGGGTGCTTGTGGTGGGTGATGGGAGACAGGAGCGGGGTGGCGGGGGGCTGAGGGCAGCAGTGGGCCACGGGAGTTGGTGCAGTCAGCATGTAGCGCCCTCACCTGCCTAACCTCAGTCACCTCACGCTCCCTCTCCCACGCGCCACCACCGGACCTAGGTTACCGGATCTCGTGTCCGCGGAGTGTGTGTGTGATCATTATCTGTTTGTGAATGCAGAAAATTATCTTGAGTAACTTGTGATTATTAAAGAAAAAGTACTATAGTGTGTGTTTACCCACTGACAACCTGAGAAACACTCGAGTGACTGTGTATATACTGTATATATATCGCTCCTCGTTAGTGCAGGTGAGTACAACGCCATTAGAGCCTACTGTTGTCTCGTTAACAGACTTAACTACGTCCCTTTACTGGCGGGCAGAATGAACGCTTACCTAGGTGCTCATTAACCCCATGACTCAGGTTAATGTATTCTGTTGGTTTGTTCTTACTACCTCGATATTTTTTAGTCTCTTAGAGGGAGAAGTTTGTAATGAAGAGTCCAGTGAAATCTATATCTAATCCCTTATTCGAAACGTCTCTTCTTAAATTAATAAAATCGTCTGGAGGTTAATATGAAATACGTCATCTGATATAAGAGATTAACTACAGTGTTGTTTTATCTGACGGAACTGGGCCAGTCCTCCAGCTTGGTTGCATAAAAGTTGATGTGATATAGTTGTGAGCAAGGATTACGTCTCCTTGGTTATTAATCGAATCGACCCCCTAGCCTGACTACACTAGGCCATCAACTGAACTGAAAAGGGGTTATGAAGCTTCTACTAGTCATAGCAAGAGAGTTAAGCGTCTGTAATAAGATTTATGTTTATATTTTTTGTGAAATGAAAATACAAGAGCTTTTTATCATGAGAATTTATCTTACTCGGGACTGCCAGATGGTGTTGCCTGTGCAGTGAGACCAACCATCTGCCGGTAAAGACTGTGATTGGCGCCCCAAGTTGCCGGCACCGAGTTTGGGGGTTGTTGGTGGAGTTCTGGGGGCTTCACGTAATCAGTTGTTGCTCCTGCCACGGATGGGAGGGGGGGGGGAGGCTCGGGTTGTTAATGGAGGGGAGGGGAATGTGAAGAGGAGAAAGAAGAAGCGGCTAAAGGAAGAGAGGGAGGAAAAGATGGAGGGAGGAAGAAGAAGTGGTTAAAAGAAGAGAAGAAGGAAAGGATGGAGGAAGTTAGGGAGATAAGAAGTGAATAACGAATGAGGAATTGAGAGCAGAAGTGAAAGACAGAGGGAGAGAAGGAAAGGGTATTGAAGGATGGATGATAGAAAACAGAGAAAAAAGTATATGATGGAGGGAAGGCAAGAAAGACGAGGTGAAAAATGGAAAAAAGGAAATAAAAGAGTGTCTGAAGGACGAAAAGGTCGGAGGAAGGTAAGGAGGGTAAGGAGAGACGAACTGAAGGACACGACGTAGGAATGATAAAACGGACTGAAGGTGGGAGGAAAAGAAAAGGCAGAGAGACGGAGGGGACTGGCGATGGAAATTTGATGCGTAGGAAGTGATACTCAAAACCGTAGGCTCTGAGGAAAAGTCACACAATATGTAGAATGGGAAGGAAAGGGAATGAAAGGGGAATAAACGGAAATAAAGGAAAAGAAGACGAAGGAGAAACTGCATGAAGGAGAGAGGAAATAGAGAGAGGGACGGAGAAATAGTTGTAGGAAAAGAGAGAGAGAGAGAAAAAAAAAAAAAACAGAACTGTAGGACAAGTAGAATGGAGGTATTTTGAACTCGGGAGACAGGAAAGGGAAGAGCCTGGGAAGGAGGGTCGAGTTAGCAAAGGAAGTGGGGAGCAATAGAGAAGACAAGAAAATGGAAACAGTTGAAGAAATAAAATATAATACTGGACAGAGAGAAATAGAGACGACTTTGGATGTAATAATCAAAATTTCACGATGTATAGGGGATCCATGATGGCGAGAACGCAAGGAATGGTGAGGGAAGGGCACTGTGATAAAGCAGAATATTTGTAAGACGAAAAAAAAAAAAAAAGTGGAAAAAGTGCGTAAGTAAATACCAAGACAAGTAAATAATGGATAGAGTAAGAATGGCAAAATAACTGGGATAAGACAGAGGGGAGGGGAGGAGAGGGAAGGAAAGGAGAGTGCAAAGGAGGATAACCTGATAACGTAGAAGGGGAAGGGAGAAGGGTAGGTAGAGCAAGGAAGAGATAGACGAAGAATAAAACGATAAAGCAGGCTTAGAGATAAGGTATTGGGAGAATCGAGAGCACTGGGTGAAATGGGAGTAATTGGTTTGAGGGAGCGAAAAAGGAAGAGTAAAAAGAAAATGAGGAATATAAAAGAGGGGGATGGGAGGGGGAATTTTAAAAGAGGTCAAAGAGAGGGTAATGAAGAATAACAGGGGGTGAAAGGGAGACCAGAAAGGAAGAAGAATGGGAAATGAAAAGAGGAGAAGAGAGGAAAAGAGCGATGAGGAGAATGGGAAGAACACAAATCAAAAGGCATGATAAATGGAAAGGGGAGATGAGAGGAAAAGAGCGATGAGGAGGATTAAACCCCTCTGTCTGATGAGTCTTTTCTGAGCTGCATAAAATCGTGCGTTGCTGACCATGAGTAAAAAATAAAAGATGTTCTCGGGCTGATGGACGTAATGAAAGCAGATGATGATGGATGAAGGGACGCAAGAAAGGATGGAAGATAGCGGGGAAGGGACGAAATATTGTGGGATGAGACGCCGAGCGAGGGAGAGGGTAGCGTAAGAAAAGAAGAATAAAAGAAACCCAGATGGAGAGCCGGAGGACGAAGTTAGCCAGAAAAGGAAGGAGAAAAATATTATAAAAACAATAATAAATCAACAGAATGGATAAATATAAGCCGAACATTCCCGAGAATTAAAAAAAAAAAAAGTTATGGGTTAAAGCGAACGAGGCAATTTAGAAAGGAAACTGAAAACTGAGAGGGAATTTCCAAAGACGTAAAAGACTGGGTAAGAGTGGGGTGTGCCGATCAAAGAGAAAACGGGAAGAGGAATATAGAGATGAGAGAGTGAGAGAGAGAGAGAGAGAGAGAGAGAGAGAGAGAGAGAGAATGTTGAATAACAAATAAATTAGCTTTCATAGAGGGGAGATTAAATACACTATCCTTACCCCCATCCTTCTACTTTCATCGAGTAACTTATGTTTTTGTCTCTCTGATCTTGAGGCCCAATATTATATTTTCTTCTCAATACCTCCAGAATATAACGCATAACTCCAGCAACACTTTTCGAGCTGAAATGGGTTAATGAATACTTCAAGTTCAAAAATCTCTTCTAAGCCGAATAAAATCATCTGGAAGCAGAAAGAATCAAGTCAGAGCAGAAAGGAGTTAATTCTGTCACTACGTTGGTTATTTTTCTATTACCTTCTGTCCTCAGTTAACTTATTTCAGTGTTGGAAGGCCCATTTGTTATGAAAGGCTTTATTGGTCTGCACTGACCTTCTCGCTAATTCGACATTATTTTTGGTTCTGTCACCTTCAAAGGATTTTTCTTTTATTTCGCTTAAAAATTTCTCTGCCAATGAAAGGTTCTTTTTTTTTATATATATATTCCGTATAGGCCCAGTTGGCTGTCGACCAGTGGTAAAAATGATAAACGAAGAAGGCTTTTATATGTACTTTCAGCTCGATAAAATCGCCTGGCTAGTTAGCTGTAACAGAATACTGGAGTTGTTCTGTGTGTAAGAGAGTCAGTGGTGCTATACTTCATTCACTTTAACCAGGCCCAGATACCCGTCCTTTTGCAGCTATTTCACGTAGCTCAGTGGCAGAAAATGACTACTACGGCTCTACATCCGTTCCAAGGAACTTCGCCATGACTAGCATGATATTCTAGTATTTATATCAACGTACAGCTCAGCATTCAAGATGGAGAGATTGCAATTTTATGCCAAGTTAAAGGGAGCTGAGTATAGCATTCACATTTTTCCTCCTGTGACTGTATCGGTGAATAAAACCTTCTAGTGTAAGACAGTACAAAATGACACAGAAGTCGCAATCTTGAAAAGGATAAGACAAGAAAGTCCTTAAAAATTTCAAAGAAAATGTGTAAAACATGATTATCCAAAGCCACTGTAAAAGGTAATACTATCTGAAAAAATATATATATATATCGGATTTTGTTCTTACCTGCTAATTAATTACTGGGCGATTTATATGCCCCTATGAATATGTTATTAACTAAGGAATTATTATAGCTTCATTGCAACTCATAAAACCATTACGAAGTAATCGCAACCCCATTTTACGAACTAGACAGAAAAATAACCGTAACTAAGTACAAGTGTTCACATATTCAGCACTTATTCGTTATTTGTATTTTTCTCATGAAAGCACCAGACTGTTTATATCGGCTCGGGGGAAATAGTTCTAACTACACAGGTTAAGTACTGCTTGCATCAGTTCCTACAATACCAAAGGTGTTCTTGTAAGCTAAATTAATCTGTACATTAGACATCAAAAATAAATTTAAAAAAAACGTCCTTGGTCTGAATGAGTTTATGATATAGCATCTACCTGCTGGGTTATCCGTGTGTTTTGGTCATTTTTTTCTACTTGTATTCTTACTGATGCAAGACAGTTTTACTCAATATAACTCTCCTAGTCCGATGATGTGTACATTATTCCGTTCTTCCAACCTTCAGATGTTTTTATTCAACTTAAATATCTGGTACTGAACTAGCAGATGAAAGCTGCTTTTAACACCACCATTTCGAAAACTCTCTCCTGAGCTGAGTCACTGGTCTGGAGATAATTAAAATCAAGATGAAAAATAAATCGCCTGAGTGAAGGGGTTAAGGAAGAACTCTTTTTGTTAAGGGATAACTGAAGGCTGTGTCTAGCTCCTCCATCAGAAAAAAGTTTCTCCTAGAAAAAAAAAAAAAAAAAAAAAAAGCGACTGTAGATAGCAAGGACAAGATGTAAAATATGTCCTCGAAATGAAGGGACTGAAGTTCTATTGCGTGCCACATTACTCTTTCGTTTTCTCTCCTCTCCTCCTCCCTTTCCCCTCATCCCCCTCCCCTCCTTTTCCTCTCCTCCTTCCTTCTGTATTCCTCCCCATGCTACTCTGTGTGCCAATTTCTCTCCTCTTGATCTGCTTTCCCTCGTTTTCTTATTTTTCTCTTGCGTAATCTTTTTCTATGCACCGTACGGTATTTCCAGTCTGTTATGTCTTTATCATTAACGCTGTCATGATCTCGTCTTTTAGTATTTTCTTCTAGCCAACACCAGGTAATATTATGTAAACTAAAGTCAAACGAACTGAAAAATGTTAACACTGGTGCCATCAACCCTCTCAAGGTTTGGATTCCTCTCTTTCATATCCAGACTAATTCGAGACAATTTTATTGAAGACAAAAAGTCATAGGAACTTGATCGTCAATTCTGCTACCATGTAAATCAAAACTGAAGGAACAGCAGTATCGGTAATTTATTCAGACTAATGCGAAATGATTTTATTGGGCTGAGAATGAGTCGCATGAACAAGTGAGTGTTCGTATGTTATTTTTTTCTCTTGTGTCTCATTCACACTTTTTTTTTGCAGTTTCTAATCTTTCTAGTTTATGCTTTCTTCCTCGTTTTCTGTGTCCCCTAATTTCATTTTCTTTTCCCTCTTCTATCCGGTGCTCCTTTTGTTTTTCTCCTCATTATCCCTAATCCTCTTTGCCCTAAGCTCTTGTCTAAATATTTTCATGATTTATTTCTGTTCCATGCTTTTCTCTCATCCGCTGCGTTTTCAATTCATCATCCGTATCAAGTCGTTTGTCTGTTCCTTCTCCGAAAATGTTGTTCCCTTTTCTTCCCATCTTCATATAGTATACACTGTTTTCACCTGCCCTCTTGATATTTCATTCATTTGTTCCATAGTCCCTTCTCCCCAAGGAAGTAATATCTATTTCTGCTTCTTATTACCTGGTGACAATATGATTAATCTTACACTAGACTTTTCATAGTAGAAGGATTACAGACAGCCAACCTCAGTCCCTTCACTACCGGGTCTCTAGAAAGCTTAAAAAGAAATATAAGATGACACGAGTAGGATAATTATACACGCCATCCTATACAAGGGGTTATTATTCTTTTACGCCATCCTGCCTGTGCCGTTCTTCGTTTCCCGGTTCTCTCCCTGGTTCTTTTTGAGCCTGTACACTTGTTTTTTTTTTTTTTTTTTTTTTTTTTACGTCTCCCTGTTTTGACACTGTTGCTTCCTCAACTAGTGGTGGACAATGGTATGTTGTTTTCCTCCACCGTCCGTCTGTGTGTGTGTGTGTGTGTGTGTATTTTGTACTCTTGTTTTTCCGCCTGTTGTTGTCGCAAGGGCATGAAAAAATTAATGGATAAATCTTAATAAGAATATGTAGGATTACCATTTACAGCAAAGATGCCATGATTAACTCTCAAATTCGCATCGTCACTCTTACGGTCGTATATTGAAACCTGAAATCGAGGAGTGGGATGCAGACTCTAAAATTTTGGCGATGATTTTTGAAGTACTTGACAATGATGGAGCTTATCTAGACCCCCTCTATGGCTGCTGATTGCATTGTGTAATATGGGATGCAGGCTAACCCTACCTAGTAACCACAGGCGTTCCATAATTGACAGTCAGAAATTAGGATCAGAAATTAAAGGTGAACCGTAAGACCTTTTGTTAAAACGTATCGTATGGCGTCCGTCTGAACAGAACACTAGAGTTGTCACGGTGATGAGAGGGCAGCGGTACCCTTGACATTCTCAGGTTCGTATTCTTGTCTGGTGAAGAAACTCCCTAACATCTCTTCCTTAACGATTCATTTTTGGATATGGGTGGTTAATATCTCTGTTATTTATTCACAGTACGGCGATGTTTGAAGGATTTATATAGACACAGCAAGACAGTAAGGTGTAATAAGCAAAATAATTTGATTTGGAAAAGGTGTTAGGGAGCTTCATGAACCAACGAGAATACGGGCCTCAGACTCCTAGGACGGGTTCTCAGCTAAATAAAATCGTCTGACTTCAGCTAGAACGGAACACTAGAGTTGTTTCGAGCGTGAGAGGGTAACGAATATATGTTGGTGAAATTACATAGAAGGACAAACTTGGATCCCTTAAGTACAAATGCGCTTTATTTTTTTACGGAACAGGAACATAGGAAAGAAAAATAATTAAAAAGAAATAATAATCCATACACCTCATTACAGGTTTCCTCCACTCTTAAACAATCTATAAATGTTGGACTTAATGGCTGTAGCCTGAAATTTTGGGGGGAAACTAATTTATCTTTCCTTGTATCTCGAGGGGATTTTAGTTTGCCTCATGTAGGCTTTTATAAGTGGAGGTGTAAGAACTTTTATTAACCCCTTCTCTACTGCGGTCTCTCCTTGGCTGATTAACATCACCATGCCCAGCAGGACTGATTGTTTAATGGGCTTCGTTGTACTGACATACCTAAATGCCAAAGCAGCTTGCGAGAAGCACACAATTTTGCTCATTTATATATTCTTTTATTGATTTGTGTTTTATTGTTTATTTATACATTTATTGTTTAACTATGTTCTTTTCTTTTATACATGTTTCCTTATGATTTTTTTTTCTTTTATTCTCTCGGAACAGTTGTTTCTTTTTTTCATATCTCTCTTCCTTTGTTCTCATTCTTTCTCCCAGGAATCGTCTACCTTTTTCCGATTCTTCAGCTTTTACCTCCTCTTCTTTTTCTCCTTTCTGTTTTACTTTCCCCTCGGTTTTCCTTAATTTCCCACTGAGCTTGTCTTCCATTCTCACCCATCTGTGTTTCTTTCATTTTCATCATCCTTCCTCCTTTCTTTTTCACCCCATCCGCCACTTTTCTTATTGCTCAGTTCTTTTTGTCTTCTTGTACTTTATCTTTTTCCTTCTCTCCTTGATGTTTTTTTTTCCCTCATGTTCTATCCTCAGATATTTTATTCCTCTCAAACTCCATAACTTGTTTGTCCTCTCTTCTTCTACGCTTTCTCTTTTCTTTTCTATTAGTCTTTCGTTCCCTTGCATTTCTCTCCAGTGATTTGATCCATAGTTTCTCTTTTTTTTTATATGTTTCCTTTACTTACCAACACTTACCTTACTTCTGTCTTCGTCGTCTCTCAACTATTATTTCCTTTTCCTGTATTAGTCTTCCTCTTTCCTAGTTCGCATTGTCTTTCAGTATACATATTTACCCTTCCCTGTTCCTTTTTCTTTATCCTCTTTTTGTCTTCTTTCTTCATCCCACTTACCTCTTTTCCTCACTTTTTTTTTTCCTATTTCCCCCCCTCCACCTTTTCCTGTCCTATCCCTTCTTCCTTATCCTACTGCTCTTCTTTCCCTCTCCCTCCCTCATCTCTTCTTCCTCTCCATTTCCCGTTCATTGCTTCCTCCTCTATCACGTCCTTCAGTGCTTCTTCTCCCCTCTTACTGCCTCCCAGTCCACCCTTTCTTTGCTCTTCTCTCTCCCTTCTCCTTCCTCCTTTTCTCTTCTTATCCTTTTCTTCCCTCTCCCTTCCCTTTCCTCACCTTCACTTTTCACCACCTCTTTTTTTTTCCTTTCCATCTCCTCACTTCATAGTTACTTCTCTCCTCTCTAATCCCCTCTTCCTTTCACCAGTACTATTCACATCCCTTCTGTTCCCTTCCCTTTTCTTTCCTCTCTCTCTCCTCTCCTTTCCATTCTTTTATTTCCCTTCATCCTTCATATTTCTTTGTTTCCCTTCTCTTTCTTTTCCTTCTCTCTGCTTCAGCCCTTCTTCCTCTCCCTCTTTTCTCTTTCCTACTTTGACCTCTTCTTTACATTTTTACCATTCTCTTTCCTTATCCTCTGTTTTCATCTTTCCCTTTTCTCTTCTCTTTCCTCTTTTACTTCCCTCCTCTCTCCTCCCCTTCTCCTTCTCATTTCCTCCGTGCTCTCCCCTCTCCTTCATTCTTCTCGTTTCTGTTCCCGTCTCTTTCCTTCCAATTTGTCTCATTTCCTCCTTCATTACGTCCTCGTGTCGTCCCTTCTTCCTACCCCCTTGGCCATTCCTTTCTCCCCTCCTCTTATTTTTCATTGTTTCTCTTCCAACTTTTTTCTTTCTTTCTTCCCCTCTTCTTTTCTTCAGTTCTTACGAAATTTCTGTCCTGTTTCCCCTCTTTTTTTTTAATTCTATTCTTTCTCCAATTCGTTTATTCCTCTCCTCCCCTCTCCCTGTGTTTCCCCATTCCTCTTTCTTTTTCTCTTGTCTCTCATTTTTTTTCCTTTTCCTCCCCTCTCCTTTCCACTCTCATTTTCACATTTATCACGTCTCTGAGTGTCCTCCTCCTCTCCCCTCTCAGCAGCCAAGCTAGTTTTCTCCTTTCCTTCGACTTTCCTCTCTTCTCCATTTCTCTCGTTCTGCTTATCTTTCACTCCCACTTCCCTCATTTTATCCATTTTTATCGTTTTATTTCACTCGTTTCTTCTGCGTCTGTTTTTCCATTTCCTTTTTGCACTTTCCTCTCTTTTCCTCTATTTTCAGTTTCACTTTACGTCTCCTTTGGGGCCATTATTTTAACTCTTTCTCTCTTGCTTTTTACGCTCTTCCTATATCAGTCTTCTCAACATTCATTTATTCTCTTCCATCTTCATCTCATTCTCTTATTTCTCCCTCTCTTTCACTCAGTTTCTCTACCATATTACTCTCACCTCCATTTAACGTCTCATCTCTCCCTTCTCCTCTACTAGGTCCATAATCTCCCCATCTTCTTCTTTTTTCTCTCTCTCCACTTTCTTCCCTTCCCTCAGTTTTCGTCTCTCCTCCTTTTCCTCTCCCCCTCTCTCCCCCATTCTGTTCTTTTCTTTCTGTTCTCTTGTAATTACCTTCTCCTTCATCATCATTCGGCTACCTCCCCTCCCTCTTACTTCCATACCATTTATTCCATCTCTTCACTCTCCTCCATTTCCCTTTCTTCCTCAGTTCCTTCGTATTTCCCCTTCTTTTCTTTTTTCTATATTTTTCTTTTTCTTTCCTTCCACGGTTCACTGCCCTTCTCGTTTTTTCTCCATTTCATTTTCTTCTTTCCTCATTTCTTCCTGTGGCATAAATGTTTTTGCCTCGTTTTCTCTCCCCTTCTCTCTCTGACTTTTTTTTTTTTCATCCCTTTTCTTTCGTCCTAATTTCTCCCTTTTGTTTCCTTTCTTTCTCTTGTTCTCTCTCCTTTTCTTTCTTCCACATTTAACAGATCTTTCTCCTTTCTTATCCTTTGTCATATTTTTCTTTTTTTTCTGTCCTGTTCGTCCTTCACCCTTCTCTTCCGCCTCTTTTCACCCTTCCCTCTTCACCCCACATTGCTTCATCTTTTACCACATCTTATGGTGCTCCCCTACCCCTCCCCCTCACAATTCCTCTTGCCGCCTCCTCCTCTTCCTCTTATAACCAACTTCCCTACCAACGTTCCATTACCTCCCCTGGCCACCCTCTCCTCTCCCCCTCCATCTGTACGTAACCCAGACTCCTTCAAACCCTCTTGCCCTCCCATCCTTTCCACCCAAACCTTGGCCACCTCTCTGACCCGATTGCCCCCGTCCCCTCTCCTTCCTCTACCAAGACCCCTTTGCTCACCTTTGCCTTCCTTCTCTTCCCCCTTACCTACCATTTCTTTTTTTCATTCTTTACTTCTCTTTGCTCCCCTTCTCTCTCCTTCAATTATCTCTCCTTTCTTTCTTATTCTTTTCCATTTACTGCTTTGACTTCTTTACATTCGTACCATTCTCTTTCCTCCGCTTGTGTTTTGTTCCTTCCATTTCCTTTCCTTTTTCTTTCCCTTCGCTTTCTTTTCACTCAGACAGCCTCATCTGACCCATCATCTCCCCTCCCCACACCCACCTATTCCCCTGACCCCCCCACTCTCCTAACCCTTAACCCCCTCCTCGGCCCCCCAATCAGTCAGCCCTCCCCATTGCCCCAAGTTTTAACGATATAATTCTTCTTCTCAAACCAGCGCCGGTAACTTGATAACTCCACTTGCCCCCTGGTGTAGAAGAAAAAAAGGAGGGCGGGGAGGAAGAAAAGTTGGTATGCCTTATGTAACTAATTTCTCTCTCTCTCTCTCTCTCTCTCTCTCTCTCTCTCTCTCTCTCTCTCTCTCTCTCTCTCTCTCTCTCTCTCTCTCTCTCTCTCTCTTTCAGTCCTGCGCAGAAGAGAGGGTGAATGATTATGTAAAAATGTCAGTGATAAGAAAATAATGGCTTACCGTAACTGTGAAAGGTTAAGAGAATAACTAAATAAATAAGAGAAAAATGTAACCTTGAGAGAGAGAGAGAGAGAGAGAGAGAGAGAGAGAGAGAGAGAGATTGTGAAAGAGAGTGAGAGAGTGTGAGTGGAGGGCATTAGGGGTAAATTGACTTAACGTGTGTGTCGGTGGGTGTTCAGGCTCGGTCCTCTTCTCCTTCCCCTTGTCTCCTCTCTCTCTCTCTCTCTGTCTGTCTCATTTTCTTCTCTCCTTCTGCTTCTCTCTTCTCTCCCTTTTTTATCTCCATGTCCCTCTGTTTCTGTTTCGTCTTCCTGTTCATTCCATCCCGTGTCTATTCTCTCTCTCTCCTGCCTTTTTCCCTCATGTTTCTGTCTCCTCTTTTTCTCTCCTCCCTCATGTCTGACGTCTCTCCTTTTCTCTCACATTGTCTCTGTATCTCCCCTCTGTCATCTCCTCCTATCCTCTCCTTCCTCTGGTCCATTCTCTATCGCAGTTCCTCTCAGCCTGTTTTTGGCTCCGCTCTCTTTCTTTCTCCTCTTCCTGTCCTCTTCTTTCCTTTGTCTTTGCTCCTACCTTTCGATCCCTGTTGTGTCTTTATCTCCTGTAATTTTCTGTATTCTCTGTCTTTCTCTTCTTCCCTGTTTCTCTGTGGACCTCTTCCTAATGTGTACATATTTCTTGTCTGCTTCTCTTCATCTTCAGTTTCTTCATCATCCTTTTCATATCATTTCCTCTTCCCCCCTTTGCGTGTTTTCTCTTTTTTTTTTTTTCCTTCTTCCTATTTTGTGCTTAATCCTTGTCTCTTTTTCTCCATTTCGCTCACCTTGTGTCTTTTCCATCCTTCTGTCTCTTTACCTTCTTCATTTCTTCACCTTTTCTTCCCTTTGTTCCCTGTTTTTCTTTTTTTAGGTTTTCCCCTTCTCTTTTCTATTTCATTCATGCGTCTCTTTTTCTTCCTATTCTCTGCAGCCCCTAGCCTCGTTTTCATCCTTTTCTCTTCTCCTTTTGTCTCTATCACTCCCTATATTTCTCATTTTCTTTACCCCTTCAGCTCGAGGACACGGCAATAATTGTATTCTTTTTATCTGCTTACAAATTCATTCCGACCTTATTATGTTATTTTCCACCTGAAGAAGACAGATCCTGCCTTAATTAACCCCTTCACTACCTTAGGGATCTTTTAGCTGAATAAAATCGTCTGGTAACAGCAAGAATAAACTACCACTGACATCATTTGGCTGACGGGGCTAATGTCCTTCCTTTGCCCTCGTCTCATTTTCTCCTCTTTAGTTCTGAATCTTTGACCTTTTACCCCCTCTTTCCGCTTACATCTTGACTTTCATCTCTCTTCATCTCCCCTCCTCGCCTATCTCTTCCACATCCCTTTCCTCACATCTCTCTCTCTCTCTCTCTCTCTCTCTCTCTCTCTCTCTCTCTCTCTCTCTCTCTCTCTCTCTCTCTCTCTCTCCTCTTCGTCCCCTTGGATCTTGTCTTCTCTTCATTTCCCTCTCTCCTCATCTCCTTTCTTGGCCTATGTCCTTTTCCTTTTCCATTTCTTCCTCACTGCTCCACTCTCGTGTCTGTCCCCTTGTCTCTTTTCCTCTCTGCCTCTACGCCTGCTTTCTTTTCTTCCTGTTATCTCCTTATATCATTCATTCATCCTGTTTCCATCCTATTCTTCCAGTCCTCTCCTTCTTTTTATATTTCTCACCTCCCTCCCTCATCTTTGTTTATGCTCGCTGCCGTCTCTGTGCCTAATTATCATCCCCTTTCTTGCCTCCTTTCCACTAATTTTACATTCTACACCTTATCATCCTCTTATACGTTGCTTAAACAAACTGTCGATACTGGAAACATAAAATTAATCGTAGGAGAGTACATGATAATTTGACTAGAAAAATTACTACGATATCTCCTGCACCACCAATTGTCTAGTCCAACATCCATAAAATCTTTTCCAGTCTGTTACTGCTGCCTTGCCTCAATCACTTCATTTTTACTCCTCCTGTCTCTGCATGTGTCGATTTCAGCTCTCCATATGCTGTTCCATTTATCCCCTCTATTTAGGTCCCTGTCCACTTCCTGTTTCTCGTGCCTCCCCTGTGTTCCCACAATTATCCTAGGGTAGTTCTTATTTTCTGCTCGTCTACTTTCCTTGTTTTTCTTTTTTTAACCTTTTCTTGTATATATATATATATATATATATATATATATATATATATATATATATATATATATATATATATATATATATATATATATATATTCATCTTTTTTTGTTTTTCGTCTTGTTCCTCTTCATTTTACTTTTTCTTCCTCCTTCTCACATTTGCTTTCCTAGTTACTTTTTCCTGGTCCTCTTCCTCCATCTTTTCCAAATCCCATTATTCTTTGCTATATATGCCATGTGTTTAATCCCTATTTCCCTTCCTATTTCGGCCAGTCCGTGTCTCGTCTCACATTTCGTCTCTCAGCATTTTTCCTGTAATTCTGGACACTTAGTTCCCCCATACCTTTCCTTCCCAACCTCTTCGTCTTTAACCTTTCTCTCTTTCTCTTCCCGTGCCACCTTCTCCTCATTTTTGCTATGGTAATTAATCAGTGTTCCTCCTCCTCCTCCTCTTTTTCTTTAATCTGGGCATCCTACTTGCCACAAAACTCAATATGTCATCGCCCCAGAACCAAAAACCACCGTCCATGCTGAATCTATGCTAAAACAGCCTCATTTAGGACTGGTGAAATGATATGAGAGTGGATGATTTTAAGATAGGATTTTAAGACTGCTTAACGAAGCTCTAATTATCAGTCTCCTCCTCGCCCTAGCCTCGTTCGAATGCCCGTCTTTTCGGGAAACAAATTAGATCTCTTTTACTCTGTTTCTTCATCCAAGTCATATTTGTTTTCATTATATCTGTTCCCTTTATTCCTCCTCCTGCTCCTCTCCTCCTTCTCCTCCTCCCCCTTTTCTTCTTCTTCCTCCTCCTCCTCATCCTCATCTTTCTCCCAGTCTCTGTCTTTTCATTCCTTTTCAACCTCCAACCCCTTTCGCTCCTCCTTTCCACTGCCAAATCGGCGTAATTAGCTTTAGTTCGCTTACACCTTGATTGCTGCAGGTGTCCTTAGGTACAGCACTATTACGTAATTATTATTGTTCTCGTTATCAGTCACCTCCAGCTTGAATGGTAAATTGGTCTAGATGGTGAGTTAAGCGCGAGGAAAATTGAAGTCAACTTTTCAACACCCATCCGTGAAGAATTAAGTTTGTCGAAAAATGCTCACTATTAATAATCATGAAGGCAAGAGTGAGGGGAAGGAAGTTGGAGAGAGGGTTGGAGTTGGTTGTGTGGGTAGGGGGTGAAGTGAGGAGGAGGAGTGAAGTGAGAAGGAGAGGTGGAGTGAGGAGAAGGGGTGGAGTGAGAGAAGTGGTGGGGCAGGAGGTTTGGAGTGAGCAGGAGTGGTGGAGTGAGGTAGAGGAGCAGAAGTGGGGGATGGGGTGCGGAACTGCCATCTTCCTTCTGGTGCAGGTTAAATTGCCTCGCTAGATTGGTGTATTAATTTTGTTTATTATTGTTAGTACCAAAAGATGATATTCACCATAAAAGAGACATTCGATATGGGGGATGGAGTTAGTCTTCGTCATCTCCTTCGTTCCTCAGATGCTCCATGCAAAAAAAAAATAAATAAATAAATAATTGATCGTTAAGTTTTTTCCTGTTTTCGTAGGAAGAATTACTTAACTTCAGAGAGACAGACTGAAGCGGAGGAGTTAGATACAACTTTAGTAACCCCTCCACTTTTCTAGTCTTCTGCACTGAATAGATTTTGCCTTTAAAATAAAATACGAATGTAAGACGAAGTGAAGTAAAGATGAAATAAGAGTTGAGTCTTGAAAGGGTAACTTGCGAAGCGGTGGCCCTCTTCAAAAGTTTTGTGCATCGTTAATGAGGTTGGCAAAATTCCAGGACACTGTAGAGGTCTGAAGCTAAACCTAGCTATCTCGGTGAAAGTACATGATCGAAAACCTTCAGTCACCTCTTGGGGATCGAAGCTATGTAAAGCTGTCAATCCGACCCTGGTTTTGTAACCACTAGATCACCAGGCGAGACTGTAACAGAGAACAGTTGAGGAAAACCTTCTCGTTGAATTCATACCGGACTCAAGAATGATATTATTGTCGCCATGAATTGAATGCCAAGAAAGTTCTTTAAAAATGCTAACAACCAATTCCTTTTTTACTTCTTGCTGAACCTGGGAGAGTCCGAGATTAAGGCAACCGAAGTCCAGATCTCGATAGAAGACCAGCCTATTTCCCAGACAGTGTTTTTTAACTGATGGCAAATCCTCCAGCCACTTGCGTTGGAGAGAGGTACATAAGGGAATATAATCCAAGTTTAAAACCACCTATAGCCCTGGCTTATGCTGCTGAGACTGACTGTTCCTCCAACACAAAAAGGCCCTGATGGCTGATCCTGTCCTGAATCAAATTATAACTTGCAGTCCTAATTGCCTGCTGCGTCCCTCCCCCGGTCCTACTTCAAGCCAGATCAAACTAACCGGAGTCATGTTTTTTCTTTCCCTTGCAGTCCGCGCTGCCTTTCAGGTTAATTTTAGGTGGAAACGATTTCCCCTTCCGAGCTGTTTACTCTCTCGCTACGTGTCTTTTGATTCGTTAAATTTTACACGGTGCGCTCAGCTGGCTACAACAGAGGTCGGACTGGGAGGTGAGGCCGGCAGAGCGGCGAAGCAGGCAGAGCAAAGGCAGAAAACAGAGTCAGGGATAACAGAGGAAGTCAGGGAAACGTACAGTCAAAAATAAACGTTTTCCTACCGTTCCACTGTTTTCGCATCACTCTTAAGGCATGCTTACCACTTTCCCTAATAAATACATTATATAAAATAGAATCTTCTGTGAAAAGAGTAATATAGACAACCCCTTTCCGTTTAGCAATGTTAGACTGAAAAGAAAAGTGAGATGCAAAAAGGGTGACATACCTATCCTCGATTTTACAGTTCATGTCTTGGTACGGAAGTCTGCCGTAAAAACAGTATAACACGGGCAGAAAAATTGACAAAAAAAGAAAAGAAAAAAAGCAATACTGGCTAAACAGTTGACATAATCGTGTATGTGTTCTCAGAGACAGTTTATTGAAATGAAACTTGAATGAATATACATTTGAACAGGGAAATCTCGAATCGATTAAAAATTGCCACATTCTTAAAAGAAAGCAGGATGGTCTCCACAAAAACATGTCATTCACTCTGCCTCGTAAAACATGGTAAGCTCTAAAGATTCCTGTTGCCATATTTCACTAAGTATGTTTCCATGTATGGTTTTACATTGAATCCCTGGCTTGAATCCACATTAGTTGCCTAAAATCAAAAAGTGATGACGGTGCTTAAGGGTATTTACTCAAGAAACTCGTTTTCTCGGTTTGAAAAAAAGAAAAAAAATGGAGAAATGACACAAAACTCGTGAAAAGTTCGGAAGAAAAAAAAAATCGGAGCAAATATAGTACGCCCTCGACCGCAGTATGGAAACCATAATGGAAGTAACAGATACCACTGCATATGAGTTAGAGACGTTTACACGAGCAACAGTGTAAATGAATTGCCAGAAACTGTTAAGCATTCAAGACCTCGTTTTTTCTAGTTGTTTCAATGTCTGGAAGCCTTCCCGAAACAGTCGCTGTGATGCCCTGTTTCAAGGAAAGTCAATTTCCTCCTGAGTGGACAATAGGGAGTGACCCGGGGAGAGTGGGTGAGTTGTTGTTGTTGCTGTTGATCAGCCCTGATCTTTCTAGCCAAGCAGACCTATCAACCTCAGGCAAGCAACCGTCCCTGCACGGCCGTTCTGCTCAGTGAACCGATGTTTCCTTGCGGTTGGCAGCACCTCCTCACAGCGAGGAGGTGCGGGGAAAAGTGTGAAAGTTTGGTTCCTCGATGGATGCTGCATTTGCGTCTCCACCCAGTAATCAGAGGCACCATAGTAGGCTCTACATTATCCCGTTATTTGGTCATATGGTTACCACCCAGCTTTGGAAGTGGTTCCCTGAGTCACAAGAAACCATTACGATTGCCATTCATTGCAGAGCCACCTGAAGTGGAAAGAGTAATAAAAAGTGATAGAACGGAGAGGGAGAAGTAGGAATAGAGGAGGGTAGTCACAGAAATACAAAGATAAGGGTGAAAGAAGAAAGCACCTCTACATCAAGTGAGTGGATGATGGTCGCCATCACTCACCAATAAATTAGTGAGTGAGAATAGGAAGTGAGGGAGGAAGAAGGAATTGACAACGCTGTTATGGGGAATGGAGTTGAAAAGATCTGGAACTATATTCAATAACTCTCCTAGACTTAAGGTATATATCGTACTTTCTATGTATTCTTTCGCCTTTACTCATGCAGCAACCAAATGATTCAGAACCAAAGTTGAGTGAATATGACAATATGAAAAAGAATGCCATGAATACCAATGACTTCTGATAATGTGCCACTGATATGGAGCACTGACTATTGTCAAAAATGGTTAGGATCCATTAAACATACTTATCCTGCTGTGGAGGAATGAAGAAAAATCGGAATAGGTAGTTTTGGGAAAGTGAAGAAGAGGGAGGAAGTAAGGGAGTATGTTATGGAGAAATAGGTGAGGACTTGATGAAAAGAAGAGATGTGAGGGAGCAGTGTTGGAGAAGTGAATGGTGGAGAGAGATTAATCCACTCAGTTACAGGACATTTTTCCCAGCACATTGTTTCTGTTACTTGGAGATTTTATTAAGTTCTAGAAGAATTTCAGTCGTTGTTGTTGTTATTATTATCATTATTGCTATTCTGGTTAATTTTATTATTATTATTATTATTATTATTATTATTATTATTATTATTAATCATTACTGTTATTCTGCTTAGTGTGGTTATTGTTGCTGATACTTATATTTTGGTCCCTGGCTAACCTGCGCATGAACCCAGTGGACTGCATGCTAAAATTGCCTTATCCTGCAGTCCACCATCCTCTTTAGGCCTCGGGAAGGACCTGAGGGACTTTTGCAGAGCAGCTGCCTGGCTATATCGTTGCTGCCGAGAGAAGGCGTCCCTGTCTAGCGCTTGTCGAGTCGTAAAAGGATTATTTTAGCTTATTGCCAATCCCCCCAGTTCAAAAATACGTCCTAAGCTGATTAAAATCTTATGGATGTTATTTCGTAACTCCAAAAGGATAGCGAAATAACGGAGAATTGGAGAGTGAATGAGAAAAAGTGAGTGAATGTGAGGAATGAAACAGAGTGGGAGAGCAAGAAAGATGAATGATGGCGAAGAACGGTTGAATGAAGAAGAAAAAAAAGAAAGTGGGTGGGGTGGGGTGGAATGTGTGTTGAGAAATGAAGTAAGATCAGGATAAGACGAGAGGGAGGTGGGGGGGGGGATGAACTGAGTGGTAAGGAAATGCGAAGCGATGAAGATGGACTGCGATGAAATGTGCTGAGTCGGGCAAGTGAGTGAGGAAGGTAAGATGAATAATTAATGAGGGACAAAGCAACGTTCCAGGAGTGTAAAAGTTGAGTATTATGCTGCGTAGGAATGGGCGGAGAGGACTAAAAGAAAATAATAAGCTGGGAGGGGATGCAGAAATGGATAAGAAATAAAAGGATAATCATACTGAACAGAGAATGGAGTAAGGGGCAGTAAGATATGTAAAACTAGCTGGGAAAAAATAAACAAATGAAAAACAAAAGAAATGCTATAGATGAACAGCAAAAAATCTCAAATATACATGAAAAAGAAAGGGATTAATCTATAGATGAATCAATGGTTGTCTGAGTACGTAAGTGAAGGAAAAATTAATAAGAAAACTGACTTAATAATGTATATAACAAAGCACAGGTAAATGATGTTAGGCTGGCTTCTTCTCTCTAGTTGTCCAGCACTGTCATAGAAATACAGTATAATATTTTTTGCCATTGTCTGCTAATTTTCTTCTCTTAGTCTTTCCCTATACTTGTCCTTTTCCTCCTCCTTAATGTTTCTCTTCCTCCTTCTTTCATCTACTTTTCTGTTTTTTTATCTCTTCATCTTTTGCATCTCTTTAACTTATTATAGTTTTTCACTGTTTTTTTCGCCATGCACCTAGATTTTGGTTCATTTTACTCTCTCTCTCTCTCTCTCTCTCTCTCTCTCTCTCTCTCCTAAATATTTACTTTGTTTTTTATCTGTTATTGGTATCACTTTATCTTCGTAATTTTCCTCGATTCTTTGTTCTTCTTTGTGTGTAATTTTCTTTGTTCATTATTATTATTATTTCAGTTAATTTTAACATTATTTGCTTCAGAGTTCTTGATTAAATACCTCTCTCTCTCTCTCTCTCTCTCTCTCTCTCTCTCTCTCTCTCTCTCTCTCTGTATAAATATCACACACACACACACACACACACACACACACACACACACACACACGATCTATCTATCTACCTGTCTTCGTGTCTGTCTTTCTGTCTGTCTATCAAGCTATCTGGCCATATCCATCTATCACACACACACACACACACACACACACACACACACACACACACACACACACCAATATACGAGACCCTCTTCCTCTCTTCCAGTCATTATCGTTATAAACTGTTTTCCGTCCCATTCCCCCGCTTTTGCCCCTTCTTCTGTTCCCTCTTCGTTAGCATCCCTTCTTCCATGTCTCCGCATTTTTATCTTCACTACTTTTCCCCACGTATCTCGGCTCTTCTCTCGTTCGTTATACCTGCACCTTTTTATTCCTTTTACGCTTCATCCTCTCTGCCCCTTACAACTTGATCCTCTTCAGCGCGTCTTGGAGTCGAATTATTTAACCTGAATTCGCGAAGGTGAAAACAGACACCCAATTTTTGACTCATTTTTTAAACACATGATGCAAACTTCAAGCCTGACCTTCCTCATATCCAGTTGCGTTGCGGGAAAAGAAATGCAGTCTAACCATTGCCTTTCCTCACACGTGTTATAAGATTAAGCTCCATAAACAAAGGGATGAATTAAGGGCATGCCTATCCTTTCGCCCCCTTTGGTTTGATAATATGACATGAATTCCTTATTCCCTGCGTTCACCTCCCTCTTTCTACAGAACTCTTCTTTTCTCTTTTCCATCTTTCATATTTTCCAGCTCCGTTATGTCCATTTCTCTTCTTTCCTTGTTATCCTTTTCATATTATCCATCTTCTTTCTTACCTATGCTACGCTGTTCCAACCCTCTACCTGACGAAGTACATGCCTCCCACCTCCCTCCATACCTAACCAAGCTCAAAACGGCCCTCACCTCTCCTCCCCCCCATGATAACACAGAGACATTAAAACTAAAAAATTTCAGTACTTTATCGGTGGTAATAGTCAGTCATTGTTAATTATTACGGATATGATTCCTTGCGCTGGTCGCATTGATTTTTTTTTTAATTTACTTTTTTTTATTATTTAAAAAAAACCTACTTAAGACAAAGCATTCTTCTTATCCAAAGACACCAGTTCACTATAAGACACAAACTATGTGAAATTTTCGTGACTATAGCCAATACCCCCTGAGTTCTGGCCCGGAAACGAAAATCTGTACGCCAGCTATCTTGTTCATCTCAGTGATAACAATACCCTCCTCTAACTTCGTCAGGTGGAGGGTATAATTGGTATTCTACACACACACACACACACACACACACACACACACACACACACACACACACATGCATACACTCACGCACGCACGCACCCACACATGCAAGCACGCACGCACGCACTCACACACACGCGAACACAGAGGCGCACACACACACACACACACACACACACACACACACACACACACACACACACACACACACACACACACACACACACACACACACACACACACACACACACACACACACACACACACACACACACACACACACACAGGCACGCACACCTACACCGCAGAGAGAGAGAGAGAGAGAGAGAGAGAATCATATTCCTATTCGGAACTTTAAGGGAAAAATTGATAGTGTTTTTTCTTTGTCCGCAGTGTTATTTGTAGTAGGAACTCCCTTCATTAATTTCAGTGTGCAGAATATCTAGCTTGTTGAATCCAGAATGTAATGACCTGATTCCAGTGCTGCTGTAAGGAGTCACATGAAACAGTAACTCATCTGAATAATTCTTACGGAACTAAGAAGGGACCTTGTGTATTTGTCTTTAAACCTTTCCGTCTGAGAACATAAATTTCATTTTATCAGGATACCACTCGACGATTTTTATTCATCTTAAGAAAACTTTTTTGTGTTGTCGATGTTGTTCTTGTAGCCCCAAGTTCAACTGAACGTGAACCCGATGGACTGCGGACTGAAATGTTCCTTTTCCTGGAATCACCATCCTCCTTTCGGAGGACAGGGAGAGAGCTGGGGTACTTTATGCAACCTGGCAACGTAGATGGCCGATTATATCGGTGCCACCAGGTGAAGGCGTCCCTATACAGCACCTGTCATTAGTATTCAATGCAAGGGGTTTAATCGAGGCTACTTAACCCATCACCAACCTGAGGTGAAATCGTCAGGAAATAGCAAAAACAGAATACACAGTTCGTCCTCTTGCAGAAAGGAGTTACTGGAACAGGCATGCTTGGAAATGTTTCATTGATTCTGGACTCAAATTTTCAGTTCATTATTTTCTCCAAAAGTGAAGAGAAGAATGCGTTGAAAATCGTTGGATGCTGCATATTATTCATGAATTGAGCCAGAAAGGTGTTTTGTAAATACAGCAGTGTCTTCACTTTTTAAAACGGATTCTCAAAACCATCCGTAGTAGCTATTGGTTAAGGATGGGACACAATAGGGATACGATGAAAACGTGTGTGTGTGTGTGTGTGTGTGTGTGTGTGTGTGTGTGTGTGTGTGTGTGTGTGTGCGTGTGTGTGTGTGTGTCTGTGTGTGTGTGTGTGTGTGTGTGTGTGTGTGTGTGTGTGATGGGACACAATAGGGATACGATGAAAATGTGTGTGTGTGTGTGTGTGTGTGTGTGTGTGTGTGTGTGTGTGTGTGTGTGTGTGATCCATCTGATTGACTGAACAAATATAAAAGTGGTTGTGTCATTCAGGACTCGGTTGTGAGAGTCTTCTGTCTACGTATTTATCTGTCTGTTACCTGTCTGTATCTCATTCTGTATATGTATCTGTGCATCGGTCAGTCTTTCAGTCTGTCTGTTTGTCTACTTATCCATCTATCTGCCAGTCTATATCCATCTATTTAACTACATATCTATCCATACCGTATATATTTTTCTGTCTGTCTGTCTGTATCTGTCTATCGATCTGTTTATATTTCTGTGTATTGATCTGTCTGTCTTGTCTGTCTTTCTTTGTCAAATTTTCTACTTAGCTTCATCTTAGTATAACTTTCTGTGTTTTGTCAGTCTGTATGTGTCTGTGCAATAAATCTCTGTCATTAAACACCTGGGCCAGCAGCAACGGTGATGAGTATTGATTTTCAAGTTTTTATATCCCTCCCCATCAGCCGCCCCCACCCAAACGTATCCCAGTTTGTGGATAGTGCACCTGTATAACCAGCTTACCTTCTGTCCTCACACTTATATGAAAAGTATGGTAACACGTATCATATCTAACTTTACCTGAAAATTATGGTAACGCTAATCAAATCTAACTTTACCTGTGCTTCATAACGTCACCTTTCGTTCCTACAGGTGAGTGTGCTGTCCTGGTTGCCTGAAATGGTTGCGTGGTGAGTACTGCACACTAGAATTGCAAGATTGTCTCTGTGTATCTCGCTGTGTCCGTTTGTCATTCGTTCCTTTCTCTCTCTCTCTCTCTCTCTCTCTCTCTCTCTCTCTCTCTCTCTCTCTCTCTCTCTCTCTCTCTCTCTCTCTCTCTCTCTCTCTCTCTCTCTCTCTCTCTTCATTAAAGCTGCTCTCCTTCTTTACTCATAGCATTCCTCGAAAATACACATTTTTACATTTGCACGCGGCAGCTCGTATTGCTTTCGGGTCTGTGTGTGTGTGTGTGTGTGTGTGTGTGTGTGTGTATGTGTGTGTATGTGTGTGTGTGTGAGAGAGAGAGAGAGAGAGAGAGAGAGAAAGGAGATGGAGGGAGAATGAGGAGAGGGTGAAGGAGAAAAGCAAAGCTCAGATGTTTTAATCTGATTTGGATCAAACTTGAGTGAAAGGTTGAATGTCAGGCAGCGAAAAGTTATTTAATTTTGATAACAGTAGGTCAGAAGCTAAAGGCACAAGGTCACCTGAAACACTTTATATCCCAAATGAATCAAATTTAGAAGGATCAGACGGGCGTCGGGTGAGCATGACGTCATTCGGTTTTGAGAACAATGGATCAAAGGTCAAGGTCAGCAGGAAAGGTCAATAATTTATCCCTTTGGCTGGTTTAGGGAGCTGGTGTTGCGTTTTCCTTGTCCTACATCCATGTTTTCCTGTCCAACGCTCATCCTTTTCAGCCTCTTCTGATATCTTCTTTTAAATCTCTTATGCCAGCTTCTCTCTCCGCCTCCTCAGCCTCTTATCTTTCTTTCACCCACTCCAGGATCCCCCTCTTCTCTTTACGTTTGCTAGCTTGTCCTCATCTTTCACCCACGCCTTTTTCCTTTCCTTTCTTCTCTCATAATTTCTTTACCTATATTATCCATCCAATCACATCCCGTTCACACACACACACACACACACACACACACACGAGAGAGCACATGCACATACCCTCTTCTATATCCTGTCATTTCCTTACCCCTTCTTGCTCTTGTCATTCACACGTCTCTCTATGCTGCCCATGACTTCCCCTCATCTCCCCTAATCACCCCCATCTGACATTTATATACTTATATTACCCTACTCCTGTTATTTTTTTCATTCATTTTTCCTTCCTCTAAGTTACTCATAATCGTCTATTTCTTCCACCTTTTACCCCTCTTACACGCTTTTTCATTATTTTCCTATTATATTTGCTCCTCTATCTCACACATCTTTCACTCTTTTTCCTTTTCACACTTTCTTAGCTCCATTCTTGTCTTTTCATTTCTTCTCTCTCTCTCTCTCTCTCTCTCTCTCTCTCTCTCTCTCTCTCTCTCTCTCTCTCTCTCTCTCTCTCTCTCTCTCTCATTCCTTCACTCATACCACGCCCTAAGCATTTAACTTACACCCCCTTCCGCCCTTCTTTTCAGTCCATTCTCCCCCGTCTCCTCCTCCTCGCCAATCCGCCATCATTCCACCCTCTCCCCAAGCCTCTCCTCCCCTCCCTTCATCCCCTGTCCCCTCTCTGATCCTCTACTAAATATGCCTTTCGCTCCTCTACTAATTTGAGTTCTTCCTTCTCCCTCCATACCCTCTTTCCATTTCTTCCTGATCCTCTTAGTCTTCTTCCTCTTCCTTTCCCCTCTCTCACTTTTCTCTCCCTAATCCCCGTCCCTTTCGATTCTCCTCCTCCCCCCTTTTTATCTTCCCCACGGCCCATCTCTCTTTCCCCATCCTCATTACCTCTTCCTCCATCTTCTATCTCTCTTTCTTTCTCTCCTTCCCAGCGCGCCTTCCCACTAACCGTATCCCATCTCAGCTTTTCCCGCCTTTTTTTCATTTCTCATCAACATCCTAACTCCTTTCCTCTGTCCTCCGTCCTCCCCTCTCCAGTCCCTGTTTATCTTCTCTTCTACTGCTTTCCGATTTCCCTCTCCACTTCTCTTCCCCATTCCCTGCTATGTCATTTTTTTTTCTTCCTCAGCACCCTTCTCGTTCCATTCCCCAACCTTCCTTTCCTATTCTCTCTCTCCTCGAACATATTCCTTCTTCATTCCTCTCCCTGCTCCCTCTCCCCTTTCCATCGTTCCCTTCTTCCCCCTCCCTCTTTCCTCAGTCTTGTTATCTTCCCCCACTCTTCCTTGGTCTTCGTCCTCTCGTCCATAGCAGGTGAATACAAGGGCTGCAAAGTATAGATGACTGAGGCAATATTCTTAACCCTTTCAGACTCTGTGACTTACTCAGACTACTTATTCGTCTGGTGTTTGAGTACAGAATACTAGATTTGTCCCGACCATAAGACGGAGAGGGCTGAAGGTACCATAGTAATACAAGAGTTTAACTTCATAAATGCACCGGGTCCCAGCTGAGAAAAATACGAAATTCGCTACATTGAGAGAGTTTAATGAGATCTGTGTAATAATTTTGTCCTGGATCTAGTGTGACCTGAATCTGGTGTGTCCTGGGTCTGATGTGTCTTGGGTCAAATGTGTCCTCGATCTGGAGTGTCCTTGGTCTGGCGTGTCCTGGGTTTGACGTACGTTGGGGCTGGTGTGTCTCGCTTCTGATGTGGCCTGGGTTTGATATGTCCCATATCTGATGTGTCCTTGGTCTGATATGTCCTAAGTCTGGTATCTCTTGGGTCTGATGAGCCCTGGGTCTGATATTTCTTGGGTTTAAAGTATCCAGGGTCTGCTGTGTTCTACATTTGAAGTGTCCTAGGCCTGATGTGTCCTGGGTTTGGTGTGTCCTGGGTCTGAAGTGTCCCGAATCCGAAGTGTCCTGAATCTCGTGTATCGTGGGTCTAACGTGTCCTGGGTCTAGTGTGTCCTGAGAAATGGATCATCGATTCTGGTCCTGCGATTTGATACACATTGGAAAAACGACGAAAAGTTGACAACGAAGAAGCAGATGAAAAGAACCGCAGCACTTTTGAGATTGGGTGGCGTATCGAAGACAGAAGGACCTGAGAGCTCCCGGATTGGGTGTCACCGTGGCTGATTCTGGTGGCTGGCAAAGAGGGTTTGGTGGAAAATGTTTGTCTTTTGCACTTGGGCTGATCAGTGACACACCTGCCACTCTTCAGACCTGCATATAAAATTACTGAAATACTTGGCATGTGATGGTAAACCATTTTTAACAGCGTCTACAGACAGATATGAATAATATAATGCCCTTAATTTACTAAGTGGCTTGTAAATTGCGCGGAAGTAATTTATAAGGGGAGTATGGAAATACAAACCAGGATACCTGATTCAACCAGTCGTGGGATCGACAAGATGGTCAGTCACTATTATGACTCGACCTTGCCACATAATGAACAAGGATACAGAAAGATGAAACGCGAACACTGAACATGATTCTTTTTTTTTTTAGCTCGCTGATTACAGGCCGATCTGGGAGAAAAAAAATAAAAGAAAGTTTGAATGATTAGTATAGAAAAATTACAGCATTCGCGAGGGCAGCCGGTATTGGCTATTACATACTGTAATACTTAAAAGCTGCTCTGTCAGCATTTGTTAAGGTATACATGATTAGACTGAAATATTAAGTCCGTGGCGCACAATTCAATTCAATATAAGCTCAGTTAATAAAAAGGGAGGAAATCACAGTTGGGAGTGTTTGGTTAGGAATGACAAAGTGGATTGTGCTGCTGAGAAAATAGCAACTTATTAGAAAGGCACAGTTTGGTTAGATGAAGAACGTTAAAAGGCAGTGCATGTTAAAAGAAAGTAGATAGAGGTAGATCGAATGCAAGATCAAGGTTCGGATGAAAGAAGAGGGATATATACAAAGCGTAATAAACACGTGAAGAGACTAGTAAAGAGGGGGGGGGGGAGAGAATATCTTACTCTTGGGGAAAAATATATATATATACTTTTTTGAAAGTAAGACACTATTTCGGAAAGAGGAGCGAAAATGCAGAAATGAGGATGAGATGGAGTATGAAAATATGAGTGAAGAAGGTGAAAAAATACTAACTAGAGGGGCACTCAAAAGAGCCCATCTCTCCGACAAGGGCAACGTAACACTGATTAGAGTTTCACCAAAAATGTTTTCTGGATCCATGGTCTGTAATATGGTCTGAATCGGTCCCGAAAGTTCATCGACTGTTCCCTGGGACATGGGATATCTACTCACCAAATTTGGTTCTTGTCTGAGAGAATAAATGAAAGTGAAGTAAATAGTATATGGAAACAGTATTCTGAAAAGTTGATGAATGGGAATGGTGAGATTAGGAAGGCAGTAAACATGATTAATTTTACTGGTGTGGAGAGAAAGTCTGTTGTGTCGAAAAATGTGTCTTTGGCAGAGGAGGAAAATGCTGTGATACAGCTGTGATACAAATGAGAAACGGAAAGACATTACGTGTTGGTGCAGTGTATACAGAGATGCTAAAGTGTAGTGAAGAAATCGGAATAAATTGTTTCATGGAAATATGTTAAGAAAGCTTAGATGTGTGAACCTATACCAGTAGAACAGAAGGAGGTAGCCTTGTATAAAAGTAAGGACTATCAAAATGAGTGCAAATAATTATCATGTTATCATTCTGCTAATTGTTGTAGGAAAGGACTATGGGAAAATAATCGAAGAGACAGGAAGGTATACACCAGCAGGTTTGATAAGTAATGGACATGGTGGCTTACGGAGTGGTACGCGATGTCCGGATCAAAGTATTTGCAAGCAGAAAAAATACTGGCAGAAAAATGAAAAAAAAGTATACATGGCACTCATGGATCTGGAAAAGCGAACAAGGTAAAATAACGGGATTGTGAAGGACTTTCCGTATGTATGGCGTGATTAGAAACATGTTGAATGTTTCCGAGTTTTTTAAAATGATGATAGTGAAGCCAGTATAAGGTATTGGGGATGTGTAAGCGAATGGTTAATTATCAGTTTTCCGGTAAGGGTTGTGTGATGTCCCCATGGCTGTTCGACTTCGACACACACACACACACACACACACACACACACACACACACACACACAGATAGGTAGATAGATAGCAGGATGGATGGATGGATGGATGGATGGTTACGCGTTTATGAGGTAAAAACTCGAGTAATGGAGACAGTGATGGAAACGATACCGAATCGTGATGGGTGGAGTATCTCAGCTCTGATGAATGCAGATGATTCTGTGCTACGTTAACACAACCTTTACAGAGTCGTATATTATGTGTGTGGAGGTCAGGCTGTAAGTAGGATAAGAAAGATATGGGACATGGAATTCTGTGGATGATGAAAAGGGAGTGCTTAAATGGTATGGTCATATAATACATTGAATCATTGGTGGTACTGGTACATGTAAGTAAAATTGATAATAGGAGGAGGCATGATAGGCCAGTAAGGTGGATATGTGCAATAAATATGTGTATGGGAAAGTGAGGTATGGAGCTCGAGGAGTGCATAGAGAATTGTCAATAGTTCGAAATGGTTGGACGAATTGTGTTCAGAATAGTGCATGACAATTATTGACAGTATTTTTAGCTTGACTCATCGAATTGACGCTATTTGATAATTAATATGAAGAACACAACTCTGAATGGTTATGCCCGTGCTTCGGAGTCAGGCTTCCTGAGGTTTTAATGGTGAGTGATTAAGCGTACGAACCGTTTCACAGAACAATGTGTTGAGTAGTTCTCTCTTCATGTCCTCCCCTTTTCCTGCGTTCTGGATTCTTCCTTACCCTACTTTGGATGAGAAAAAGAAGAAAAATGATAGTGATAACGAGGACGATGCAGAAAATCGTTAGATGAGTTTTCGACTAAACTGAATCGACTTAACACTGTATGACAAATGACCGAAGCGATAATTTTTTACTTGTTGAGAAAACTGATTATAATCCAGACCAGATAATTTTGGCACAACTGAAAACAAAATAAACAAGTCCTTTTCTGCTGTAGTACTGTGAGAGTTTTCGACAAGCATTTCGTGAGGTATCTGATTAATGTTTTCATATTAAGTATTTTATACTGAGGCAGTTGAGCTTAGTAAGGAGTCTGTAACGCAACAGCAAACAACGAGTATTGAGCATACAAAAATATTTAACACAAAAGCTTCCTGCA
Organism: Coenobita brevimanus; assembly: GCF_032717465.1. Taxonomy (NCBI): domain Eukaryota; kingdom Metazoa; phylum Arthropoda; class Malacostraca; order Decapoda; family Coenobitidae; genus Coenobita; species Coenobita brevimanus. The sequence goes on from NC_137033.1 coordinate 7,088,450, forward strand.
TACAGTAGTGAATATGATGTTGGATAATACTGAGACTTGTGTATATTTACACGGAACATTATATGTAGCCATATAATATAAGTTACAGCCTAATAAACATATGATTCAAGCAATCGGGCATTTGCCTAGTTTAATGGGGTATATTCCTACTCGGCAAAGCATTTACCAAGCCTAATGAGGCATTTGCTTATCAGAACGAAGTGTTTACCAAATATTTTTTTTTTTTTTTTCTGGAAGCTACTGCGTTCAGCAACCCAAACATGCCTTATATCATCCCAGGAAAAGTGATAAAATTATAGACGCGCACCACGAGATTTAATTCCTTCGTAAACAACACAGTGGCGCCCACTGTGGTTCGGCACTATGCTTTAGCGTGTGGGGGATATGGTGTTTTTTGTTCGTAAGTAAATGAATATAAAGCTTGGATACGTAGGTTCTGTTCAGCGTCACCCTCCCCCACATCCTCAGAACGATTCCATCTAGCACATCAGTTCCCATTCGGAGATCACGCAAGTTTCGAATACAGTAATAGTCACTGTCCAGTTCTATATCAGTTGTGGATAGATTACAACATAAGACCAAAATGATGTAGAGTACTAGCGTAAAAGATCAGACATGTAGTTCCCTTTAAACGATCTTACAGATACCTCGTGTAATCATAAATATAAAAAAAAAAAAAAAAGTTGCAGTCATTACTGTATGACATCCTATAACAAAAGTTGGCTCTATGCTAAGAATGAGACTTGCAGAATTTTCCAGAATTCTTGGACTATATCAGTTGATGTATGGCATGGACGCAACATAATGACTCTTTCACCTGCCCCCATGGAATCTTGCCAAAACAGCATAGCCTAAGAGAGACAGACAGACAGACAGACAGAGACAGAGACAGAGAGACAGAGAGAGACTGTCTGACTGACTGACTGACTGATGGACTTCCATGACAGCTCACCGAGGGTAACATAGCTTGCAGCAGCAGCAGCTGCTGCATCAAAGATAAATTAAGTAGTTTTACATTCTGACCTTGCCTTTACCCAGCCGCACCTTGAGGGGGAACCAAGAATGAAGAACGCAGACAGCAGTTTGTTGCTAGTCTTTTGCACGTAACCTACAAGACAATTTGGACAAGCTGTATCACAACCTGTCCTATCATACAGTAACACAGATATCATAATACTCAACATTTTCTTTCTTTTGTTTGTTTCTACAGCTCATGACGATTGATTTGATGTGAAAATTATATTTTCAGAGTGTCACGAATCATATTGAGAACATCCTACCGAGTTTAATCTGTTCTGTTGTAAATGAATATCCTATGCAGCTTTAACTTTTTCATGGCATCAGAAAATATCGTGATTAAATGGAATACTGAGAAAAATATCACTCTTCTGACCCCTTTCATATGTTTTACAGATTGGAATCCAATCATGATGAATGACAGCCAAATAGATGTCTTCAACATATCTAGATTCGTTAATTGCATTACTCTGGCCTTTTTATTAATCCCAGTCATCATGCAACTCTGGCGAGGGTAATATACTATTTGGAAGTCTCATAGCTTTGTCATAAACAATGAAAAAACACACACACTTAGCTGTCCTGTCCATGAGTTGCATAATGAAAGTGATTACGCTTTGCGTTTCTGTAGATCACTGTGGATGGGCATTATATATCAATTGCTTAGCTTTCCTACTTTAATTTAAAGGGAAAAGCATTTTATTAATTTGTGAAAATTGAGTTAAGTCTTAACCATAACATGAAATTACTGTAATATATTGTTTTTACCCAACTTTGGGAATCCTCTTACCATACAGATATGGGAGAAGTCTTTAAAAATGTAATAGGAACATATGGATCTGATTGTATGTGAAATAATAATGCGAAATTAAAAATAAAAGGTCAGTAGATAGTAAGGCAGAAAGACAGAAACCGAGTGAGAAAAAAAAAAATCCTGGGACCGTAGTGCTAGTCAGTAAATTCTGCGCCGGGGATGTACTACCAACGACAAATAACGGGATTAGGCGAGTCTGACTACCGGACTGCGAATCAGTGTGTGCTGTGTGATTGGGAAACTAACCAGTGTATCCGACAGGGGGAAAAAAGTTTGTTGTATTTTTCGCCGCCTGGTCAGGGAATCAGTGAAAAAGTTTGGGTATTTTGTATCTAAGTTGGGGAGAAAAAGGTTTAAGGGAAAAAATCTGAAAGTAGGAATATTTAAAGCAAGTTTGAGGCAGTGTTGCCTAATTGGGAAGGGTAGCAAATGTGGCAAGGGTGTTGACGTAGGTAAAGGAGAGCGAAGGGAAAGGATTAGATTGTAATCTAGTGTGTGTGTGTGTGTGTGTGTGTGTGTGTGTGTGTGTGTGTGTGTAAGAAAGAGATACTATTTTTAAGTAATAGATCTCAGAGATGTCCCAGTCAGACTATTGTGTGCTTCAATACTGCATAGATCATTTACATGCACTTATGTATAATTCCGATACTGTTTTACTTCGGCTTCCTCTTCCGGTCTTCTATTTAGTAATCCTCCTTTTTCATCTTCAGTTTCTTCTTTCCATTACCTTCACCTCCTGCGTTGCTGTTTATGTGTCTCCTTTCTCATGTTTTCCTGGGGTTACTTATCTTCTATGTTTCATCATCACCTTTTCCTTCAGTGGTGAAGAGTGAGGGACGCCTTCGCTCAGTGGCACCGGTATTCCACTGCCCATTTAGACGGGTGTTCCAAAGCGCCCTTCCATACCTCGAAATGAAGAGAAGTTTAGCCTGTAGTCCATTGGTTTAAGTTAAGGTGAGCCTGGGACCACTACATCACCACTACCAAAAACAACACATTTCGTTCACATTTTTTTTCTTCTCGCTTTTAATTCTGAGTCTCTCTCTCTCTCTCTCTCTCTCTCTCTCTCTATCTATCTATCTATCTATCTATCTCTATCTCTATCTCTATCTATCTATCTATCTCTCTTTCTCTCTCTCTCAACAGTGTCCAATTTTCCTCTTTCATCGCTCTCATTTCCTTCTCTATTTTCTTCATCCATCTCCGTCATCTTATCTCCCCTCGTCATTTACTTTCTTTCCCAACTTCTCCTCTACCCAATTTGTCGTTTCCCTGACATTTATTTTATTTCCTGCGTCACATTCCCTTTCCTCATTTGCTATTTTTCCTACCCTTTTACCTTTCATTTCTCCTCCATTTCCTCTTTCTGCTTGCTCATTTGTTTCCCATTTCCCCTTCACTTCCTGTCTTTATCCTCCTCCTTATTCTCTCATACCCTCTCCTCCTCCTCCTCCTCCTCCTTTGTTTCTTCGCCTCTTTATCATATTCCTCTTCTGCTTCATCTTCTCAGCCTCACTTTCGTCCACCCCTGCCCCATCGTCTGTCTCCTCATTGTATTTTCCACCTCTTCCACTGCCTCCCTCTTCCCTCCTCATTGTCTTTTCTAATTTTTCCTCTGCCTCTCCTCCTCACGTTTCCAGTCCCTTTTCCTTTCCTCTACCTCCTCTTCACCTGCGTCTTCTTCATCTTCCCATACTACTTTTTTCCTTGTCCGTTGTCCTTCCTGCTCCAGTTCTCCCTCCTCCTCCACTGAATCTTGTTCGTCTCTCTTTCCCATTGCTTTTCATTCTCCCCCCACGTGTCTTCTCTTGCCACTTTCCTCCTCCTCCTCCTCCTCTTCTTCTCTTGCATACTTAGTCTCACTGAGTATTAGAAGGAGGGTCTGCCTATTATTTTCAAGTTGGGAGAATTTCATGGATTTTCTTTGCATTTTTATATATCTCGTTTGCTTTGACTGGCCTTCCCTGATTTCAGTAAAAGTCTGTCAGCAGCATGAACAAAATGCAAAAAGTGCCATCGTAATGAAGGGAAGACCTCTGGCAGTGAAAACACCTCTGACTGTGAATTGTTTGTTATCCCGTCAGTTCTAAATGTCTCCCTCTGGCCGTATAATACTGTCTGGTGAAGCGAGGAAAAAAGCGACAATATCCTGTTGAAATGGCGAAAGAAAAATTGTCTATGATTTTATGCTGATATTGCCACGAATCATCTAGAATCATTCATTTACACCTGAGCATAAAGCAACACGTAAAAGAGAAATAGGATGGTTAATATCTTTATGGGAATGCAGCTAGTGAAGTGAGAAGTGAGTGAGTTTGTCATGGAGGTGATAGCAACTCTTCCATGGTCAGGAAAATTCTTGTATTACTGTTCCAACTAACTCCATACGATTTGTTGCAGCTGAGAATGAGTCACAGCTGCCTGAGATTTGTTAACATTGTCATTATTAACCCTCTCCTGGCTGGGTAAATTCTGTTAACATCAGATGATTAATTCGGCGGGCGCAAGTGATATTATTCCATGCGAATATTAGGCAGGAGGTATGAACCCTAACATGCACAGTAAAAATATCAATACGGATAGATTTTTTTTGTTTTTTATTTACATGAAGAGAAAGTCTCAATAAAAATATTAGTTGAAAACGTGTGAAAATGTGCACTCCATAAAAGCACTTCAAATTAAATAGCCTGGCACAAATATGAAAAGGTGACACACATAGCGTTTTGCTTGACTCCATCATTTTTCACAGTTGGCCATGGTAAATATTTGTAGTGCCGTTGTGTCGTCGGAATTCATAAGGTCTTTTCACCTCTTCCATTCTTTGTCAGAAGACTAATCCCAGAGTTCCTCCAGGCAATAGTGAGCTTGATATCACCTGACAGAACTGGGCTTCTCCAACAACGAGAATACTAAGTGCTGGCTATATTCATTTCGGTGAGTCTTAGTTATACGGGAGGAATGAGTCTTACTGGATATTAGTGATAATAACTCTTTAATTTTATATCGCTTTGCCATCGCATGCGCTGAAAAAGTTTAGGTATTCTCTTCTAATAAGAACAAACTCGCTATACTCGTACTTACCACAAAAAAGACCCCATTAATCTTTAGATAGGTCAGCTACCTCTGTTACTGGTATATACGTTATTATTGAAAAAGGTGTACAATCATGAAGGTATACGAGTAGACCATTTAAATCTACCCTTCGCAAGCCGGTTTACATGAATAGTGTTTCACTACGTGTGTAGTGTTTCGCTCCTTCAGATAGATGGTATATTTGCCCGTGATCAGTAGGCTTCTATTTGTATTTTTGAATATCTGCAAGAGTGCTTGTTTATGTATGTATGGATGAATGGATGGATGGATGGACGGATGTGTACGTTGACAAAATGCTTCATCAATGTCTAAACCTATTTCGATAAAAACTGAGGTATACATTTTGTGTGGATCAAGGAAGAATCTATCTATCTATCTATCTATCTATAGCCCGACGCCCTAATCCCGCAAAGGGTGGCCGCAGACAAAACGCCTCCAAGTCGCTCTGTCACCCACCATTTGACTACCCTCCCCCCAACTCACCCCCCCTCCCTCATATACCTCTCAACTCCATCCCTCCACCTCATCCTCGGTCTACCTCTCCCTCTTTCTCCCTCCACCTCAGCTACATACACCCTCTTAGTCAGTCTTTCATTCTCCATTCTTTTCACATGTCCAAACCACCTCAGTGTATTTCTCCTAATCTTCTCAACCACATCCACATCCACCCCACAGCGTTCCTTCACTTCTTCATTCGTCAACCTGTCCCTCCACGTCACTCCACATGCTCCTCTCAAGTAACTCATTTCCACTGCTCTCACTCTTGACTTGTTCCCCTCTTGCAAGGTCCATGCCTCGCTTCCATACGTCAGGGGAGGGATCACAATACTATCATGCAGTGACTTCTTAAACTTCCATACACACCTCCCTATTTCTCATCACTGCTTTCAGTGTACCAACAACCTTCCTTCCATGCTGTACCCTTTCACACACTTCATCCCCCAAAGTTCCATCCTTGCTCATCACACTACCCAAGTACTTGAATGCACTCACATTCTCCCTATCCTCACCATCCAACCTCACTGCACACTCTGTGACTTCATTCCTCTCAAACACCATAACTTTACTTTTGTTTACATTAGCTTTCAGATTTCTCCTCCTACACACTGTCCCAAATTCATTCAATAAACCTTGCAACTCCCATTCATCTTCACTCAACAGTACTGTATCATCAGGAAACAGCAACACCGGAAGCTTCCAAATCTCACCCTCATTCATTAGAGCCACCCCCACATCCACTGCCCTACCCTGCACCTCCTTTACAACCCCATCCATGTATATATTAAACAGCCATGGAGACATCACACAACCCTGTTTCAGTCCCACATTAAGATCAAAGAACTCACCATCCAAAGAGCTTACCATCCACTCGCACTGTAGCCCTAGCTCCTTCGTACATACTCTTCACAGCACTCAACAATTTCCCCTCCACTCCTTATATTCTTAATACCTTCCACATACCTTGACTAACTATTCTGTCATAAGCTTTCTCCAAGTCCATGAAGGCAGCATACACTTTCCTTCCCTTCTCTAGATACTTCTCCACTAAACATCTTAGAACAAATATCTGATCTACACATCCTTTTCCCTTCCTAAATCCCCCTTGTTCTTCTCCAACTAGCTCCTCTGTCATATGCCTAACCCTGTCAATGAGTATTCTACCATATATTTTACCAGTCACACTAAGAAGGCAAATACCCCTATGGTTACCACATACTTCTCTCTCCCCTTTTCCTTTGTATAAAGGAACAATTATACCTGATTTCCAGTCCTCTGGAACCCTTCCCTCTTCCCAAGCCAATCTACACAACTTCCATATCCACTCCACAACAATCTCACCCCCATACCTAAGCATTTCACCACACACTTCATCAATTCCTGGGGCTTTTCTCAACTTAATCTTCTTCATCGCTTCCACTACTTCCGCCCTACTGATCTCTTCCTCCCTCCTCTCATCTCTTCTTCTCCCAGCCATTCGCCAACCACTTATACTCGCACTGCTCTCACTCTTTACATTCAACAAATCCTCAAAGTGCTCCTTCCATCTCCTCAATTTCTCTCTCTTCTCCACAAACAATCTATTATTCCTATCTTTGACTCCCCTTCTATTTCCCCTTTCACACTGCCTTACTTTCTTTACCTCCTTCCAAAACAATTTCTTATTCTCCCTCCATTTCACACTCAGATTCCTCCCAAACTCTTCATCCACTTTCTTCTTGCTCTCCTTCACCAGTCTCTTAACCTCCTTTCTCCTGCTCACATATACCTCTCTCTTCTCTCTCTCATCTTCTCCCCTACCTCTACTCGCTAACCATTCACTATATGCCTTCTTCTTTTGTTCCACAGCTCGTTTCACCTCATCATTGCACCATGCTGTCCCTTGCACACCCTTGCATCTCCTCCTCACTCTACAAACCGCCTCACACGCTGCGCCTATCTCTTTCGTGAATATCTTTCATACGTTTTCCACCCCTTCCATCTGCTCTAGCTCATACCTTCCCAATCTTTCTTCCACTATGCTCTTATACTCTGTCATTTTCTCACTATCTTGCAATTTCTCCACTCTTCTCACAGGAGTTGCTTCCTCCTGTCTTCCCCTTCGTCTCCTCAGCCACTTTCTTTGCATCTCTACCTTGGCCATCACTGAGTGATGGTCCGAGACTCCATTCCCCCACCCTCTCCACACTCTTGCATCCAACACTTGTCTTCTCATTCGCTCATCCACACACACGTAGTCTATCATTGCCTTTCGTTCAACAAGTTCACCATCCATCCTCCTCATTACTCTCCATGTATACCGGTGGATCATCTTATGACCAAAGTAGGAAGAAGCTCTATGATTTTAGTGTAGATAGGACATAGGTCAGAGGTCAGAGGTCAGTGGTCAAGGCCATAGTTCAGGGTGGAGCGTTATCTCATGAATACCTAATCCGATTTTGTTCAGAACTGGCATATGCATTGTGTGTGCATTTAGGAAGAAATGATTCAGCTTTGACGCAGATCAATACAATACCAATTTCACTGTCAAGGTCAAACTTTTAGCGCCGTGTTGGTGTACACTCTCCCACCCTCTCCAAGTTTATTCCTGCTGCCTTCATACGATTATTTTAGTTTACAAATGTCTGGAACTGGAAAAGATACGCCTTTCATTAACCTTTCCTCCCAGTATCAAGCAGCTCTTTTAACCTAAATAAGTGAAAGTTTGGTTGTACGGAGAACAATCTGAAAAAAAAAAATGACATCATCGTTTTGAAGAAATTAACGACAGGATGAAATTTAATACAGTACCTGCCTTTTTCGTTTGTCAGATTCTCAAGAGTAAGATATTAGTAGCAAAGCATCTAATTACTTGTAACTGTTAGTGGAAGAAATTCTTTAATCCTCGGTACTTTAAGGATATCAGTCATTCGGTGAGTTGGATTGTCCATAGAATGCCTACTGTAAGAGTTACCGTTAAGATGCCTATGTCCTGTGTTTTCTGATATCAGTCAATCAATCAATCATTTCCTGTGGCACCCCACGGGATACATAGGGCCTTAATGAACTCTCTACACCAATATTTGTCTCTTGCCATCTCCTTCAGGTCCCACCAACACTCCTCTCCTGCGTCTTTTTGCATTGTCCTCAACCAGGTTTCCCTCGGCCTACCACTACCTCTTCTTCCTCAAGCAGTCCACTCTGGCACATCCTGTAATAAACTACCTTCTTTTCTGTATATGTGCCCCAGCCACTTCCAGCGAGACAGTCTCACATATTCATTAACTTGTTCCACTCTCGCAATATCCCTTACTCTTGCATTTGTAACTCTGTCTTGCCACTTTACCCCAAGAATCCTTCTCAGTATTTTATTCTCAAATCCTAATACTTTCTGATCTGTTGCAATTATACTGTACCATGACTCATGCCCGTAAATTAAAATTGGTCTGACATATATTTTTTTTTTTTTTTTTTTTTTACCTGATATCTGTTTCTATACTTTGCCAGTCTATTACTGCATTATAATCATTTTCCTCATAAATTACCATTCCTGTTTTTACTGTCATTAATCTGAGAAGAAACATTTGTGTGTTATGAGAGGCAGCTAACCTTAATATGTATACCCAATGTATTTTACCACAGTAGATTTCGTATTCTGGTCACCATCACTGTTACAAAGTTCTCCCTTGCCACCTCCGGTCTTATTTTCTTATTTTGATTTTGTTTTGATATAAGGGCGGAACATTTGTTACCTGCCTTTCCATCCATCTCTCCGCTTCTCCTGCAATAACATCACAACCACTGCCGGCCACAAGTCTCTGCGCCGCCAGCTATAGTTTGTTGAATCCTTTTAATGTTTAGTAGTATCATTGCATATTACTAGAACATCCGTCAGTAGCTTTTGTGCATAGAATAAGAATATAGGAATGGAAAAATCCAATCCCTTTTTACCCCCTCCGAGTTGTAGGGCCCCGAGGCTATGCTATCGCACTTAAGTATATTTAAGGCCGAATTACCAGCCTGCTCTCATGTGTTGCCTTACTTGATAAATTAAAAATCCAGTCACCTCTTGGGTATCGATCCTTTGCAAGAGGGGGAGTGTTCTAACTACCAGGCCTCCAGGATATCACTCTGGGAAATTATATTCTGTTCGAATTTATTCAGTTTCCAATAAAAAGAAAAAAAAAGAATCCTCTCAAATGTAAAAAAGAAAGAAAAAAAGTACCTTTCTAGCCTTGCCCCTAATTACCGCTTCTCAAAGTTTCCTCTTAACCTCTGTGTCTTTTAGAACTCCTCCCGTGAAGCACCCTCTGCCTCCACCCCTCCCCCACACAGCCCAAGCCAGGTATCTCCACCACAACAAGTCCTTCACCAAGCCTCTTTCATGAAACCTCTCTGGCATTCTTCAAAACCTTCTCACACAACTTTATCAAACGGGCTTCAACAACACTTTAACTCCTTCCTTACTTACTCCTCCTTTTATCACGTTTTTTACCATTTACACAAACCCATATTCCGTCTTCCACACATTCCCTCTATCACACACACACACACACACACACACACACACACACACACACACACACACACACATCTCTACCTTTCCCCCTCTCTCGTTTTTCCTCTTCACTGTAAGTCTTTCCTGGAACTCTGGCTTTCTTTCATCATCATCATCACCATCATTATCACCATCATCTTTCTCTACTCACCATAGCTCTCCACCCAATCCCCATCACTGTTCGTACTCCAACCTTCCACTACAACTTCACCCTTTCCTCCATTGCTTCCTCTCCAATCCACCTAGTCCTATCTCTTCATTTCCCTCCCCCGTTTCCTTACCCTCTACCTTCCCCTCCCCCTCTATCATTCATTTATCCATTGCTGTTCACTGTCCCCATCTCCCCGCCTTTCCCTTCTCTCCCACTCCTTAGTCTTCCACGTCATTTCCTTTTCACCTTCTTATTCACCTCCTCCCATCCCACTTCCTCCCTCCAATTCCTCCTTTCCTTTCCCATTCTTACCCTATCCTCCCTTCGTCTTCTCCCCACCATACTCTACCCCTCCTTGTCTACACTCTCCTGACTCTCCCTCACCCTCCTTGTTTCTCCCTCCCTTCTCCTCTTACTCCTCCTTGTTCTGTCTTCCCCTCCCACACCCTCATTCTTTCCCACTCCCCCTTCTTCATTCCCCCTCCCTCCCTATCCCCCTCTCACGTAGCCCGGCGCCACCACCACCATAACACACCCGCTGTTGAAACACGACCCTACGTGTGCATTATTTTCCTCCCATTAACGTCGCTTGTGTTTATATTTTTCGCGTTATAGTGCTCCATTATAATATATGTGGTTGGCATGAGGCTGGGTGGGATGCCAAGAGGGGGAGAGGGGGAGGGAAGCTGAAGAGAAGAGACAGAGACCAGGGGTGAGGGGAAGGTGACTGCGACAGGGGAAGGGGGAACAGGAAGGGAGTGAGTCTGAGAGAGGGTAGAGGGGAGGGCTATGAAGACATGGAAGGGGGCTGGAGGAGGGAGCGGCGAGAGAGAAAGGGAGAAAGGGAGGGGGGGGGATGGAGGTAGTTTACGTGAAAAATGTTGGTTTGGGTTGCGAGTTCAGGCGACTGGGAAAGACTGAGGTAATGAAAAGGGGGAGACGGAGAAGGGAATGGCAGGTAGGAGGCATGTTGAAGGCATGGGCAGGCGAGGAAATAAGAGGAGTGGGAAAGGTGGAGGAGAGGCGGGGATCCGTTAGAAACTCTGAAGAGAAAAAGAAGCAGCTTGAATGTGAATACGGGGAGAAGTGAGGATGAAAGGATGGAGTGAACACAAGAGGCATAGACTAAGTATTGAAAATGGTGAGTGCACAGGAACAGGGAGCAGGGAAAGAAGGACGAAGCTTGGAGAGGAGGAAAGGACAGAAAAATGGAGAAGGCCAGACATGGATGTCGAAAACTGAGGCTGAGGGAGGAAGCAAGGGGGGCCTGGAGAGAGAGAGAGAGAGAGAGAGAGAGAGAGAGAAAGGGGGCGGAGAAGGAGGGGGGGGGTTCTTGGGGCTTGGAAAGAGAGAGATAGAAAGGGGGAGAGATACAAGGGGGAGAGGAAGGGATACCAAACAGATAGCCAGACCAGAGAAACCCATTGGCAATCAAACAGGTAGATTAACATACGAACAGGAGGAGGGACAGACAGAGACATATACATTTAGACAGGCATGCATGCAAACAGAGACAGGCTGAGACAGAGAGAATGGGAGGGGAGTCTAACTCGTGGGAAGGGTTGGACAGAGAAAGGGGAGATGGAGGGACTGTGAGAGGGAGGGAAAATGTCTGAAATAATAAAAAAAAGAAAAAAAAGAAATGGAAACTGATACAGCTGAGGATGGAGAGAGAGTGACAAAGAAGGGGTTGGGCTAGCTGGGGGCGACGGCAGTGAGAGAGAGAGAGAGAGAGAGAGAGAGAGGAGGGGGAATGTTAAAGTAAGAGGGACAGAGGGCAGTGGACGCTTAAACATGTATGTATTGAGGTATTTTACGAGTATGGAAATTTAGGTATATCCGCTTAAACGACACGACCAGCAGTGCAGCCATCGTAAATTCCGGCTCAGTCTGTAAAAGGAACAAATTTACGATGTGATTCGTAATTATGACCCCTGTTGGTAAGCAATGGCCTGAACGTTCACAGGAGGCATTTGGTGTTATCAGTTGCCTTTTTGTTGGTGCGTCTGTTAGTGGGTCGTATTCTGAGTGGGGTCGTCGATCTGGTAGCATATCTTCCTAATCGACTTATTCTGCTCATTACACCTTAGTATCCTCTTGTATAATAACCTACAAGACAGTGGTAAGGGTTAATATGGTAAATAAATCTCTTTGAAAAGGTCCCACAGGCTCGTCTATCTTATTTAAATTACTGCCCAAGGTAGAAATGTCATTTGTTTAATTATTTTCTTTCCGTATGTTGTTTTTGTTGTTGTTTTTATTGTTATTATTATTATTATTATTATTATTATTATTATTAACAACAACAACAACAACAGCAACTACTACTACTACTATTACTACTGCTGCTGCTGCTACTACTACTACTACTACTGTTATATTATTATAGTAATAATGATAATAATAATAATAATAATAATAATAATAATAAGTATTATTATTATTATTATTATTATTATTATTTTTATTATTATTATCGTCAGGATCATCCTGACTTTTCTTCCACATAAGGATGGAGTGAGGTAGAATCCAGAGATAAGGAAAGAAGTGTAGAAAACTGGGAATACAATCAACAGCATCCCCAGTTAATAATTCCACCTAATGTTTCTCGTCATTTACATATCCTTACGACCCATGTATCAGGTTCACTTTACTTTTGACCCCTTGTTATGCTCCGACTTTTTTTTTTTTTTTTTTAAGTAGCACGTGTAGTTCAATGTAATAACTTGGTTTCTTGTAATTTTAAGTCATTTGCTTTTAATTTCACCTCATTCCCCCTGATACCCATATGTTGCGCATCCTAATTCTGGTTCATTATCACAAATTTATGTCCCATTTTCTCTTATATATAAACCCTTTGGCCCCTCCTCTCCAACAGACTGTACACATGTTCCTGCATGTTAAAACCGCAGTGGAATTATGCCTTGCTTAGTATACTGCAGGTGAAGAAATATTATCCTTAGGTGCTCGCTTTGCTGAACTTATCACTCTTTTGTTCCTAGGATTCACACTTAGCTAATTGAAATTGTTTCGTATTAGCCGGAATACAGCCCTAGAGTTATCCCGACCATGAGTGGGTTAATGAACGTATTGACACTATCGGGCTCTTAGGTTAAATAAAATCGTATGGTATTACCCACAATAGAGAAATAATGTCGACCAAAGGAGGGTTAAGGAAGCAATATTAACACAATCAGCCGCCTAAGAACACACTTTCAGCCTACTAAAATGGTCCGTTGTTAGACAAAATGAGATGTTAATGTTGTGACGACCACGAGAGGCTTTAAGTGAGTGAAGAAATTTTCCTCATTCGTTCACACTGAAGAACACGAAAAAAACACAGGCTATTATACAGGGTGTCCCGGGAGTTAGGTCAAAAACTTTGGGAAATGATAGAGGAGGGAATTCTAAGGAAAAAATGTTACATGAATATGTGTTCAAATCCCAACCGTTACGGAGCTACAGTTACTGATGACCTTATGGGCGAATTATGAAGGAGACCATTTTCGCCCATAAGGTCATCATTAATTGTAGCTCCGTAACGGTTGAGATTTGGACACATGTTCATATAACATTTTTTGCTTAGAATTCCCTCATCTGTCATTTCTCAAAGTTTTTGACATAACTCCAGGGACACCCTGTAGTTACGGTACTTGTCACTCCCTCTACTGTACATGAACAATTTTACCCTACATATTCAGTGTAGAGAAATGAAAAGACTTATTTTAATTAATTTTAAAGGCATGTTTTTTTTTTCTTTTAATTTAGCTATCTTTGGGAGACAGTAGTGTTGCAGTCTCTCAGCTATGGGTTCATGATCATTTCCATTGACATATGTAGGAACTCGACTTGCACAGACCAAAATCTTACTCTTTTAACACAGCTGAATCTCGCCACTTCCACTTTACAGAACGTGTAGAACTCCTGTTTGACTTTATAAATCATGGAGGCCTTTATTTTTTTTTTTACTATAAATAAAATAAACAAACTTAAATCGCGAGTTTTAGGGAGCTATAAAAGTAAACCACAAAAAGCAAGAGCACAACAAACTCCTGGATAAAGAGTCCCTCATCACTCACCATGTTAGCCCAGTTCAGTTCACTTCAGTTCACTTCCCTTCAGCGCGGCATATCCCTCTCAGTCCACTTAATTCCAGTTCAGTCCAGTTAATCCCAGTTCAGTCTACTAATCCTAGTTCAATTCCTTTAATCCCAGATCTGTCCAGCTAATCCCAGTTCTGTCCAGTTAATCCCACTTCATTCCAGTTAATCGCAGTTCAGTCCGGTTAACTCCAGCTCAGTTTATTTCATTCCAGATCATTCCATGTCAGCATTTCAGTCTAATTCAGTCTAGCTCAGTTTATTTCATCCCAGGCCATTTCAACCCACTTCATTTAGTACCAGTTCAGTCTAATTCATTTGCTTTTGACCAGTTCACAGCGCCGATGGTACCACGTGGGTGGGGAGTGTAGGGGAAGACAGAGGAGATAGGGACAAGGGAGGTGGTAGGGGTTTAGGGACAATGTGGGAGAAGTAAGGGAGGGTGGGGGCGTGGGCGATAAGGAAGACGAGGGGAGGTGGGCGGTAAGCGAGGTAAAGGAAGTGTGAGAGGTTATGAAAGCGGGGTAGGTTTGGGCGGTAAGGGGAAGTGGGAACGGTAAGGGAGATGGTGTAGATGTGGGCGGTGAGGGAAATGGAGGGAGGTGGGGGCGGTAAATTATGTGGGGAGAGTGGTGGGGTAATGGGTAAGTAGGGTGTAGGTGGGAGTAGATGTGCAGGTGTACAGATGGTATATAATTAGAAGCGAGGGAGAAGGAGGGGAGGAAAATGGAGGAGGACGGGAGGGCAAGCAAAGATCATGTAAAACACTCTTAGAAAATTTCCCTTGTGGTCGGGGTTGTGCGGCTTTCAAGATTTTAGTCGACAGTTATATTCAGACTCTAATGAGGTGGATGAGGTGATATTCCTCCTCCTAATCCTGACTATTTTTTCTTTATCTTTTCCTTCCTCCCCTCCCATTCGATATTATTCACCTTTCCCTTGCCTCATTACGGGTGAGGGCGAAGCCCTCGCAAGTCTTTCGAGTAGTGGCATTTTCTCATATATGAACGGCCCCTCCCAGCCCGACAGTAACGCTTTTGAGCTTATATCTCAACAACCACAGAGCCGATCACTGCATGGTTTACACCGTGTGATAGCCCAATTCTTTTCTACTTGTTTTTGACAGGTTTCATCATACCCAGGCGGTGCGCGTGGCAAGTGACACGCACCAAGTGCAGCATGTGGAAAATTTTCGAAAGAGGGCCACAGGAGAGACAGTTTGTCGTAAAGGCATGAAACTTGCTAGGTAGATAGCCATCAATATACTCTAGGCATCCTCGGGGTGTAAGGCGACATTTCACTGCTCTTGGATTTAAATGGCCTCTCATGTACCTTGCCGACAAAGGCGTTTTACCGGTGATGTATATTCCTCTTGTCCTTCCCTCTTGCAATCTCTCATGTTTTTTTTTTTTAAATTGGATCCCCTTTCTTCCTCCTACTGCCATCTCACTCTCGATTATTTCCTCCTTCGTTCCCTCCCCTCCTTGTACCTCTAACCCTATGTGTTTCTTCCTTCCTACTATCTTCTCATTCTTGGATTTTCCTCCTTTCATCCTCCTCCCCCCCTCTTACCACCTTTCAGTCCCGACATTTTTCCCTTCTTTCCACTCTCCTGCCAGTCTCTCTCATAATATTTTTTTCTCCCTCCATCCTTCTCTTTTTCGCATCCCTCCCATCCCTCCAACAACCTCTCTATCTTTGATATGTTTCCATTACTCCCTTCTCTCCTGTCAGCCCTCACCTGATACTGTAGCCTTAACTCCCTTTCCTTCATAATCTTACTTTTGCTTTTTTTTTTTTTCCCTTCTTCTCTTCCATTTTCTGCTGCCTCTCATGCTTACTATTTTTCTTCTCTCTCGTCCCTCCCACTACTTCATACTCCTCATATTTTGAATCTCCTTCCATTCCTTACAACTACATCTCTCTTTTTATCCCCTACCGTCCTCTCCTACGAACTCTGCCTTGGTTTTATCAGTCATTCTCTTTTTTCTTATTGTATCTCACTCTTGATTCCGCCCCCACTCCTCCCTCTCTCCTTATACAACATATTTTTTTTATATATCTCTCTTTTCTCCTCCATCCTACTACTTGCCACTCTTGATTATTCCCTCCCCTCTTCCCATCCCAGAGGTTTGTAATCCTCTTTCCTTCCTTCCTTCCTTCCCTCCCATCTTCCTGTCCCAGAATTGTGTAATTTTGATTCCTTCCTTCCTTCCTCCCTTCCTTCCTTCTCTCCTGCCTTCCTTCCTTCTTTCTTTCCTTCCTTCCTTCCTCCCTTCCTTCCTTCTCTCCTGCCTTCCTTCCTTCTTTCTTTCCTTCCTTCCTTCCTTCCTACCTTCCTCTTCCCATCATGCCTGTCGATCATCCCTCCATTGTTTTCCCACCCTCTTTTTCTCTCTTAGACCCTGCTACTTTTGTTTTATTCGTTTTTGTATGACTTTTACTTTATTTTTTGTGCTTTATTTAGGATTATTTTAGGAGATAAGATTAATGTACCCCGTCTCACATACTTTGTTCTACTTCTTCCCATCTTGTCTTTTCGTGTCCTTTCTTCGTTTGTTCCCTAAATCACCATTTTTCTATGCTTTTTCCCCAACCAAAGAATATACGTTACCCTAGAGTAAATTATCTCTCCCTCCTTTATCTTATATGATATCCACTCTGACGAAAACTCTTCCTACCCTGCCTTGTGTTATTTCGATATTTACACTTTCTTCCACTCTGATCCCATCCAAGCATCATACGAATTCATCACTCATCCCACCCATACTTCCCAGCAATACCACTTTCTCCTCATACCATCCTCACTCAAACCTAAACACTGATCCTGTCTTAAACTTCTACCTCCTTTCACCTTAATCCCATCTACGCGGCCTTCTCATCCGCCAGTCTAAGCATCTTATCCTGCTCAAGCACCACCCTCTTCTCGCCTCCGCCCCTTAATCCTCCTTAAAGTCCTCACGTCGTCTTAGTCTCCCGTCCCTCTTCCCATCCCCACATCTCCGTCCAACACTACACCATCCATCTCCTTCCTTCTCATCCAGTCCACCCCAGTATCTCGCTATCATTCCATCTTAACCAACTTCCCTCATTCTTATCCTTTCCTCCACTAACCGCTGTTCCCCTTACTTCATTTCATCCCACCTGTATTTCCGCCTTCATCCCATTCATTTTTTATAGTTCTGTTTTTTTCACTCATATTTTCTTCATCCCCATACCACTTTATGCTTTCATTCCATCCCCACCATCTGTCCACTCTCACACCATCTGTTTCTCATTCCCTCATACTCTCTGTCCCCACGCTTCCTCTCCATCCAGATTGCATTCTTTTTCCCTTCCTGCTCTCCACCTCACCTGACCGTTGACCCCCATACCACATATTCTGCCTTTTCTCGTCCTTTCCATTCCCGCCTTATTCGTTCTGATAATTTTCCATTCCCATTTCTCATCTCATTCTACACCACTGATTTTTTTTAAATTGGTACTCCTTTCAAACACCGCATTATCGTTTTCCACTTCTCCTTTTCGTTCCACCTGTTCATCACTCACCTCCTACCTTTCCAACCGTTCCATTCCTACTCCTCCACCCAATCCGCACCCACTGAACTCCACTTTTCTTATCCCATGTTTTCCATCCACACAGGACCCGGTTCCTCTGCCTATCTCCAAACTTTTCAACTTACACTCCACCCTGTTTTTCCCTTTTCATCCTTTCTTTATCCTCACGTCCATCCTGCCCCCCGTTACCAATTTCCCTTCCCTAAACTAAGCCTCACTTCCCCCTCCTCCTGCTCCTCTTGCTTCATCTCTCCATCCCCACAACTTTCCACTCACACGTCACCCTGTTTCTCCTCTCCCACCGCCAACCCTATCCATCCCCATTCTTCACTCTTCTAATCACCTCCTTTCCCACACCTACCCATTCCTGTTACACCCCGTTGGCCCTCCATCCTACCTCCTACATCACTCAGGTCCTGGGCGTTTCATCCCTTTCATCCAACATCTGTCCATTCATACGCCACCAAACTACTCCTTTCTCTACTACTTCTATCCTCACATCAAAGTTGGTGCCAGTCCTTATGCATTTCTTCTTTACATCTGTTGAATACACACATCACCCTGTTGCCTGTTTGCCCTCACATTTTTATCCACAGCCATTTATCGTGCTCCCACACATCCCATTTCCCTTTTCCCATCCATCTTCTCACCCACGCACCGCCATAATTCTCCCACCTCCTAGCCGCTCACATCTTCCCACTCCCTCACCCTAACCTCATCGATCATTGCCTTGACCCTTGCCCTTACCTCACCCTAAGAGGAGACCTGAAATTTTCATTGCGGGTACTGGCTAGGCGAGTGTACTGAATAAGGAAGGAGGTCAGTGCTGCAGTATATATGAGTTAGGCCAGTCAGAACACACACGCACTTACATACACATACCTAGAGAGAGAGAGAGAGAGAGAGAAAAAAAAAAGGATGAAAGCGAGCGAACGACTACAGATAAAAGAGAAACTAGAAAAATGCATAAGAGAAATGTGATAAGAGTACGGAGGCAGAACATGAAAGTTTATATAAAAAGTGAAATAGAGTAATGATGTTAATGATCTAAAACTTTTGTGGTAAAAATTTGGATGGAGAAGAAAGGGTTCTAGGATAAAAGGAGTCAGAGTCAAACCAACGGGAACATGAAAGAGACTGCGAACTAAACAGGAGAGAGAGAGAGAGAGAGAGAGAGAGAGAGAGAGAGAGAGAGAGAGGTGGGGGGGTGAGGGAGACGAACCTGCAGAAATAGAAAGAGAAATGTACCAGAAAACAAACACTCGATCGTGAAAGGAAAGGAAAATTAATGTAGGAGAAAATATCCCCCAAAGCTCTACAAATTTGATATGATGAGAGCAACAGCAGGCGGCAGTCATATTCATTTCCTCTAATTTGCAAAAACTACTCCTGAAAGCATCAAAACATAAACAAAAAAAAGTATACCTCAGTCCAACACTATTAAAAAACTTCATGGCAGTCAACTATTAAATTTATGTTTGAAGTTACATTAATTCCTTGTTGGGCGTCTGCGAAGGGAAGAGAGTTTGAGAAAGGAAAATACGCTTCGGATGAAAAGGCAGGACGGAGAGAGGGAGGAAAACGGAAAGAGGAGCGACGGAAAAGAGGAGGAGGGGATGCGGGCACTCAGGCAGAGGGAGGCAGCAAGTTAGGATGCAGCAGTAGCATGAAAGTAAGAGGCAGGGTTTACCTAGGGATAAGTTACACACCCTCACCCTACACATCCACTCAATCAGTGTGTGTGTGTGTGTGTGTGTGTGTGTGTGTGTGTGTGTGTGTGTGTGTGTGTGTGTGTGTGTGTGTGTGTGTGTGTGTTGGGTAATTCTTTACACTTACTCTGTTAACATTTCCATTGCTCAAGCATTCACCAGCATCATAATATTTTACTTGCCTTGATTGCACCAGCATCTTTCATGCTGCTGTTACTTTTTTTTGTCTTATCACTGCCGTCTATGCCCTGTCACCACAACTACCACGACCACCACCCACGCACCATTACTACCACCACCACCACCACCACCACAACTTCTACCACATTCACCACCCCTATACCATTATCTCAACCACCTCCATCCGAACATCATTACCATCACCACCAGTCAGCATACTACCACAGCCACCACCACTGCAATACTACCGTCACTATCATCACTATAGCTACAATGACCAGAACCCTGTATCATTCTCACCATTACCACCACTATTATCCCTACTTTCATCACTACCATCACCATCACCATCACTCCCCGTCTTTGTACTGTTTCCACTGTTACTGGCATTATTTAGAGATAGAAGGCAAAAACATTTTTTGATAACAGAATATTGTTGCACATTTGCAACAGTAATACTCGATATCAAATTACATCTGTCATATCTACCATGTTGTGCTGCAACTCTTGATCTCGGCTATTGCTATCATTATTACTACTGTCACTATTATCCTGAGATAACTCACCACTTCTAGTAAAGCCAATGCAACCTCATCATTACTACCTCACCTACAGATTCAGGTTACTCTATCCACTTTAACTTGACCTGAATTGCCATCGTTCCATCTTGAATATTGAACTGTTACAAGAGGTTAACACTAGAATATGTGCTAATAGTAGCTGCTGTTGTTGTTGTTGTTGTTGTTGTTGCCAAGCCACACCCATCTGGACATCACCTCAGTGGACAGCAGTAAACAGGCTACTTAAACCAATCACTCCCAGAGAACTTTTGTTGTACCTATGTTTATTGAGTGTGCTGTGATAGTGTGGTGTATGGTGTGAAAAAAGGGTTTTATGGCGTTGAGGGATGCAATGGAGTGTGGACAGTGTGGGTTGTTTGTGAAAAGTAATTTGTGTTGCTATTGTTGCACGGAAGGGCGATGACCATTGCAATGTGCTAGATGTACACGGGTCTCTCTTGGTAGCATAGTTTCTCAGGTGCGTATATCAGGTGGTGGTTTATGAAGAATGCTATTTGGTTCAAGGTTTGGATGGCTGTGGTGGCTGTGTAATGATGAATGTATTTGTGAAGTGTTGGGTAGAGGAGGGGAGATATTGCTGAGATAATGTTCAGTGTTGAAAAGTATTTTCCTTTCTTGTTTTTTCTTGGATGAGAGTGATGCAACATGAGGTTACAAGGGTGCGATGAGTCTTGAGCTGAAGCGATGAACAGTGTGCCTCTTATATCCATATGATCCCTGAATGGAAGAATTTTTGTTCTTGATGAAGGTGATTTATACTTGTGGACTTAATCCATGCCATTATTATTCTGAAAGCTCTTGTGTGTGTGTGTGTGTGTGTGTGTGTGTGTGTGTGTGTGTGTGTGTGTGTGTGTGTGTGTGTGTGTGTGTGTGTGTGTGTGTGTGTGTGTGTGTGTGCGCGTGTGTGTGTGTGCGCGCGCGCGCGTGTATGTGACCAAAGTAACTTAAACAGTTTTTACACGATTTTAATTAAACATGGTGGGAGGATTGAGGGACAGCCCATGAGGAAGCCTATTATATTTAGAACAAAAACCCAAAGGTCAAGGCTGCAAGGCAACATCAAGTCTGGATTAAGAAAATCTGCATAGCCAGTTTTCATTCAGTTTAAATCATACCAGGGGGACAACGTTGGAAGTATGCCAAATGTGTGATTCAGTTCTGAGAACAATCAGTCACTGATCAAGGTCACAGTACAAGGTCAAAGGTCCGGTCGTGGGTGTTTTTATTTGCAGATAGCTATTTTTTTTTTTTTTTTTACATTAAAGTCCAGGCCTCCATGAAAAGATCATCTTGGACAGTTTATATTCAAATTAAACCAAACTTTGTGGAAGGGTTGCAGATTGAGTGAGTGAGTCAAAGGTCAAAGAAAAGTTAAAGCCCAGGATTACATGTCATGGTCAAATCAAACAGTTTTGATCTTTTTTGAATCATACCTAATGAAAGTGTTAAAGGTCAGGAAAGATCGAGGGGATTCTGTTTTGAGAAAAATCAGCGGTCAAGATCTTAAAGCAAGGTTACAGTTCGATCCGTGTCTCTGTGTGTGAACAAAAGTAATAAAACACTATATATTTGATTTGGATCAAACTTGGTGCGCGTGTTGAGGATTATCCCAAAAGTTTACTTTTTCATTTTTGTTTTTAAGCAATGGGTCAAAGGTGCAAGCCACATGGCACAGTCAACTTAAGCAGTTTCTATCTGATGTAAGCCAAATTTTGTGGAGGGCAAAGGTTAAAGCAAGGATAAAAAATATTTTGTTGTGAGTGCACTCAGTCAAAGGCCAAGATGAAGGTCACCAGACAAGGTCACGGAAAAACAGATTTGATCCGTTCTGAACCAAACTGATGCAAGGGTTAAGATTTAGGCAAGAACGATGTAATTCGATTTTGAGAGTAATCCATGAAAGGTTAAGGTCACAGGGCAGACTCAAGTATCCATTCCTTGGTCCAGCTGATGGTCACAGGTGTTGTAGTCACTAAGTGCTGCTTCTTTTTCATGTTTATGTTGGTTACGCTTGGAGTCCAGCTTGGGCTGGCGTAATTCACACTTGTCCTGATAAACTTTGTGTTGACTATACACGATTTTCAGAGATTCTGTAGTCCACTGGTAGTGCCTGTGAGTGTCTTCAGGCCATCAGGATGCGAGATATCTTTGCAGTGATGCTATTTATACGAATATGCTATGAATATGCCATGGGTATGTCTAAAGTAAATACTAAAATTTCCGGGTGTTTTCTAGAGGGAGTGGATGATTAAAAAAGGAAAGTTGAGGGTGTGTTTGAGATTCATGGCTGTCAGGAATAAAGAAGTTACTGATTTTTTTTTTTTTTTATAGCAGCCATTCTGTTTTGTCTGAGCCAGTTTTCTAGTTATTATGAGTACAGTTGGAGCTTGGGGTGCTACTACGAGTAATGAAGAAGAACTTTGCCAGTGCTTCTTAACATTCTCACCCTTCTGGTAATTGCCATCATTATTAGAGCCATTATTATCATCAGTTTTTTTGTAATCTTACCACCACGTCCACTTTTACTACTTCTACAAATGAACTTGCATTAGCGCTACTGCCACCACCACCACTGCCCAACTACTACGTTTATAGCTGTCTCAAATACCTCCCATACTGACATCACCATTTCCAGCACTGCAGTCAGCACTGCAGTCAGCACTTTAAAAGTTGGCACCAACACCTCTGCAACCACCACTTACTATCATACATTACTACTACACACACACCACTGTTTCTATTACTTCATACATTGCAAGAAAACGCTTATTGCCACCATTTCCACACATTGCCACGCCTACCACTGCTGCCACCATTTCTGTACATTGTCACAATCATCGCTGTTTCCGTTATCATTTCTATCGCCAAGTCCATACACTGGAACCATTACCACTCTTACCACCACCACTGCTGCCATCATTTTCATGTATTTCCACCATCACCACTGCCGCCACCACTTAAACAGTGCCACCATCACCACTGTATACGCTGCCTCTTCATTTAATGCACTACCACTTTATTTGCTGCCACCCTCACTTTCCACAATGCGACCACCACAATATACACTCCCGCCACCACTTCTTACATTGCCATCGCCCCCCACCACTTCGTACATTACCAGTTCAGCCACCACTTCATAATTTACGAAAGCCGCCACCACTACCACCACCACATGATACAATGATTTTATCGCCACCACCACCACCACCAATGCTTATTTTGTTTCCACGACGATTTATATCACCACATAATGCATTGTTACCATCACCACTGCTACCACCATTCCTTACACTCCCACTACGACCACTAATACCACTACACCATACACTACCACCACCACCATCAGCTCTTTCTATACCCACATCTTATATACTGGCACAACCGCCAGCATTTCCGCAACCACCATTGTTACCACCTTAAGCAAACATTACCATCATAACCACTATTACCGTCATTTTCATAAATTACCCTCGCCACCGCTACCTCTATTTCCATCAATTACCACCACCACTCGCTACAACCATCTCCATTCATTACCATAATTACCACTACTACCACCTCTGTCAATAATATAAATGACAACCACTGCTACCACCATTGCACGTACTGTCACTACATCCACCACTGAGAACACTAATTCTACAGATCACTAAAACACACACACACACACACACACACACACACACACACACACACACACACACACACACACACACACACACACACACACACACACACACACACACACACACACACACACACACACACACACACACACACACACACACACACAAATTGAAAAGTCTAACCCGGAATATGTGAGGTTTCCCTGACAGCTTAATATCTGTGCGGATGAAGCAATTAGAGACGTAAATAAAAGGACTTTAGGTTGTACAATACTGTTAAAACTGACAGTGCCAAGGGGTACGAAGACCCGCAGTTTTGGAAGGTCACCTGCGGAAATTGGAAATCTTTAGCCTGCATTCTGCTGTATTTAACGCAGTTAGCAACGAGATGAAAATGTCGGACTTCCTTTGTTTTCTTTCATGAGTTGCAGTAACAATGTAAAAAATAAAGCTGAAGTTTGCCTGTTTCAGAATTTCAAGTTTATCGCCGTAAATCCGGTGATGTATTTAATAATTCAGTCTTGATTCAGTTAGATTTTTTCACTCAGTTTCTAGTAACGAGTGGGTTAGTGAAGGCTGTATATAACCTTTCTAATTCGAGAAGTATCGCTACATAATTCTGTGGGTAGAATGCATTAACAGAAGAAAATATACGCCATCGGGCCTATGAATTGCATGAACGGCTAGAAACTGGAGGTGGGAGATTAACTAGACTCGTTTTGAAGATGACGTAATGCTGTTTAAGAATGAGAGAAGGAGTGCCAAAGATAGGTGAGTGAATTTGGAAGTGTGTGCGAGCAACGTAATACGAGAGTGTATGTGAGGAAGAGTAAAGCCATGGGTTATGCCATGAAAGAGGCATTGATGCAAAATGTTCTCTGGGTCATAATGTCTCAATTAGTGAGTCTGGAAATGAGTTATGAGGAGGGGTGAATCGATGTGAAAGTGGGCGGGAGGGTCCAGCAGGATATGGCTCTATTAACTGCGCTGAAGGCAGTGGTCATGGATACGAATCTCAGTTTGAAAGCAAAGATCCCTGTGTGACGAGAAATTGGTAGCAACTTTGACTTCAGGGATATAAACCAGGATAAGGCTTAAAGAAAGAAGGCCACGACTGAGTGTAGTGACGAATGATTTGGAAAAAAATGAATGTGAAGTTGCCAAGTGAGATAGATTAAGATATGGTAGAGATGGCTGTAGAATAATATTGAAGGTAATATAAAATGTAATTGTGTAGACAGAAGAAATGCACTGAGATTAAAAATCAGTAGAAATGCATTAGAAGCAGGTTAAAAAGGAACACGTTTAGCAAGGCAGAAGAATAGGAAATGGAAAATCAAGCACGAGAAGAAAGGAAGTGAAAGAGTGCATGGAGCAAGGCGGCTTTTGGTAGTCGAGGTGAGTGGTGTCTGAAGTAAGGTGATTGTTTTATGGGGTCACCATTAAAAAATCATGAATTAGGTATAAGTACATCCTGAAACAAAGATTAGCCCACATTACTCTTCTATCACTGGGTCCTGTCTTCTATATTTCTAACTCTTCACCAGATGACAACGAGTGTCCTTTCTTTACATACTTTTGTTGTGCTTCTTACTACCTTCACATTGAACTGTACCCTTTTTCCTCTAACTTGATCTATAATTGCCATCTCTCTAACTTAAATGCCGAGTTGTAACAATAGATTAACACCAAAATATGATTCTAGTCATTAAGAATTGAAATGAGAAGGACTCATGAGCCGTGGTCTTGTTTTATTCTGCTACTGGGCTTTGTGAAATATGTTGCAATTAGACGAAAATCCCGACCAGGTTCAGGTGAAAAGAGTATAGTTAATGCAACACCTTTCAGTGCCACAGCTGGCAGAAGGGTGTCGACGAACTTCTACCCATGGCTGTGCCTGGCAACAGATGGCAAGAACGCCCATGGAAAATATAGCCCATTAACAGTTTCATGAGTCGCGTTCTTTAATATGTATTGGAACTAATTCTAGGCATTTTATTCAGCTAAGAGCGAGTCATTGGAGCATAAGTGTCATTGATGGTACTATAAACCCTCTCATGAACGGCACAACTCTTGGTGTCTAGCTAACGCCAGACTTTTTTTTTTTCTTTTTTTCTTTTTTTTTTTTTTGAGATTGACTCCTAGGAACCTGAGAGTGATAAGCGGCATCACAGTCATTATACCTAATACTACCTTCTTCGCTATCACTGTTAACAAGTCACCCATCCCTGCTCACCACCATACTCACAATCACCACCACCACCCGTCACCACCATCATCACCACAGTATGTCGCTATCAGTGCCGATTTTTAAGGCGAACTTTTACCATTCATCATCATCATTACATCATCAATTTTTCAGCCAGCTACCACTGTCCAAAATTAGTGATGGCTAACAGTATCGATCTTACCATAATTACCACAGCTCACTTCACCTACCACCATCCATTATTAAACAAGCTACCACCATCCATTATTACCCACAACTACCACCATCCATTATTACCCACAGCTACCACCATCCATTATTACCCACAACTACCACCATCCATTATTACCCACAACTACCACCACCCATTATTACCCACAACTACCACAATCTACTATCATCCACTCCTACCACTGTTCATTATTTCCTATAACTACCACCGTTCATTATTCCCTCAACTACCACTATTCATTACTGCCCTCAGCTACCATCATCCACTATTACCAGCAACTACCACCATTCATTACTACCCATAACAACCACTTTCCGTTATTACCCTCAGCTACCACCATCAGTAATTACAGTCAACTACCACCATTCAGTATTATCTCTCAACTACCACTATTCATTATTACCCTCAGTTACCACCATCAGTAATTACAATCAACTACCACCATCTGTTACTAAAGTCAACTACCAGTATTACCCAGAACTACCACTATCCACTAATTCAGCCAACTACCACCATCCATTATTACCCTTAGCTACCACCGTGACCACAACTGCCACCTCACCCACTACCTTCACTACCTCCTGCCTTCACACATGATACCACCATCACTACTACTACTACTACCACTGCTACCACAACTCCCTCCACTACTAACACTACTCCTAAGACTGCCGCCACCACAACACTTTGACTTTAATCTGACAATCATCACAAACACTTCCAGCTCTGTTTATGGGCAAGTGTAGCCAGACTTAAGGACTGATTTAACTCGTAACGAAGGATATTCTTTCCTGCCTCATGGATAAGGCTTATCTAATTCACGATACTACGACATACTGTTCAAGTTGCAGTATGTGAGTGGCCCAGTTCCATTAGGTGAGTACAAACTCTCAGTATTACTACTTCTACCACCACCATAACTACCACACTACAACAACTCTACCACCACCATCACTACCACACTACAACAACAATTACCGCCACAATAACTACCACACAACAACAATTACCACCACTACAACTACCACACCACAACAACAATTACCACCACCATAACTACCACACCAGAACAACAGTTACCATCACCATAACTACCACCACCACAGCAACAATTACCACCACCATAACTACAACCACCACCACAACAATTACCACCTCCATAACTACCAATACCATTATCACAATTGTTTCAATCACCGTCATGAGCACTCTAGCCACTCACTGACGTGGGATTTGTATGTAATAGTGAAAGCAGTTAGAGTCAGTTTTAATTAGACTGAAAAAGAATAAAAACAAAGAACCGCTGCACCAAGATAAACGGCAAGAAATTCAAAATCATTAATTAAAACATGACAAACTGTAAATGGAACGAATGTTTGATATTTCTTCATTTACTTGCACTCTTTTTTTGTCGTGATATGCAGTTAGTCTTCGTTCCATATTTTATTCCATTTCCAATTAAACCTTAACTCTGTGTGCGTGGATCATGACCAAGCCTGATCAAACCGATTCATTTTTATTTACGTTGAAATGTTACTCTGCAGTATTCTCTTTACTTTTTTCATGAACCATGCCAGGACGGAAGGTATAGTACTGGTTTGCTTTATTGTGTGTGTGTGTGTGTGTGTGTGTGTGTGTGTGTGTGTGTGTGTGTGTGTGTGTGTGTGTGTGTGTGTGTGTGTGTGTGTGTGTGTGTGTGTGTGTGTGTGTGTGTGTGTGTGTGTGTGTGTGTGTGTGTGTGTGTGTGTGTGTTTCAGATCTCAGTCATCCAGTCCATTACCACCTACGCAACAACTCCAGACATTCAGTTGAGAGAAGCAGTAGCTTTGCCTTGAACGGTATATTACGGTATTATTAAACCCCCAAATACCCCTCAAGCATGCCTCTCTATCGGCTTCAGTATATTCGGTTAGAGCGCCTCAGATCACAAAGACCACCATGACTCCGTTTGGTTAAATGATTACTATCCAACGTACTAACTATTTTCTTGGGCTGACAGAAACCTTTTGGCTTGTCACTCAGTGCAGATCCACCTGAAGATAGCACAGTATCAAGTGGGTGGATGCTTGGCGCCCTCATCCATCACATATCTCCTTACAATTAACTTCATAGGCGACATATTTCCAAGAAGTAAAATCTCGGTTGTCTCACATTACGCCTTCTCCCGGTGCAGTCTGACAGTGGATAAAACATTGACATAGGCTTCAGTGTCTGGGATTTTAATTAGCTAATGACGCTGAAAGTCAAAGGTCGCAGTCAAGATCAAGCAACACATTCGTCCGAGACCTTCAGGCAGCTCCACCACTGCCGGTACCGTTTTAAATTATGAACTCTGATGTATGACTTATGAGTTCTGTATAACTTAGCCTCCATGAAGGGATATTACTTTTGAATTCCCTACCCTTTAGCCCTATGACGTTTTTTACACATATTGTTTTAAACTTCTTCCAGACGTTTTCAGTCAGCTCATAGGAGCTTTTCGAGCTAGAAGGGTTAGATAATGCCTTGATTAACCCATCTACTACCAGAAATCTTCCCTGTGAATAATAAAACCACCTGTACATAGCAAGAATCAATCAGAAAATCGGTCATAGGAATGCAGGGGTTAAGAGAAAATAACTGCCAGCCACCACTCTCCTCCCGCGTCCCTTATAAATATGTAACAACATAGGCACATACTGCATCTTTGTACCTTAACCCTCCCATACACTTCACTGCCATAAACAACATTAAGCCACCAAGTACATCATGCCACACATCTTTACAACACCACCACCACACCACATCACAGTCACGCACACCAACATCCACATCCCATCAAACCACCTATACTACCAAATCAGAGCAACACATCATTCACCACACCACACCTTCCACCACTTCATATCTCACCATACCTCGCCACACGGCAACCATACCATCTCTCCACTTCGTACTGCACCATCCATTATACCAAAGTAAATCACCTCACCATACAACTACATAACACTACCGCACCACAGCACACCATACCACTTTACCCACCACACCACACCACACAACATCACTTACCACTCCACATCATTTACCACACCAAGCCACACCACAAGACGTCACATTGCACACTACATTCGCCACGCAGCACAACACCATTCCACACCACAATCACACTACACAACACCACACCACAATCACACCACACCACACCACACCATACCACACTATACCATCCCACCCCACCCCACCCCACCTCACCCCACCCCACGCCACCCCACTCACCACACCACACCACACCACACCACACCACACCACACCACACCACACTACGCTACATCAGTGACACCACATCACACACCACACTACTTATCTTTCCACGTCAAGCCACATCACACCACACCGCACCACACCACACCGCACCAGATAATACCACATCACACCACACTCCTCCACAGTACATCACAGAACATGTACATCGGCCAACAGCAACAGCCTGAGTGTAGTGGTGGAAGTGCTGCAGATGGCGGTGTAACAGCAACAGGTGAGAGGGACACACCAGACGTCCTTCTTTAAGACGGGCCTTGGTAAACACGCATCCCTCCTCTCACCACCGCTCTGTGTGTGTGTGTGTGTGTGTGTGTGTGTGTGTGTGTGTGTGTGTGTGTGTGTGTGCACGTTGAGAATTTATGCACAAAAGTTAGTTCTGTACATCTGTATGTGTGTGCTTATGAGCAAGGGCGTTTCCATCTGTTTTATTTATTTATTTATTCATGTTACTCCTGAAACCCTCCTACCCACCTTAAGAATATATCACACATAAAGCATACGCTGCGTTGCAAAAGTTTTTCTAGGGATCCTCAGTAGTTCCACGGAAACGTACAGTACAATACTTCTTTATCACTTTATCAGGAGGTGAGTAGATGAACGAATGGAATGAGCGCGACAGGAGAGCAAAATAATAGGGAAGTCGTGAGTTGCCCTCCAACTCACGAAAATAAAATACATAAACATATAAATACAGTAATTTAATATTTATGAGAGTGAGGTGCTAGGAGGGTAAAATATAAGAGGTGTTGAATAAAATTAACTACGTGTACTTCCGATGTACTACACAAATCTCGTGTTGTTGCCATTACATCAGGTTCTGTGATATTCATTGATCTCAGGAAATGTTGCTAATCAATAACATGCATCATCAGAATGTGAAAATTAAGTTATATCCATACAGATGGCATGGTCCACATAAAGAATCCTTATCTGTTTGCGCGTAAGGAAAGCGTCGGTCTCTTGAGTTCATGCTAGATGTATGTATACTAGTAGTAGGAGTAGTAAAAGTAGTAATAGTAGTAGTAGTAGTAGTAGTAGTAAAAGTAGTAATAGTAGTAGTAGTAGTAGTAACTGCAACCCCAGGCTCATTTGGACATGAGCCCAGTGGACGGCAGGCTGAAGTTACCCCTTTCCTGTGGCCCATCGTCCTCTTTCCGGGAAGTAGGGAAAGAATTGACGGATATTTGTATAACTAGGCAGAATCACCACCCTTTTGTATCCGTTCCACCACGTGAAGACGCCCCTTTCCAGCACAGACGGATGCATAACAGCAGGATACCCTTTTGTCTAGAGGTGGCGAAGTGTAAAATAATACAGTAGATACGTCCCTCATGTACGACCAGTTTTAAGCAGATTTTTGACTGCATGTAATTATGAAGAAGCGTAACCATAACTATGAAAGATTTAGTGAATGGGAGTTTTTGCATGCGAGTGAACATACGTAACATTGTTTGTGAGAGGAAATCGAAGCATAAAGTTATTGTAAAAGAGAGAGAGAGAGAGAGAGAGAGAGAGAGAGAGAGAGTCTAAAAGTGCCTATTAATGTGAGTATATGCTTTTATAATTTTGAAATGTATAATCTAAATGAGAAAGTAATTAGATTATTGAAACATTGTTCCGCCATGTGTTTATTCATGTGTAAAGGAGAAAAATATTATATATGGCTTGTTTTCATTGTACCTTTTCATCACTGAACACGATGACGTATTACTTGTTGATATTAAAGTGACGTGAATGGTTCAACTAGAAAAAATAAATCCGCATATTGAGATTTTTATTGTAAAGGGGCAACAGTTTCGGCCCCATAAGTCCAAGCCAAGCAGAATTTTTGTCTCTTTACAATTAACCCAGGTTTAGTACTGTATATACTTATCATTCCTAGGTCTTTTGTGTATCTTTCTAACAACAGGTGATATTTTTCCAACTCAGGAGAAACATGCCAAAAAGACGAGATAGAGATAACTCCTCGTAGTTCCTATGCCTTGACAGGTTTCCCCTTTGTTGAATGAAATAATCTGGCAGAAGTGAGAACTGAATAGTGAGATGCTGCTGTACTAATGGTGCTAACATGTGCGGTCGTGCCCCCTTGTACGCGACTACCACACTTATGTACAGCTGTGGACACATACCATAATGCAAGTATATCGACACACTCCATTGCGATAAATAACCAGAGTGAGTAATGTCTTTGGTGGTAGGTGGTGGGGACTATCATCCACTCATTTGCTGTGGTGCTGCATACGTCTTCTTGTGTCTGCCCTTCTTTCTTCCTATCTTTTCCATCTTTCCTGTCACTTTTTATCAGTCTTACTTCCGTTTTCAGATAGCTTTACATTGAGTGACAAACCTATTGGTTTCCTGTAAACCAGGAGACCATTTACAACGCTGGGTGATAACCATATAACCAACCCATCAGCGTTCCCCACGTGTCAGCAAGTGGGTTGACGGAAGGTTAGAGCACCTTCCCGTAAAACAACTAACTCAAAGTCAAACGACCACCCCTTACCAGATTATGGCTTCTGACTATAGATAGGCAGCAATGACTTTTCAAATCCAGTCATGCAATATTTGGATTGAAATGAAACTTTTGATGTTATTGTGTAAAATCTTCACCATTGTTCAAGTACAATTAATGGATGGAGCTTTAATGTCTGCTATTGGACATACGTGTATTTGAATATAGTGCAATTTCTGGGTTACCGCAATTGCTCCTTCGTACGTTGTAGGTTAGTGGTGTGCAAGATCTGTGTTTCTGTAATAATGATTATTCTTGCACTTATTTTTCTGTTTTTGTGTAGCCAATTATGCCTAAGGGTATATCGAAATGTAAAGCTATATAAGTCCCCGAAGGTATCCATAAATTTCCCTGTATACATATATTTCTTGTACAGTAATGTACAAGTATTTATGTGTTCGTACTGTCCATATACAGTATTAATGCATTCATCGACCCATGGGCAAACGTATGTCCGTGTACTATATCTGTGTGTGTGTGTGTGTGTGTGTGTGTGTGTGTGTGTGTGTGTGTGTGTAGAGTATGTCATGTATTAGAGTACCCGTATGTCAAAGTGTGTGTACTGAAACTCCCAACAGAACATACACGAAAAAACACTGCCATTCCCCAGCAAGTCAGGAGGCAGTAATACTCGCCTGGTCCACTTGATCAAACCCACAGCAGCCACTGATATCGACGTCCACCATCAACACAACACCATAAGTACCATAACTCCTGGTAATGGCACCACTGTCGACCTCACTCCAGCCATCACTACCACGCCTACCACCACCAACATCTTCACCTCCAACGGTACTACTACATTTGCCACAACAACCATCGTAA
Source organism: Coenobita brevimanus (assembly GCF_032717465.1). NCBI lineage: Eukaryota > Metazoa > Arthropoda > Malacostraca > Decapoda > Coenobitidae > Coenobita > Coenobita brevimanus. The sequence continues at coordinate 7,121,398 of NC_137033.1, forward strand.
ACCAGTACTTTAGCTTTTATTAAAGAAGTTATCGTCACTCACCATACCACAACACCTTAATATTGTGAATGCCATTGATTACCAGTACAATAACTGCCTCGTTTACCACTATCATTAGTACCAATAACTGTGCGAGTAATGTGATTCTGACTTTGTTTCGAATGTTGTTATCAAGATACATTCGCTCAAATCACACTGTTTTCACACAGCAAATCCCCATCACCCATTCCACATACGCAGCCATGACCATCACTTCAAAAACAGAAACTATCACCAAACTCCCCATCACTGCCATCACCACCAACACCCCCGTCACTACCACCATTTCCATCACCACCACCACACTTCCCACCTATACCATCATCACCATATCCACCACCACTTCCTTCACCATGACGCTTTTTACTATTGCCATTGATACCACACTCATCTTCACTACCACAGTTGACCCCACTCTGTCCACTACCATTACTGTCAACAGGACACACTCTACCACAAATATACTAACCACACTCACCACCACCACGAGACCTAGCCTATCATAAACACTCCCACCAAAACTTTTATCATCATTATCATCACTTTTACCACTACTACCAACACTACTACGCCAGCAGTTGCGGTCACTACATTAAACCATCTCGCCATTTACCTTTATCACACCCTTTTTCATCATCATTGTATCGAACAGCACTGTCATCTCCGCAGTCTTCATTACCGCTACACCTTCCACTACCATCACAACCACTCCCATCATGACCTCAACCACCCAGCATTTTGGTATTCGACACAATAACTGCTACCCCCGACAGCAATAGTTAACATACGTATTACCATTTCTACCATCAACACTACATCATTGCCGTATGACCACCATATCCACCACCACAACCATCTTTATTACCATTACCATCACAAATACATCAGTCACTACGGTCATTTCTACGCCTTTCATCACTGCCATTCCCACAGTCATTATCACCACAAAAATCAGCATCATAGTTATCGCACTATCACCACTTTCAGTACCATAACTATCATCACCAACAGTAACATTACCACCCCATCCATCACCACCACCAGCATCACTACTCGTATCACCACCACCAGCATCACTACTCGTATCACCACCACCAGCATCACTACTCGTATCACCACCACCAATACTATCGCCATTGCCACCATAACAGCTACCACCACAGCAACATCTACCACCACCACTAGCACCATCATCACCGCCTTCACCACCACAGCCTCCCTCCTCCACAAAAATTCCCCTACCATCACCACCACCATTATTATCCCCATCACTGCCATCTCCATCACGTCATCTCCCTTTCTTTCCCCACATCTCTTTGTAGATAGTTCCTTTCATCTCTTCCGCATTTTCTTCTTAAATCTTCCTTCCTCCCTTCCATATTCTTTGTTCTCTTCTCTGTTCATAATCTAGCATCTGTTTTCCAGTTCAGTTTTATCCACCATTCCATTGGGTTTCCCCTTTCCTCTGTTACTTCGATCTTTTTCTCCTCTCCTTCTTCATGTCTTTTTTCCTCCTCTTCATCCATCATCTATCTGTTTCCTATCTTCTCCGCACCTCTCCCGTCTCCTCCATCACGTCTCTTACATTCTCTCTCATTGTTTTATTCTCGTTCTTTTCTCAACCTCTCTGTCTTCCGTGTCTTTATCTTTTATCGCCTTTGGTCAGTACTTTTCTCCACTTCTCCTCTCTCCTCCCTCTTTTTTTTCTCCCTTCCACCCCTCTCTTTTCCCCACTTATCTCATCTTTTCTCCATCATCGCGCGTTTCTTCACACATCCCTGTTTTTCTCGTTCTTTACTCCTGTTCTTCCAAGTCTCTTTCCCCTTTCTCCTTTTCCTTATGGTTTTCGCTTTTCATTCGTCTCATTGTCATGTATCATATTTCTACTCCCCTTCTATTGTTTTCTTTCCATCCTCGTTTCCTCTTTCTCTTATCTCTTCCCTTCTGCCTCACCTTTTCTCTCCTCATTGACTTTCCATATGTACCTCTTCTCTTATGTTTCACGTGCCTTGTCTCCTGTTTCCTTTCTTTTCCCTCTTATTCCTCTCTTGCTTCTGTATTCCTTATTTCCTGTGTATTTTATCTTTCATAACTATACTTTTCCACTTCCCTTTTGTGTTCTAGTCCACTCTTTCCTCTAATTTTCCGCACTTCCATCTTTCCTCTGATCACTCCTTGCGTCTTATTTCTTTTTTTCCTTTTCTCTTTTCTCAACATCCCCACACCTCTCCCTCACCATACCCCCTCCTCCTTCCCCCTACTCGTCCCCCCCTCCAAGTCTCCCTTACTCTCCCACTGCCGCTCCCACAATCAATCCCTGCTACAGTGACGGATTAAACACAGGAAAAACACTTGAAGAGGCCCCCGTCCCCCCACACACATTCTCTCTCTCTCTCTCTCTCTCTCTCTCTAAGTCCACTCTTTCCCACCTTTTCTGATTCGTTGTGGATGCGGAGGAGTTACTGCAAATGACAACGCTGCTCCCCACTCACCCATTAATTCCAAACTTATTACGTCGCCTTCCTTATCCACGCTCTCTCTTATCACTTTGGGGAAGGTTCTTAGCGACGGTGGAGGAGGAGGCTTAGATGGTGACTTATATACTAAGGTGGAGATTGTGTCTTGGTTGGTGAGGATGGAGTCACGAGTGCTGGAAAAAAATATGCTGAAGGAAAAGAGAATATGTGTGTGTGGATTAACTTTTCCATACAAAATTTAAAAAAAAAATGGGACACCGTGTTTGGAAAAGAGTGAAAAATTGTTAGTATCGGATTTTTATAACCTTACTTGTCAAACTGGGGCTGGCTATGGACGCCTTTACCTAGTGGCACCGATATAACAGTGATTCCTCGGCCCGCTTATATAAACGTCCCTCAACTCTCTCCCTACCCTTAAAGTGAGGTGCTAAGTGCAGGCGCCCATCATTCACTCACTTGATGTAATACTACCGATTTTTTCTTTCATGCCTATCGTTCGCTTTGTGTCTGCTCTCCTCTCTTCCTACTTCTCCCATCCTTGCTGTCACTATCTATTACTCTTCTTTTCACTTCAGGTGGCTCTACATTGAGTGACAAGACGAATCGTTTCCTGTAACTCAAGAAATCATTTATAATGGTGGATGGTAACCATATAGCCAATAACGGGGGTGACGTGGAGCCTACTATGGTGCTCTAATTAACTGGGTGGAGAGACGCAATTGCCGCGTCCACCCAGGAACCAAATCCACTCTGATCCCCGCCTCTCGCTGTGGCGAGACATTGCCAGCCGCATGAGGACATTGGTCCTGTATACTACATAGGACGACCCTGCAGGGGCAGTTGTTTGCCTACGGTTGATGGGTCTCCTCGATCAGTCAAACTGGAGTAGTGCAAGAACAACAACAGCAACACCCGAAGGCAGGATGGTGAACTGAAAAGAATGGTAACTTCAAGCTTAACTCCACCAGTCTCACGTTTCAGATGAACTTCGGGTTACTACACTGCTACCTAATAATAATAATAATAATAATAATAAAAGAACTACTACTACTACTGCTACTACTTGATGAACTGATAATAAAGCGAAAGTAGATTGTAAGAGAAGTTATTGAAAGCCACAGTAGGGTTAATAATTCGCTGGGGTAACTTAAAGATAAAGTTGTACCGTACTTTGAATACGGTACGGAGCCGAGATTTACCCAGATCTCACGACGACGAATTCTGCTGAAAGGAGGGTGAATTTACCAGGAGAAAACGTTTGGGAGACCCAAGGATGTGCTGAAATGGACATTCCTTTGAACGATTATGTAAAAATAAAACGAGCTAAGGAAGAGATGCTCTTCGAAAATATTGTGCTGGTACTCGATAAAAAATAAAGGAGTAGAAAGAAGCTACTCTCTCTCTCTCTCTCATACTGTATGTATATATATATATATATATATATATATATATATATATATATATATATATATATATATATAATCTCATATATATATATATATATATATATATATATATATATATATATATATAATCTCAGAGAGAGGGAGAGGGAGAGAGGGAGAGAGAGAGAGAGAGAGAGTATGCATTTGTGTATCTGTGTGTTTGTGTATTATGATCTTGTATCTGTAATTGTATTAATGTATGCAAATGCAGATAATTAAATTACAAGGGCATGGACTGCTTATTACCAAGCTTGTATTGCAGTACATCCAGTGCTCACTAGCACCTTTTTTTAAAAAGTATATTGTATTTCCACATTGCTGAGTCGGTCACGTGACTACTCAATCCGGTAAGAAATGGCAAGTGATGATGTCTGGGCCACTGTAAGTATATACTGATGTTCCATTTAAGTGGTTCTGGTGCGTCTCGATGTTTTGTACACTGATGTATGTACGGGTATTTATGAAAAGTTAAATGAATACAGTTTTGAGTGGATAAACTGAAATGTACTGATTTACGAATGAATATGTGGTTATAATGATGCTTGTTGAGTTTATGACTGAACACATAAAAATTGTTTCACAGGTGGATGAACATAAGGAATGTTCCGTTAATGTGTTGTCAAAGTTATCAGTGAATTAAAATTGAAGCGTGTTCTATTAATTGCTTTAATATTTTATTGTCTGTTAGGTTGACGTTTATAGAAATGGAAATACATATACGTATGTATCTGGTGTAAAACCAGATCGACAAACAATATTGATGTCATAGTATTTGTGCGTACTGACGTATTTGCTACTAATATATATATATATATATATATATATATATATATATATATATATATATATATATATATATATATATATATATATATATATATATATATATATATACTCTTGTTCTATATTGTGGCAGTATGGATGGATTTGTTGTTTGTGTATATAAGCATGAGTGTGTGGTATCAAGGAGTAGATGTGTATAGAGGCAGCCATCACAGAACAAGGAGATGAGCTGAACTGATCTGTGTATGGCCTTACTTTCATGTGTGGAGAATCTTGTGTGCTGAGCGGTCTGTGCTGTGCTGAGAGTTGTGTGATATATATTGTGTGCTCTGATCTATGTGCTGAGTGTTATATGCAATTTACTTGGTGTTATTTTTTTTTTTCTGAGTCGGGTGTTTTGTTGTATAATGAGGGTTGTGTGGTGTGTGCTGAGTGCTGCATGCTGTGTATTACATGATGTTTTCTGGGTGCTGAGTACTGTACTCGTTTGCTACTAGGAACTGGCATATATACTGTCGTGTGCAGTATGATTCACGGTGTGATGTGGTGTATGGCGTTGTCCTCGATGTGCGATGCTGTCAACTTCGTGGCCTGGTTCGTCGTGCTGTCCTTGGATTATGGTACAGTCTCTGTTGTGGTCTGGTGTGTAGTTTTGACCGTCGTTCATGGTTTTGTGAAGTTTATGTTTCATTCTGGTGTGTGTCGCAGTCCTTGGTGAGCAGTATAGTCTGTGTTGTTGCTGGTTTATGTTGTCGTTGGGTTTAGCGTAGTCTGTGGTGTGAGTTGATGTTATTCATGGTGTGTGGTGTAGCATAGTCAGTGATGCATGATATGGTTCGTGGTTTGTTGCTTTGTATGGACTATGGTGTGTGGTAAAGTCGTTTTGCAATGTGGTGTGGTGTATTTGGTTGTATGTGCTTTATCAAATGTGGTACGGTCAATAGTCCTTGGTCCATAGTTTATTGTCTGTTGTGAGATGTGTGGTCCTGGATGTGGTATGCATTTCGTGATTGTAGTCCATGTGAGTCTGACCGAGAAATATGTATCGTGTAGTCCAACATACGACTATCTCCTTCTTAGGTGTGTGGGATCCGTAAGATTTCATGGTCCCTAATCACATTATTGGTTCTTCGTATAATTCGTGAATTTTAATTCATTATGAAATGCCTGGTCCTTTTATTTATTGCTTAGACCAACTAACAGTTTTTTATTAAGCCTGGTCCGTGATTGTACGTCCATGATATAACACTTGATCCAGACCATGAATCCTGGTAATTAAGAAGAAGCATGATAAGTGCTTGATTTCTTTATATGAGCCTGGACCATATTCTTCGTTCTCACTATGATGCCTCACCTGCTTATCATGAATTCTTGGTCTTTGATGAAGTACTTAACATGATGTGATCTGTGATTCCTTTCCCTTGGAACTTGTATAACAAACCTGGTCCGTGATACGTCTCTTAGTCACACATATCAGGTCTGGTTCATGATTACTGGTTCTTGATGCGATGCTTCGTCTGTGATGTGATGTTTAGTCGTTGATGTGATACTTAGCTTTTTATGTGATGCTCGGTCTTTGATGCAATGCTTAGCCTTTGATGTGATGCTTAGCCTTTGATGTGATGCCTACCTGGCCCGTGATTGGTGGTCCGTGGTGCGTGGTGTAGTGTAGCATCAGATCAAGGGAGCAGTAACTTCATCGTACCCAGCCTATTAGTTTATGCATAGTGGCCTTGATCGGTGGTGGAGGCTGGTTGGCAATGGAGGGCCAGCTGGGTATGCTTAAGGTTGGATTTGGTAATGGATGTAGGATGGATGTGCGTGTGTGTGTGTGTGTGTGTGTGTGTGTGTGTGTGTGTGTGTGTGTGTGTGTGTGTGTATGTGTTTTGGGGAATGGGAGGGGACATACATAGAGTGGTAGTTCAGGAGTGGGCGCGCTGCTAGATATGTATGTTAGTATGGTGGTAGTTAATGAGTGGAGACCCCGTAGGGTGATTTTGGTGGCGGATGATGGATAACTGTGTGCACGGATGTGTTGAGGGATAATTCAATGACTGATTAGTTTGGCATGGTTACCGAGGTGTGTGTGTGTGTGTGTGTGTGTGTGTGTGTGTGTGTGTGTGTGTGTGTGTGTGTGTGTGTGTGTGTGCGCTTGTGTAATTCTGTGTGAGGACTGAGGAGGGTTGTTTGTGTCACTTGATGAGTATGTGTTACTGAGTTAAGGAAGTACATTTATTACAGCAAAAACTATTATAATGTTACGAGTGTGAAAATTCGCTAAGTAAGATAAAAGTGAATATGATAGTGAATCAGGAAAAATGACTGATGATGGCAGGCACACGGGCGAACAGATGAATCAAACAGCGATGGACAAACCAGCACATTTCATTTACTAACTGCAATCACAAATACTAGTAAAAGGTTTTGTCACTGAAATCACTCTCGGTTCATGAATAACTAATCCAATAAATAATACCCAAATATGCAGATAAATGAACAGATAGCGAAAATACATACAGTGCGGCGGATACGCATATTGATGGCCCGATAAACAGATAATTCATTGAACCAAATAAACCAATAAATGCGACACAATAAATAAGAGGTAAAGTAGTGCTGTAAACAATGGGATAAATTGCTTTCAACCCTCCATCCACCTCCACCGATGCCTCTTCCACTTATTCTGCGTCCAGTGCAACCAATACCACTTCCTCCACCCCACTTGTACCTGCACTTTTTCACTTACTCTGTCTCAACCTTTTACTCATTCTTCACCACGTCTTACATCTTTTTACCCCTTCCTCTTCCACTACCTACACCTTCACCACTTCCATTTACCTTACCTCTGCCTCTTCCACGTACGGTACCTCCACCTACACCATTTTCTCTTATTCCGCGTCCACATTTTCTGTTTACTGTACTTCCACCTGCAGCTACAAGTCTTCCACTAACTCCACCTCATCCTCCACTTGCAGCTCTTGCTCTTCCTTCAGTTCGTCTTTCAGCTGCATCTCTCTCCACCTCCACTAAAATGTCACTACCTCCATCCCTCCTTCTTCCAACAACACCTTCATTACCTTCACTTCTTCTCCCTTGTCTCCACCACGATCTCCCCTGTCTCCATTACCACCTCCCCTGTCTCCACTACCACCTCCCCTGTCTCTACCATCACCTTCTGTGTCTCTATCACCTTCTCCCCTTTCTCCATCATCAGCCCCTTGCCTCTATCAACACCTCCCCTGCTAGTACTTCCATCACTACCTTCCTTGCTTCCACCACCACCTCCCTTGCTTCCATCATCTTCTCACCTGTTTCTCTTTCCAACACCACCTCCTCTGCTTTTCCTTCCAACACCACCTCCCCTTCCTCCACCACCTCCTCCCCTGCATCCACCACCACCACCCTGCTTCCACCACTACCACCACCTCCTCTGCTTCCACCACCACCACCACCACCACCTCCTCTGCTTCCACTACCACCACACCACCTCCTTTGCTTCCAACACCATCTCCCTTGTCTCCATCACCACCTCCCCTGTCTACACCACCACCACCATCATCCCTGTCTCCACCACCACCTTCCCTGTCTCCACCACCATCTCTCCTGTCTCAACCACCACCTTCCCTGTCTACACCACCACCACCACCACCCTGCCACTACTAACCTTAAGCCCTGTTTTTATCTGCCACTTTTAATCATGCTTCTTCTAATCCTCTTTCCTTCCCCCGTCACGGTACCTCCTCACCTTCCTCCTTTTCCTCCTTTATACACTTTTTTATTTTTATTTTTTTGTCTATCTTATTCATTGTTCCTCCCCATTTTTATATAATCTAACTTCTTTCTCTTTTCTTTCTCTAACTTCTCATGCATCTACTTATTTTTCAGGCGTTCCTTCACTAAATATTTATCAATTTTGTTCCCCTTCCTTCTTTAAGCATAATACAAAACCAGTGATTCTCTCTCTCTCTCTCTCTCTCTCTCTCTCTCTCTATTTATCTGTCTATCTCAAAGCATTCAAACTACATTACTATCTTTCTCCAATACAGTATCTTTGGCACTCTTCTTCTCTCCTGTCTCTTTAATAGCCCTTTCATGTTTTCATTCATTATTCACCCATTTTTTTCATTATTTTCTTCTAGTTATTAATCCTTCATCAACCTTTCTTCATAATCACCCACTGTGTTAAATAATGTGCCTTTGAATTGCCTCTCCCATCCCTTAATTTTGGTTGTCATATATGTTCTTTCTTTTTTTTTCTTTTTTCCCTTCTCATGCCTCATCCATTTCCTCCTCCTCGTCCTCCTCCTCGTCGTCGTCGTCCTCCTCCTCCTTCTGTTCCATTTCTCTCTTTTATCTAACCTTGTTCAGTCCATTTTTGCATTCCTCCCTCCTTCGTTTCTTTGTTTTCCCTCCACTCTCTTTTCTTTCTTGGACCCTCCTTTCCCGTTCATCAGTTCCTATCACTCCCTGTCTGCCTTGCACGACCCTCCTCAATCACTCCCCGCCACCCATACCTCTCTCCCTCACTTTATTGCTTTCCCTCTCATTACACCTTCCCTCTGTCTGTCCTCCCTGCCTGTTTCACCCGTCTTTTTTTCCTGTCTCTCTTCATCGCTCCGCACCTCTCAATAACTCTCTCCCTCGTTCCCCCTCTCCTCCCTCTCATTCTCCCTCTCCTCCCTCTCTCCTCGCTCCCCTTTCATACACTCCATCATTTTTATTACCGCCTGTCCTTTTGTGAGTCCTCCTCTCTTACTCCCTCTCTTTATATCTCTGCTTTTTTTACCATATTTCTTTCCTGTTCTCTCTCATTCCCCTCTCTCGCTCCCTCACGCTACTGTGTTTTATGTATTATGAAGGAAGGGAACTGTATTGCCTCCATTGTTTCTTTTCAGCTTCTCGTTACTATATTAAAAATCATCATCATCATCATCATCATCATCTTCATAATAATGAATATCACGATGAGGATGATAATGATAATGATAACAGTAATACCAATAATAATAATAATAATAATAATAATAATAATAATCTATAGCCAGTCGCCATAATCTCGTAAAGGGTGGTCGTTTGTCTTAGAGCTAGTTGTTTTACTGGGAGGGAGACTAAACCTTCGCCAATCCACTTGCTGACGCGTAGGGAACAAGTATAGGCTGGTTATATGGTTACCACCAAGCGTTGTAAATTGTTTCCTTGCTTACAGTAAACCATCTGGCTTATCGGACAATATAAAGCCACCTGAAAAGGAAAGAGGAGTAATAAAAAGTGACAGGAAAGATGGGAGAAATAGGAAGGGAGGAGGACAGACAGAAAAAGAATGATATAGGTGAAGGAAGAAACAGGCAGCACTACATCAAGTGAGTGGATGATGGTCGCCACCACCTAATAATAATGAAAACAGGTTATATTTCTTCCCTACCATCTAATCTATACAGGTAATGAGCCGAGGGACCCTGGACTTCGCCTCTTAATCCTAACCTTCATGGCGAGCGTGGCCAGTCGGTCGCACCTGAGAGGCATTAAAAAAAAAAAAAAACTCCTCTACCAGTCGAATGTAAAAGCCTGTTAACCAGATCCGGTGGAGTGCCTTAATGCTGTAGACCACCAGTCGCCAATATTATGGTTACCACAGCACAGCAAATGGTTTCCTGTGCTTCAGGACACAATTTTGCATTTCACTCAGAGTTTATTGAATGTAGCGTCATCGTTTTCTCAGCGGCATTAAAAATTGTGTATAGATAGATAGATATGATCTGCAGCAATATCAGTTCTTAAAAAAATAAGCAGATGGTCATCATTTTGTCTTCCGTATGATTTCATTTGGAATGAGCTTGTGATACTAATATGAACAAACTCGGTTTTATATAATTTGTTAAGCTGGCCCATTGGGAAGCAACGGGGGAAAAGTTGTTTTAGCTTTATGAGAGAGAGAGAGAGAGAGAGAGAGAGAGAGAGAGGGGGGGGGGAGAAGCCAAATAGTTGAGCAGACAAATCAACAGACAGACTGATAAATTGTCAGTCATTACAAAAATGAATATTAGCAAACCCCCTCTTTTCACAAAGATGCCCTCAGTTACACGCAGACCTGTTATAGTGGAATCTTTCTAAATTTTCATGAGTCTCACGGACATATACGGGGGTCATTCGTAGTGACAAAGGGAGGACAGTCTTCGACTCTGAACAGTCCTAGTACTAGTTATGATCAAAAGCTGTCCGTCTGGCAGAAAATACGGTCACTGAAAATTTAGCGCGATTCAGATGCAGTGTTTTGTATTTGACAAATACTTTTACGAAAAGAATGTTATGTCAGAGGAAGACTTGCGGAAAAGCGGAAAACGGTAGTCATTTTTTTTTTTAATAAGAATAGGAATGTTTGTGAACACACACACACACACACACACACACACACACACACACACACACACACACACACACAGAGACGTCATTATTTCTTGCCTTTACCATTCACATGTTCACTTTTACCTTACTTCCTTACTTTCGTTTTCTCGCACCCTTTTTCTGATGCTACTGTCATCGTTTTCCTTTTATAGCAACTTCCTGCTCTCCTCTTTATCGCACCCTTTTCCTTCCGTTGGCCGCGTTCCGCTTTCTCCCCTTGCTACTTTCTGGTGCCTCTTCTCTCTCCCTTTTCTATTTTTTTGCTCACACGTTTTCATGTTTCCTTTATTCTCCCTTCTACTCTTGTGGATGAGTCTTCATTCGGCAACAAGAGAATCGCGGTACGGAGAGAGAGAGAGAGAGAGAGAGAGAGAGAGAGAGAGAGCACTAAGGAAATGAAAGTATACGGACCCACAGAGAAACTGGGTAGTGGAAGGCAGTGCAAGAAGAATGCCAGTTAGCGGGGCAGAAGTGAAATAGAAAGACAGGAGAGGAAGATTTCAGCGATACGTGAGGAGGGCTTAGGAATATTAGGAAAGTAGGAAAGACTAAAGAAGTATGAGCAAATAAGGAACAACTAGTTACCTCTTCACGTATTGTGTAGCCACAAGAAGGAAGCTTCGCCATAACTACTGTATTTATGGTATATAGGGTATGATACTTTGGCAACATAAACAAGTATGTGACCTTTAAAGGTAATTCAAGGTCACTCATGTTTGGAACATATACTTAGATTAACCTAAGGTAGCTTCTTGTGTAATATCAACACGATCAGAAAACAAGAGTGCGGAAGAACGCATAGGTACATTTTACATTTGTCTCAATAACTGGCTAACTGTATACTTAACTGTAAACATATTCCTTTCAAATAATATGAGGGAACCACAGCTATATTTCAGTAAAGTTACAGCTTTGCGGCTTTTGTGGTTTTCTCTAAAACTTGCGACAAAGAAAACACTGAGCAGATTTGAATTCAGTACATTCTACAAGGTTAAATGGCAAAATATTCAGCCAAAATTCTCAGCAAACTCACAGAATTTTCAACCAGATAACTGTATCTCATTTAGTTTTTGAGATATTTCAATTTCAAATATGCAATTTTGCACCAAAAATGAGCATATAACCTTCAAAAATAGGTCAAGGTCATTCATATTTGGCACAAATACTTGGGATACTCTAGGGTACCTTCCTGTATAATATCAAGATCTAAGAAAAAAAAGTGCAAAGAAAAATAATGCTACTTACGAAAACAAACTTCGCCGTTTATATGGCGAAGCTTAATAAAAGGAAAGAGGAGTAGAAAGTTCTTGCTCCTCCCCACACACTACATTTCCACAATTCCACGCTCAAAAGAATAACAGGATGGATCGATGGGTTCATAAGTCGGGTGAGGAGACAGTTCACTTGGAAGCAACGTATACAGATCCTGTAGGTAGCTTGGTAGGTCGGAAGTGGTGTAGATAGAAATATATGGATAGAGGGACTGAAACAGATAGAGGCAGACTGTTGTAAGTATATGATCAAATGATTACATGTGTATAGACAGACAAATTAGTATATGTGGGTTTTTTCTAGGTATATATTCAGATATTATATAATATATTTTTAGACAGAAATATGGACGCGACACTGTTAGACCTTGAGGGATAATGCGTGGAAAAATGCGTGGAAAGATACTACAATGACTAATTAATTCAAGGACCCCACAATGATAAAAACATACATACATACAGGTAAAGTATTTTTTGCCACTGAATATACACGCATTATAACTACTTCAATAGATACGTACTCATAAAGCTGAAAGAGATCGAATCCATACCAGACTAAAAATACATATATATATAAGTAAAAATAAACAAGAACCTACTAAAATCAGTGGGCGATCCACCAAACAATTTCAGTGCACCAGGAAAAATATACGTCCAGCTTTGTAGCAGGGAAAACAAACTGACAGGGAGAGAAAGAGTTGTCGAGGGGGAGGGTATAGGAGGATAGGGGGAGAATAAGATTGGGGAGAGGATAGGGAGGGGATGGAGAGGGAGTAGCTCACACTGACACGATTCATCCATCTCGAGGGGGAGTGGGGTGGGACTGGAGGGAGAGGAGATGAAGGGCAGGATGTCAAAAGAGAAGATGAGAAGGAGGTGGAGGAGGAGAAAGAAGAGGAGGACGAGGAAGAGAACGAGGACTACGACGGTGATGATGATGATGATATAAGTGAGCATAAAAGCTTGAAACAGGACATAAAAAGTCAGTAATGAGAAACATGGTAAAAATAATAGAAACGAAAGAATGAATTACCAGATATGGAAAAGAAAGAGAAAAGGAGAAAAGGAAAATTTGCAATAAGAGTGACCAAATACTGTACAAAATGGGGGCAACATATAGGCGAGAGAAACAGAAAATACCGTAATCAACTGACTCAAGATAAAGAGATATACAAAGATAGAAGAATGCTGTGGTGAGAGGTTGTGATGGAAAATAAGAAAGAGACGGAGCATATTGTTGGGTGAGGGAAGTGGCAGGAAAAGGAAACGAAACAGGAAGCATCATGAACGTGGAGACAAAGGTGAATAATTGATGAAGAGGATAACATATGGAGAAAGAGAAAGCGAGGGAGGGCGGAAGCTATGAGGTTTGGACACACACACACAAAGAGAGAGAGAGAGAGAGAGAGAGAGAGAGAGAGAGAGAGAGAGAGAGAGAAGAAGGAAAGGAAGGAAGAGGCAGGTGCACAGAAAGAGGGGTGGGTGGGCAAAGAGATATGCTAGTAGGGAGAGAGGGAGGAAAGTTAGGTCGAGAAAGTATGAGCAGCAGGGGAGGAGGGCGTGAGGGCAAAAATGAGAGCTTCCCCTAGTGGGCTGAGAGGATAATCTATGGGGAAACTTTGGCTAACATTCATACGTCCCTGCCACACGCTCCCTGCCACACTCCTGCCACATCCCTGCCACTACCATTGCTACACCCTTCCTTTCCATTCCGCCGCACCTCTAGCACAACCACCCTCCTTCACCCTTCCTGCTCACCTCTGCCACACACTTCCTGCCCACCCTTGCAACACCTTTACACAATATCCCTGCTTCACCCATCCTCCTCACCCCTGCCACGATCTCCCTGCTATACACTTCCTGTCTACCCCTGCCCATCCAGCCACAATCTCCTTTCTACATTCTTCCTGCATCACTTATGCCATATCCATGCCACACCCCCGCCCTTTTGCCAGTTCCTCCCTTCCACACCCATACTTCACCCTCCTGCCGTAACCCAACCACATCCCAGCCGTACCCACGTTACTACTCCACTGCCACACTCTCCTTGCTACACCCCATCTGCCACCGCATTGCCATACCCTTCGTGCGGTGCTCCTGCCATACTTTCCCTGCCACACTCCTACCTTCACCTTTAGCCACACCGCCTGACATACACAGACGCACCCTCCTTACCACACCTTCGCCACACCCCTGCCCTTTGTCACACATTTCCTACCATATTTCAACCTCCCAGCCATACCTTTCCTATTTAGTCCTAGCCTCTGTATCACACCTTCCCTCTCATTCCTACCACACCCGTACTATACCATACCTTTCCTGCCACACCCTTACTGTGTCCTTATCTTGCTGCCATATCATTCCTACCATAACCCTACTATGCCCTTATCTTGATGCCAGACCTGTCCTGCCACGTCCATACTATGTTCATTCCTTGCTGCCATAACCTTCCTACCACACCCCTACTACGTCCTTAACTTGCTTCCATGCTCTTCCTACCACACACTACTACTTTGTCCTTAACCTGCTACCATTCCTTTCGCACAACAACCTTACTATGGCCTTACCTACCACACCCCTAATATCCTTAACTTGCTAAAGATATCTTTCCTACCACACCTCATCTTCCTTTCCATACCGTCTTTGCCAAGCCCTCTCTGCGTCACCGTCCCTCCTACACCGTCCCTGCCACACCCTTTCTGCCAGACTCTCTGCCAAGCATCCCTACTAAGTCCCCACCTCCCTGCCACACCCTCCCAACCACAACTTCCATGTTCTGTCTCTGCTTCCTGCCATATCCTCCCTGTCGTACCTCAGACTCCCTTTCCCACCATCCATATTTCTGCCTTCCTGCCTCATCATCCCTACCATACCGCTACCTTCCTGCCTCAGCATCCCTACCACACTTCTTCGTCCTTGCCTCACCATTCCTACCACTCCTCTGTCTCACCATCTGTACCACACCTGTAATTTCCTGCCTCCTCATCCTTACCACACTTCTGCTTCCCTGTCTCACCATCCCTACCACACCTCGACGTCCCTGCCTCACCATTCATACTGCACTTCTCCTTCCCTGCCACGCCATCTCTGCTACACCCTTATCTCTCCACCCCAACCTCCCTGAAACACCCCACTTGGTACACAGTCCTTGTGTATATACTGCACTTTTCTGCCTCGCCCTGCCTTCTACAGCTCTACCTCCCAGCCACGCTCTCCCTGTCAGATCGCTGCCTCCGTACTACACCCTGCCACCTGCACCATCTCTACTCATTTATCACACCGCTCCTACCTTCCTCTCCTCACCACACTGTCTCTACCTTCCCACCACATCTCTGCCAAATCCTTTCCACCACCCTGTCATATCCTCATTACTACGCATAACCCTCCCTGTCACACTCTTCTCGCGACACTTTCTCTAACAACATGTCTCATCTTTCCTGCCTTACCCTCCATACCACTCTATCCCTACCCCTTTTGTCACACTCTGCCTGCCTCCTTACAACAGATCCCCTATCTTTTTTTATCTTCCTTTTCCCCTGCCACGCCTTCCTTTGTACTTCCCTCCCTACATCTTCTTCCCTAGGTCATCCTCTCTGTTTCTTTGTCTACCCTCCTTCCGACTACACTTCCCACACTTCCGCTACTCCTCCACATATTCTTCCCTCTCTCTCAGTCTCCTCCGACACTCGTTCTCCCTTTACCCCTCCCTTCGTCTCTCTATCTTTCTTTTCCGACACACTTTCTTCCTATACCACAGTACTCGTATTCAACTTTCCCCTCCATCCTTTCCTCTTCATACCCTCCTTCCTTCCTTCCTTTCCAACCTCATTTCGTCTCTCTCCCCCCGTCTCATAATGGCATACCTCCTTCCTGTTACTTGTCCTCCACCTCTACTTCGCCCACATTATCTTCCATCCTACCATAGTTTCCCAGCATCCCTCCCTATTAGAACTTCCTTCCTCTTGTCTTTCCTGTTCTCTGTTGTTCACATCATCGCTGCTTTGCTATACTCTGTCCACTTTAATTTGGCTGAAAGGTGTCGTTGTTCCTTCTTCAATGCTGGCCTAGAGAGGAACATTAGAATATTGTGCTTATCACGTAGACCTGTTGTGAAAAGGATGCTGGGCTGCGCCAATGTACTATTTTGCCACTGATCTACGAGAAATAAACTTCACAGGGACAAGCATCTCCGCCATGTTAAAGTGGTCGAACTGTAGTTATACTCAGTTTTCACATTCTTATTTTATTCTTGCTTTATTATCCCAGTTCTGTTTCTCCCAACACCGTGCTGTTTGCATGCGTTTTATCCTCCGTTTTCCTGCCACCCTATCTCCTTTCTCCTTTAGGGCTGCATTTTCTTTTCCATCTTTTTGCTGGTCCCTCTCTCCCTACATGCCTATTTCCTTCTACCAGATTAAACCTGTCGTTCAAGCCCTCCTTCTTCCCTACATTCCTTTTCCTTCTCCCCTGTTCCGGAACCCTTGTTGTTCCTCTTGCCCTGGCCTGTTGTGCATGTAGTGATATTACTTCGTACTCAAAGTAATTTCCATTCTTTTGCTCATTTCCATTCGTTTGTTCACTTATCCTTAATTATATCGTCTTATGTCATGAGTCTTATTATGTCACCAAGCATTTTAAAACATCAGCCAGCTTGTTTTACTTATAAACAGTGAAGTTGTAAGAAATAATGGGTGTATGTTTATATTTATCTCATATCAAACAGGATGTCACGCTGCAGCTAGTTTGTAGGTTGTTCATAGTTGTCTCTCATTCAGTCTTTGACCATTAAGGAACATACAGACACAGGGGCAGGCTACTCATTCCCGAAATGTAGGACAAGGGTGACCAACCTCTCTTTTCCTTGATTGTCATGATATGAACAATAAATCCCAACAACCTCTCAGCTGGAAGCCCTTACAGACCCCATTCTGTTGGTGCGTCTTAACCCACTAGAACACCAGGCGTCAGTATGGATAACTTGTCACCACCCAATGAACAATGTAGAATAAATAAATGAGCGATTCTCATTCAGTTATACCCAAAAGAGTATGTGCATTTAAATGTATAACTATAAACCCGAATAACAGAATGATACGGAAAACAGTAGAGTTCTGGCGAGAGAGTCATGATGCAAGTGGACATATCGCACGCTCGGGAAATGTGTATGATTTGGATGCTGTTGTTGGTAAGAGCATAGCCAGCCTTTGCCCGGAACACTAGGAATACAGAAAAGGTCAACGTCCGAGTCATCCTTGGTTGTGGCCTCCTTTCTGGATGACCGCGACAGAATATACGAGGCAACTCAGTGACCACCGGAAGACAGTCAAGTATAATTAACTTTTCTGGAGGTGGAAATGATGCAAGAAATATAGTGCAGATATACAGCGAGAGACACGGAAAGGTCGCAACACAGTAAATCATGAATATGCAACAACTCTCGCCTGACAGGGAAGGCAACGTGTCTTCAGTATGACTAATGCAGCCTTGTGCT